>NW_017731422.1:464042-521017 GCF_001890085.2 Hipposideros armiger
TTATGGATACTGTTTAATAGGAGAAAAGAATAAAATGTGGAAGATAATGTGCCTTGATACAGTCCAACTGATAATAAAGTATAATTTCAATTTTGTAAGGTATTAAAAAACCCCTAAAAACCTTGTGTAGAAGAACATAGATAGGGAGGAGTTATACCAAATTGTTAACAGGGGTTGTATTTGTATAATCATCTTACAAGTGCTTATAGTTTTTCTTTTTTATATCTATCTTTTTTTAACTGTTTACAATTCATAGATTACTTACTAAATTTAAAAAAACATATAGTTATTTTTGAAAAAGAAAATAAAATTACTGTGAATTTCAATAATAATGAAATGCATTTTTATTTGGCTTTGTGCTTTTGATTCAAGTGTCTTGTTTGATCAACAGAGAGCCATAGACCCAACAGTATTAAGTATATTTCCACACAAGATCCCAAAATTAAGGGGTAGACTATTTTGTTGCTCAGAAAGCCAATAATTTCTTGGTGGCCAGGGTCATTTAGAATTGCAGAATGACCCTTTTGAGACCCAATTCTGTGAATGTTTCATGAAGTCCCACTTGCTCTGAGTCAGTTCAGGGTGAGTCACACTTCCTGCATCTGCCAACAGAAGGAAGGAAAAGAAGCAAAAAAAAAAAAAAAAAATTTAATAATAATAACTTGTTTGTTATTGAATTAAAGTAAATTTCAGTGTGTCCGGCCAGGTGTTAAAATTATAGAAGCCAGCCTTTCTGAACAATGTAAAATGCAATATGTTGGATCAATTGTTTCATTTTTGGTTTTTGATTTTTCAAAAATTCTTGTTAAATGTGTTTATTTTCTGACTTCTTGGAGCTGCCTGTTAAAAAGAGGCCACTAATTCCTCTGGCAAACTTTGTGGAAACTTGACACGGAGTCTTGGGAGTAGCATTAAAAATGCAAGAGGGCATTTTACTCTCAGAGGAGAGTGGGGGTGGGGAGGGGGCTGCTGCCTCATCCCTGCTCCAGGTCAGCAAATGAAGAATTATTTATGTATGGAAAATGTGCTAGGTGTCAGCGGGGCTCTGGGAAAGCTGAGTGTTGGGGGGCGGGGGGAAGTCCTCAGACCTAGTAGATGAATCTCCCACAGCCTTGATGATTTAGGAGACGGTTTTGACTTTGGTTTTCCTTGTCAGATGATTTTACAAGATACATTTTGAATTCAAGCTGCTGATCACTCACGTTCTTTGGCTTCAGTAGGGTAAAATTTATATGACAGCTTTCATTAATTGTGTTGTAATCCTAGGAATCACTGGGTATGCATTTTTACACCTTTAGTGACTCTGTGCCCCATTCTCCCCAAAGACAAATTGTGTGAGAGAACTAGATGACTGTTGAATGAGCGAATCAAGTTGCCAAAATCGTTTTCATCCAGGCTCATCCAAAGAAACCTAGAATTTGGCACTAACAATTGGGTCCGTTTTCCAGATGTGAAGCAAAAGTTCACCAAATCTCCATTTACACTTCACCTGTGCCCTGGATGTTCATAACAGTTCTTTTGCTGAGAGCAAAAGAACTCAGAAGCACAGCACATAATGTCACAAGTTAAATAAATTTCTAGAGAGGCCTTGTCTTAAGCAAAGTGATAATGTAGGTAAAATCCGCCTTCCAGAAGCCACAGTCTCTCTGTGCCTACTTCCTGGGGGTGCATCTTGTCTTGCCCTCTTTGCATACCCTCTCTGAGCATCGCTTTTAGCAAAGAATTTGGTAAGTGGAGTCATGCTGAGGCATAAATATGATTTGAGGTGGTTATTTTAACCAGGCTATTTACTTTTACTGTTAGTCAAAAACCCTTCCACTGTAGCAAGGCACCCCTTATAAAACTTCAGTTCTCACATGTTTTACATAGAAAGAACCCCTGAATTTTGCATTTTTGCAAGGAAAGAAGTCCTGGGTACCACACCAGAGATGGCTTATGCCTGCTTTTGGGTTTGAGCAGCACCCAATATAAACAATAAGCACTATTTTGCCTCCAGCATTTTTGTTGGCGATGTCTTTTCTCCGGGCTAGAACACAAGCATATAGAAGCAGGCGATGCATCTTACTTTGTTTTGCAAGCCCCACAGCACCCCTCATGGGATAATGCACATAACAGGCTGAGCCGGCACCTGGGGAGCCGATGAACTGAAGGATGGGGTACCACTCCCTGTAAGCATGCTGTGACAATTTATGATGCCCTCTGCACGCTGTGTATAGAAGGCTTCTCTGCTGGAGCTTGCTGCCACGTGCCATGCCTCCCCTCATTTTTTCACCTGGGAAAATGGAGACACAAAAAGGTGAGTGGGTTGTCCTCAGGAAGTAAATGAGGCACAAGCGGAGGGATATGTCTCTCTCCCCCCTCTCCACGACTCACATCTTTTTCTTGTGTTGCCTGAGCTGTCCTTGACGTGGATCCGAACCGTCAGCTCTTCCAAATGCTACAACGACTCTCCAACTTTGAGACAACTCTCTGCATCTTGATTCTTAAATAGAACACGAATCTAGCACATTAGGAGTTTGCCTTATTTGATCTGGCAGCACAAAAGACAGAAACTTAATTGCTATACCTCCACCACCTCAAGTCCTTATCTTAATTCCAGCACTGTCTCATTTCCTGTACTAACAGGGGTTTGAAAACATGGTGAATCAGCAAATGGAGACGGCACTTTTGGTTTTGCAGTCTACTTCCTTGCTTACCACGTGTGTGATTCTGAGCTAACTACTTCAAATGCCTAGTTCTCACTTTCCTCATCTATAAAATAGGGGTAAAAATGGTACATGCCTTATCAGGCTCTCGTAAGGAGTAAATAAACCACTGCCTGTAAAGCACCTAGCACAGTCTCTGGCACACAGAAGGTGCTCTCAGTAAACGTGAGCCACCGTCATCATCATCATCATCATCATCGATAGTTTCATCACCACCATCACATCCAGTAGCAGCAACCGATTCTGTTGGTACTAGCAAGGCAGTGTCAGTAAGGTGTGATTTATGGGTGGGCTATGTAGAATCACAAGAGAGAAACTCCCTGTGAATTAACTATATACTTCTAAATATATCACCTGCCTGTCAGTCAGCAACTTGGCTCTTTGGAAACAAAACCAGGGAAGCAAGAGAGAATGTGCATCAAGAAGTATGTGTTAGGCCTTCCTGATTGATGGATATTGTGTTTAATCTGTTGAAGTGTCTGAGGTCTGAACTCTAGCTCTGTCTCAGCTACTAATGAGTAGCCGACATTAGGCTTCTGCATCTCCACCAGGCAACTAGGAACTTAGATTTAATATTCTCATTTCCCTCGGGCAATCTTGGACAGTCTGTGTTTTGTTTATGATGTATCTACTTCACTCACTCCTTTTTTTTTTTTTCATTTTCCAATGAAGAAGGCAAGGTGGGAGCGATAACAAGCAAGAAAACAGCGCCCTCTAGGGTTTTTCAGTGGCATGACTATACAGAGGATGGGAGTTTGAAAACCACCTGGGTGAACGAACACCTGGGTGCCCTGTGTTTTCTTAAGGCCTACGGTTACCTGCCCTGCGTCTTAAGCGGGCCTTACATGTTTCTATCTTGCATGGGAACTGAAATGAATTTGTTTTGAAAAATTAAAAATCTCCAAAGGAAAGAAAACACCAAAACAAAAATCCTAGAGAAAACTTGGAGGCACAGAAACTTAGGTTGAGTAGGAAATCATTGAAAAAAAAATTAACTTCAACTCGGAAAGAGCAGCCTTTATGTATTTCAAAGATAAATTTAGCATTTAATTTAAAAACATACAGTCTTTTTAATGTCTCCATTATATGATATCTATTTTATATCTAATTATATGATATTTAAGACAATATTCAAAATATTTAAGCAAGATAAATGTTGGTGTTTTATCAATGTAATATTTTAAGTTTTTGAAAATAAGGGGTTTTTAAAAGTCCATTTAATTAGTATTTTTTTATTTATGATTCTCCTTCCTGACACGAGACAAAAATTAATAAAAGAGAATTCTCTCCTGGATAAGAGAATCACATGTCACAAATCACCTGGTCTAACCCTCCCATTGTATAGATGAGGAAGCTGTAACCCATACTTTTGTTTCTAATCCAGAGCCCTTGGTACTTTCTGGAAGCGTAGATACAATAGCAATAGCAAGGATAACATTCAATACATAATAATAAACGTTAACTTGCTATGTGCCAGACAGTCTGCCATGTTTTACATGGGGGAATTGCTTTAATTCTTAACAACAGCTCAATGAGTTCATTACTATTGTGATTTCCATTTTACAACTGGATAAATGGAGGCATGGAGAAGTCAAGTAACTACCCCAAAATTCACAACTTGTGGGCTTTTCATATACAACCAAAAACCTAATTCACATTCAAACTAATACATGTACACTTAGATTGATACCACTAGGTTTTTTTGTGACCTCTGTTTTTTGGTTTTGAAACAAAAAATTATTTTGTTTTTGAAAGTTCTTCCTAACCATTGTGAGGATGAAATGAGGAAGAGAGAGTTGGGATGGGGACTAATAGGTTGGAGGTAAATGGACTTCAGGAGAAGGACAGGAGTTGGCTTAGCTCAGAGTTGGTCAGTTAGAGGCCAGTTAATTTGGAGTGAGGTATAGCTGGAGGTTCAATCGTGACCCCTCATGAATTAAGGGTCCATTGAGCGAGTATATATAAAAGGAAAAAGCTTAATTCATATTAGAACTTTATTGAACTCTATAAACATATATTTATATTTTCTTCTATTCTTTGGTAAAAACACTCAAATGCACACTGACTAAGCATGGTTTTTTTATATGCATATTTCCTCATGTTTCACTTCAAGTGGCTGCATGATATTATTTTATCATCTTGATGTGTTTTCATTTGCTTAGTCATTTCCCTATTGTTGAGGCTTTGGATTGTTCCAAGTTATAAATAACACTTCTATACCGTTTCCAGATCATTTTTAATTTGGGGGAATTTTTTTTTCTAATGTACAGTCCCAAGAGTTTAATTTCTGCATCAAACTGTACAATGTAGTATATCTTTTGCTGTGCATGACTAGAGTGCCTTTTAAGAAGATTAAAACATAGATCACAAGGCCAATAACATTAAACTTTTAGCATTCCATTTTTTCTGGTTTATCCACCAAGACTGGTATTTATTATTTTAACTTATTTTTACCATACCATCACCACTACTTCCAACATTACAATGACTACCATCATCATCACTTTCACCAACTCAACCCAAAACAATGGCATTACTATTAACTACCATCACCATCAATACCACCACCACTATCATCATCCACCACCACCACCACCATCATCTTCACAAACACCACCACAACACCAACCATAATCATAACCAATTTCATCAACAAAACCACCACCACCATTATTTTCACCATCACCGCCACCATCATGATCTGTTACCATCACCACCACTTTTACCACCACCAATCCTCAACTACAACCATTACCATTACCATCATCAACACCACCACCACCAAAACCAGCATCACCAACACCATTACCTCCACTAACAACATTAACACCACCTTTGTCATCAGGCACTGCCAAAACCATCATCTTCACCACCACCACCATCACTATCATCATCATCACTTTCACCACCCCCACCACCACCATCACTAATACCACCGTCACTGCATTCCACCACCACTACTATCACCGACCATTAATGGAAACATTTGATATGTGCCAAATACTGTACATTTATGTTTGCTTACACTGATCATTTGGTCCTCACAATAATCCTTGAGCTATATAATAGTTTCACACTACTGATTAGAAAGCTGATGTTGAGAGCTTAGGACACTTGAAAAAAGACAGCTAAAAAAGGGCCAGACCATGATCCATGCCTTTGTCTCTCTGACTCCAAATCCCATTCTCTGAACTGCCAAAGCCTGCAGTTACTTTAATCGATGTACCATGGTGTTTCAAAGGTCTTTGTTTTACATTTCGTTCGTTGCTATTGAGACTGAGTATTTTCCCATGTGGTAGTTTATTGTCTACATTTCCTTGTGTGTAAATCCTCCATTTATTTCCTGTGACCTCATTTTGAATAAAAGCTGAATATTGACCTTAAATAATTAGATCAATTATTAGATCAATCTATGTTCTGTGGTAAAGCTTTCCCTTTAACATTTACAACATATAATTTTCTCTTATTTATCTTTCAAGCCTTTTTTTGATATTCTAACATGTCTATTTTGTATCTAAATATATATTAGGAAATCAGATGTTTCTTCTTTTTTTAATTGGAAAGAATATGCTTATTTTCTTCTTAAATTCATCATTTTGTTTTGACCATAATTTGTTGTACTATATGTTGGGTCACGACCCTGGTCGGGAGCTTCCCAAGTGTAATCTGAAACCAGACCCCATTAGCGAAGGGCAGGGAGAGACTGGAGAAAGAGACAGACCACTTCAGATTGGTAGGTGGCAGGTATAATACGCAAGGGTAATTAGGTACAAGGCTTGTCTTGGGTGGCAGTACGAGGAGCACATCTCCGCACTCATCTTAAAAGTTTGTATAGAGGCCCTAACAGGGTTCAGTCTCATATCCCGTCCAGATAGTCTCAACCTCATTTTTATCTCAAAGCTAGATCCTTGAAGCAGCTTCTGGGAAGAGGGAAAGCAAGCAGAACACACATTGCAAAGCACAGGGAGGGGACGTTGGGCTTTCAAATATCTGGGTCCAGCTCATAGGTCAAACTAGCGGTCACATCTTCTGGATGATCTTCTCTAACAGTATATGATATGAGGTGTGACGCTAACATAGTTTCTCTACTGTGATTTGGTTGTCTCCATGTTTTACGTAATGATTATTTCTTGTATTTGTATATCCTATTTTTTTTTCATTTAGTAAGGTCTTATAATAGTTTCAATCTACTTTTGAAATACCTATTCTATTCCCAATTTTTTTTCCTACCTTTAACCCAATATCATATAATTTTGGTAATTGTCATTTAAAATCTAGATTTTAAATTATTTTAAAATCTAAAAGATAAATAAATCATTTATAAATCCCTTTGGGAAATAATCTTTTTAATATTTTTTCTTTTTTGTTCTTCTGGAGGAATCTTGAAATCAGTGTTTCAGATTTTATAACATGGACTATGGAGTCTTTAGTTGTTATCATATAAACAGGGAATTTTGTTATCTTAAGAATATTTGGTTTTCTCTCCATGAATAAGATTTAATATCTCATTTATTCGTAGTATTCTTTTTTCCTATAAAAATTCTTTCTTTCAAAATAATTTTCTCATTTGTAGCTGAATTATTATTTATGCATTTAATGATATTTTCTCACAAGAATACATAGATTTTATAGTGTCACAAAGTTATTCATCACCTAAGTATCAAGATATAAGTGATTTTAGTGAATATGTGTTTTTCCAACTCATCAGCTTTTTCTGCAACTGCAAAATCTAAGAAGATAAATAGTTCAGGTGCTGTAACAATGATCTCTGTTACTTGGAAAACAACATCCAAAATTAGTAGAAACCATGACATCTTCTCTAAAGCCAAAGCATTTCAGAAAGGCAGGGCCCCCAGATGAACCAATCTGGGAAAGAGAGAGAGAGAGAGAGAAACCCCTAGCTCGTGGATACTCATTAATGAAAACTATCTTTAGCTGAAAGCGCTAGAGCTGAGGTTTTTTGTTTTTTGTTTCGTTTTGTTTTAACTGTAATGTGAAGTGGGATTTTGATACCAATAAACTTTTCTTTCTCCAAGCTCTCTCCTTTTCTGTTGCCTGGGGCTCCTCTATGAACTGACAATGGCAGGGCGTAACAATCCAAACTAGGGTGTTAATTAGATGGATGACCCTAGAGAAAGGCCTCTGAGAAGTCAACCCAATACAGCCCTTGTTTGCCGCCTTTCTCCCAAAGATGCAGCATTGTCTCCAGCTACCGTTGGGACCTGGGGGCATGAGGACCCACCTGGGTGGGCAACACCTCTCCGAAAAGCAGAGTCTTTAAGTTTGGAGACTAGATTTTGCAGTCACAGTAAAAGTAGATGAGTCCTACATCCATTCATTTATTCACCACATATTGTTGAACCATGCAGTCCACTAACTGTACGAACAAAACATCTGAGCTACAATTTTTTTCATCTATGAAAATAAAAAGGGGAAAATGAAGGCATTGGACCACATGAACTCCTAGGTGCCTTCCACCTAGGATTTAGAATTAGTAGATCCTATATTACAGAATGGCTACCCAAAGGGCTTGCCAATGAGCTCGGTCAAATAAAATATGAGTATTATTAGTAAGTGAGCCCTGAGAGTACAATAAGTCCCACCGAGGCCAGCACTGGGCTCTTTCTGAAGGCCTGGGTCTCCGCTTCTAACCCTGAGGCTCACTTGCACTGGCTTCCTGTTCTCAATATCATTTCAATGTCTTTCACCCACTCAGCATTTTGCTTTTTGGTCAATTTCTATCTGTTACTAATTACCAGTCCTTCCTGTGATTCTCCACTTATATGCCCCCCCTGTACCTTTAGCCACACAGCAATGACCACATTCCTAGTACACACCCAAGACGGGCGAGAAGCATTCGGTAAACCCAGGGAGCCCCGTGACATTGGTGCAGCTCTTTAGATGGTCCATCCGCGCACACATTTATTCATTTCTTTGTGCTTTCCCTAATTTCTGACTGAGCACCGTCCATGTGTCTACACTCACAACTTTTTCTGCCCAATAACATCACTGAACTTAGTTGTGTTTTTCAAGCTAGCCAAGCATGCCATTTAGTAGATAAACTGTGACCAAAAGGTTGCATTTCTGAACCAAATTGAGGTTTGAATGTGTATCAGCAAAAGAACTCCTTAGCGCTGTTGTGAATAAAGCAGGAAATAATTAATAATCATTTGTCAACCAGAATGGTGGCAATATACTTCTTAATGGATCAGGTTCTTGGATATTATTCACGACGGAAGCCAAAGACATGAAATGTAGCCCCTGTAAAACATCTGAAGACCTGAGGTTAAATAGGAGTTGTTAAATGAAGGATGGAAAAAATTTTGTTTTGGTATTTTCTCTAATTTGTTCTGGAGGGATCCTAAAATGAGTTTATCCGCTTAAATAGAATATACTATGGAACCTTGCATTGTTATCTTATTTTAGTAAGGGCATGGAGAGAGAATTTGGAGGGCAGGGATTCCCAAGAACAGAATTTCCGTTTTATTTTCAAAACAAGGTATCATAACTCTTATACTGCAAAACGCATAAGGTTTTCAAAACTGGAACTCTTGGGATTCCACTAATAAAATACTTGATATTCTGCAATGCTGCTGAATTCATTCAACATTCATTCATTTATTCAACAAGTACTTCCTGAGTACAACTCTAGCACTGCCCATGCTCTGCAGGGAAAAAAAAAAAAAAAAATGTAAGCTGTCTTCCCTAATCTCAAAGACATTGCAGTTTGGTTGGCAGGTAAGATTTACAGAGCGAAAGGGAAACTATTAATAGAGCACAAATAAGTAAATGTCCAAATGATAAGTGCCAAAAAGAACAATAAGTGACCCCGAGTTTCAAAAGGAATAAATCACTGTAGGCTGAAGGAGTCAGAGAAGGCTTTCTGGCAAGGTAGGACTTGAGTGTTTGAACACAGCGAAGACACAGACCAGGCCATTTGACTGGGGAGGGGGCATTAAAAGATCTATTTTTAATGTGACACAGCCACTGGGTCAGCTGATGCCTCAACCAAGCAAGTGGCCTTTAGCTCGACTGCACTAATTTTGTAAAATGGCCAGCGGCTTCAGCCGAAATCACCCAAGCGAAAGCCTGGGGTAGATGCAAACTACTCACAGGCTTGATGTTAGCCTACTAGTTTTGCACACACAATTCTGAGAGATTCAATAGTCAGAGGCAAACAAGCCCAAAGAATAGTAGAGATGGAGGCATTGATAGAGGAGTTGAGGCAGAGTTATTTATGTCATTGGAAAGGAATGGAAACATCAGACAATTGCAGGTAGTCTTTTTAAACAACACATGTTTTAACAATACACCCTGAAACAAATGGCTGTACTTGTCACTTAGTCAAATTGCCTTTTGAAGGAAAATAGTTTCTGCTCCATTAGCTTTTTTTTTCTTCTTCTTCTAATATTAGTCAATGACTTGAAAATTTCTGCTGTCTTTTCAGCAAAAGGTCACAGCACAATATAAAATAGGGAAAAGGAAGTGGCTATTAAAAAGCCAAGAGATCTGAGTTCCTGGCCTGGTTTCACCATTGATACTCCTTGAAGCTTAAGAAGTGTCACTTAAGCTTTCTAGATCTGCGTCCTCCCTCCCTCCCCCGACCCCCACAAGACAACGGCAACGTCACCTACTTTAATTATCTTACAGGGTTATTTGGGTATGAAGTACAATGCTATGAATAAAAATTGTTCAATGTGTTGAGCACCCATTTTGAATAAAGTAATTTCACATTATTTATGTCATTTAATGCTGAGGACAATAGTTCACATTAAGTATTAGTAGCCCTATTCGTCAATAAGGAAACTATGGAGAGCTTAAATAGTTTGTCCAAGGCCAAACAGCTACTGCGATCCCAGTTCTTCAAACCTTAGTAGTCACACTTTCCTTTAATGCCCAAATGACACAATTGGAGCCCACACCCTGTATGTCTGCTCTGTCCTCCGTCATTTGGGGCCTCCTTTTGCCTCAAAAAGGTCTGGGACAGAAAGTTGAAAGAGCACGGGCCCTGAAGTGGGATGGTGTCAGTCTGCATCAAGCTCACACGGAACTGTATCTGCCAATGAAGCTAAGGCAGAAAACTGGGGTGGGTTGTGGGAAAGTGACATGGAGTGCCCAATGCTGCAACTGTTATGGGAGTCTCGGTTCTTCTTGCCAACGCAGTGAAGAATCAAAGGTCAGCAAGCTGATGAATATGCAAGCAGGGTTTATTAGTGATGCATTCTCAGGGAAAAGAAGGGGCCTAGCCAGGGCAGAAGAGAGAGAGAGAGAGAGAGAGAGAGAGAGAGAGAGCGAGCGCCCTTGTCCTGAGGACTTACAGTTTGCTGGGTGGGGGAGGGAGTTACGTATTGATTTGTTGGGAAAGTGGTACGTGCTCTTCCATGGGAGTGTGGGAGGGCGTGGCCTCCTAGAATGGGTGGAGGTCTGTCGACTCAGATCCTTATCTTGCTCCAAACCACTTCTTATCCTCTGTTGTTGTAAAAACAGATACATGGTTGGAGGCAGTTAATCAAAGCTAGTTATGAGCTTTTTCTGCACTATGAACCCCCTCAGACCCCTCCAGCTTCTCCTACATTTTCTAACTTGTACCTAACAAAACCACCTTTTTATTGTTAAAAAAGTAATGTGTGAAACATCTCAGCCTGAAACCCCTGCGTTGGGATTACTCCCCAGCTCATGGCTACCTGGAGGGTAGATCTTGTCTTCCATCTGTGGGACTAAGAAAGATCTCTAACAAGCAGCCACTTCAATTTTGGCTTCACATTAGAATCAGCTGGGGAGCTCTAAAAATAATCCCGGTGCCCAGGCTGTAACCCAGACCAGTGACATCATAATCTGTGGGAATGGATTATGGGAATAAACATTTTGATAGACCCCAATGTAGCCAAGTTTGAGAACCACTGATCCTAGAGAACAAAGGAAGGGTCTCCCCAAAGACAAATGTCAGCTTTTATTTTTATTTTTTTATTAAAAAAAAAATGTTTTTTTAAAGACTTTATTGGGGAATTGGGGGAGGGGAACAGCATTGGGGAATTGGGGGAAGGGGAACAGACAAGTTGCTGTCCTTTTGTTTTTCAGTCTAGTTGTGGAGGATGTTGCTTCACTGGCCCATGTTGGTATTATCATTGCGCTCTTCCTGGGTGAGGCAGTCGCTCGCCGGCCATTGGATGGCTGCACACGGCAGTTCACGAAAGCTCACGCCAGCTGGTGGCCAGCCTCACTACAGCCTATGCAGTCACTGGTGACTCACGGCAGTCCAGCTTCAGGTTGAGCTGTTGTTCACCATCTTAGTTGTAGAGGGCGCAGCGTCACTGGCCCTCATGTGGGATCCGAGCTGGCATCCCAAGCCAATTCCTAACTAATGCGCCACTAGGCCGGCCCAAATGTCAGCTTTTATTTGAAGATCCAAACTCTCCTGCAGCAGGGAGAAACTACTTCTGGCATCATGGGAAAAGATGCCTTTTATTTGTTTGCTTGGTTTGTTTTCCTATGCTAGCAGGGGTGAGTAGGAGTCTTGGCATCCTACCCTAGGCCTTTGTACTCTAAGATGCCATTGTGACCTTAAAGATTAATAACTTCTTGTATTAACGTAGCATTTTTATGACTATCTACTCTGATTACTCTTAAAACTGGCCCTTCAGATGTCATTTAAGGACCAAATGTTGATTTTTTTTTTTTAACTTCATTCTTATTAAAAAGAACAGCCTGCACAGGAAGGAAGACAGAGGAAAGACTCTCCCCAGATATAGATGAATCTACAGGTCAATTCATCTAGGCAGAGAAATTTAATTTTACAAAGTGATGCTAGTCTCTCATCCTTTGCTATTTTTTCTCGCTCCTCTCTTTGGGGGTTTTTGTGAGGTTCTCAGAATCAAGACGTCAAACTTCCTGGGCCGATATTGTCAGGGTATTGGAGGTGTGTGCAGAATAAAGGTAGGAAGGCTGTAGAGAGCTACAGGAGATATCCAGCCCCAAATTCTCCTCTCTTCTCTCCCTCTGCTGTCCTGGTAATGGAGCTCCAGTGGGCATGAGAATCACTGGTTGCTTGTCAAAAACGTCGATTTCCAGGTCCCACCCTCAGACCAGGAAGGGCTCAGAGAAATCTATTTTTAAGAAGCTCCCTAAGTGATCCTGGTACAGACTGTCCTAGGAAACTCTGCAGGCCCCACACCCTTCTTGGAATGCTGGCCTTTGTGTTATTAATTCCCTTCTCCTCTGATGCCCTTTGTGTGTATGTATGTGTGTGTGTGTGTGTGTATGTATGTGTGTGTGTGTGTGTATGTGTGTGTGTGTGTGTGTGTGTGTCCCTTTTAAAATGCACATGTGATTGCAGCCTAAGCAGCTCACTAAGTTCCTCTCTGCTGTGGGCAGATGTGAGGACAAGGGCAGTAGGGGTGCCTTAATGTGTGTTCATTGAATGAACCAGAGGAAAGCAAGATGTGCTAGAATGGGAGTGCTGGTGAGGGCTGGGGGTTCTGAATCCAGGTGGCTTCCCAAAGACAAAAGTGATTGACCTCACACTGCAGGGTCAGCCCACACAGCCTGAGGGAACTCTGAGAAGGCTGGGCAGTCTAGTTGACAGGCCTGCGTGTTTCCCCACAGCTTAATTAGAAAAGTAACACTTGCTTCTTGGAAAAAACAAAAATTTCAGACCAAGTACAAAGTAAAAATTATAAAAAGTAAAAACTTAAAAAATTATCCCTTCCAATCCCACTATTCTGAAATAACCACTATTTACAGTTTAGTGTATAGCCTTCCAGACAATACATATAATATAAAATTACACACAGTTTACAAAAATGAAATCAATGCATGCAGTCTTCCACAGTTGGTTTTCTTTTTCATTGAGCAATACATCCTGGACATCTTTCCGTTTCACTTTGTAGATGTCCTTTTGGATAGTTTTCATTATATGGATGCACCAAAATATACCCTATTAACCTATTGTGTTCTCTTATTTTCACTACGGCATCTGTTGGTGAATAGCAACTAGTCATGTGCTAAAGAGAACAAATCCCCAGGGGTGACGGAGGGGCGAGAGAGCCATTTTCCACTTGCTCAAGATACCAGAACCAGCAACTTATTAAAAAACACTGCTTATATTATTTAGTGTGTAAGACCCGAATAACTGGAGGAACATCTTATATTCTACAAAGCACAGTGATAGGACTAAAATAGGGTCTTATTAAGTATTTTTTGAACAAATGAGTGAATGTGGACAAAAAGGTCTAGACATACAGAGCTAGTCTGCACTAAGCACAGGGAAACAGATCAGAAACACCACCCCTACTTCTTAGCTTGAAGATGTGTTGAGGCTGCAGATGTGTAAAGTGATAATGACAGTGTAAGAAGTGATTAATGGAGAAGAGATGAGTAGGTATCTCCTGTGCTTGAAGATCTTAGCTCTAGGGGGCAACAGACACATAAACAATTTCAACATAACAGACCAAGAGTAGAGGTTCACACAGGGTGCTGTGGAAGAATGAGTTTTGAGGATGAGGAAGAGTTAGCTGGGTGAGGATACGTGGGGAAAAGTATTTCACGTAATGGGAGCAAAGACAGGAAGGTATGGAACAGCAGGGTGTGGATGTAAGAAATCAAACTCTTTACCGCCTGAGGCCAGATCGGTCCAAATGAGCAGATGGGTCATAACATATCACATCACGCTAGGGAGCCTGGTCCACACTGAGCCACTGAAGAGTTTTTAGCAAGGGCTGGCGTGACCTGACGTGCATTGCAGATGGCTCCTTCTGGCTGCTAGGTGGAGGATGGATGAGAAGGGAAAGGTGGGTGCTTGAGAGAGAGTGCAGTTAGGAATGTTCTGTGACTGTTCAGGCATGAAGAAATGCTGCTTCAGTAATGGGAGTGAAAAGTAGAGAGATTTGAGAGTAGGGACTTGGTGACTCATTGGATTTAGGATGATGGAAGAATTAAACAAAAATATGGGCTTGGTTTCTGGTTTGTGTGACTGGATAGATGATGGGGTCACTGACTGGGAAAAAAAATGCAAGAGAGGATTTGGGGAAGGAGATTATTAGTGTGGTATTTTGGAAATGTTGACTTTGAGGCAAGTGGGACACCCAAGGGAGGGATATACCCAACAGATAGTTATATGTTAGCGGGAGGTTTTCAGGGAAGAGATAAAGGCTAAAAGTTAAGATCTGAGGATGACTGAATGACTTCTGGATGGCATCGGCTTTCCAGGCAGGGGCCTTCATGAGGCTTAGCCATAGCTCACACATAACCAGGCATAACTCCCAGGGAAAACCCGTTGTCCCTTTGAGGGCCCATCACAACTGCAGATCTGGAATGAAGTTTGCCCGAGATCCTGGAAGCCCTTTTGATCCCTAACAGCTCAGCAGTGCCTCCTTTACTGTTGAAGGAGAATGAGCTACCTACTGCTGATCAGTGGTTAACGCTTCCTCGCCAGAGATCAATGTCTCAGCCTAGCAGAAGTTTGCTTGTGGTGGAATGAAAACTGGGGGTTACCGATATGGGCTGCATGGTCAAGGTCAAGGGCACGCTTCTTTGTGAAAGGATGTTACTCCATTGAGTGACAAGATTGGGAGGGAGGTCTTTTTTTAGCCCTCATCTGTCACTGTATCAGCAGGAATTACTTTCTCGTTTCATATTTGCCAGTTTAAATGACCTGGAGCCTGGCTTTAGGGGAGACAATGCATAAGATAAAGGCACCAAATTACATCAGGCAGTTGTAGGAGGCCATTTGCTGGCAACAGCACTTTCCGGCACAGGGAATTTGGACAAGTTATTTTACTTCTCTGAATCTGAGTTTCCTGATCTTGTGAAAATGAGGATAATAAGGGAACTATGTGTTCTCTTACTTTTCAGCACAGGTGTTATGATAAAATAAGAAATATGTTTGGATGTCCCACGCAAGTGTGATCATTGTTTGAAGATGCCTGGAAGAGAGCCTGCACTTAATATGCCTCAGTATAGACAGTTGTCAAATGAACTGTGCGTGAACTTTACTCATTCATTTGCTCATTTATTCAATCCATTTATTCAACAACAGCTCGGTAACAGTGTGGATTCTGTATGAGGCACTAGGAATAAAAAGAGAATGGGCATCATAAAAAGACCCGGAGGAGTCATAAATGCATATTACGAAGTGAAAGGAGCCAGCCTGAAAAGGCTGCATGCTGTATGATTCCAACTATATGACATTCTAGAAAAGGCAAAATTATGGAGATGGTAAAAAGATCAGTGGTTCCCAGAGGCTAGGGGTCAGGGAGGGATGACTAGGCAGAGCACAGAGTGAGACTACTCTGCATGATATTAGAGTGGTGGCTACATGTCATTATGCATTTGTACAAATCCATAGAATGTACACCACGAAGAGTGAACCCTAATGTAAACCACAAACTTTGGGTGATAGTGATATGTCCTTGTAGGTTCATCGATTGTAACAAATGAAACATTCTGGTGTGGGGTGCCAACAGTGGGGAAGGCTGTGCATGAGTGGGGGCAGAGGGGATACAGGAACTTGCCGTACTTTCTGCTCAATTTTTCAGCAAACCTAAAACTGTGCTAAAAAAATAGTCTATTAGAAAAGTAGGGAGAAAAAGGAAAAGAAAATAAAAAAATTAAAAAATAGGGAGAGAGCACAAAAGAATGGATGATGCATATCTTATAGGCCCCTCCAGCTTCCTGGAGGAGAGGGGAATATGAACAGATCCTCAAATAGCGATAAATGGGAAGTATAGTCATGTATGCACCCAGGAGGAGCAAGCTCCTTATTTTTTTTTTTAAATTTTATTGGGGAACAGTGTGTTTTTCCAGGACCCATCAGCTCCAAGTCAAGCAGCTGTTTTCAATCTAGTTGTGGAGGGCGTTCTTCCAAAACCCATCAGCTCCAAGTCAAGTAGTTGTCTCAATCTAGTTGTGGAGGGTGCAGCTCAGTGGCCCATGTGGGGATCGAACCAGCAACCTTGGTGTTATGAGCCTGCACTTTAACCAACTGTGCTAACTGACCACCCCAGCTCCTTACTTTTCTAATGTTCCGATATTTTGTCTTCATTTGCGATGGGTGCATGTAACAGGTCAGTATTGTTTATTGTTCAGACAGGACCCTTTATCCTTTATACACTGCATGGTCAATGGTCACCCAGTGATGTGCAAATGTGACCGCCTGTGGTGCCCAGGGAGAGGGGCAAAAGGTACTGTCTTGTCGGGATCCACATGGGCAACATACAGCACCCCTACAAGCAGAGGCAGGAGCAGAGGCATTGGTTGGTGTTGACTGGTGAATTCAGCCAGACCACTTTGGCGTGGCTGTTTGCATCCCTCTGCTCCTTAATTTGATGACTTCCCGCAGGAAGCTGGTGAGTAAGGCAGAGCTTAAGTCAGTGGTTTGACCCTTCCGGCCTTAATGCTGGGAAGCTTCATGAAGGGTATTAAGTCTGGTGTCTACTGATGTAATTGCCCTGTGCTGTGTTAATGGGAGATAAATGACTGGGTCTACATTCAGCTTTAGTCATCCTCCGACTTAATTTTATGAGAGAGAAAAAAGTGACAAGGGTTGCGTTTACAAGATACCAAAAGAGCAAGGTAAAAACGAATGAATTTCAGTGTAATCCAAAAATTCAAAGCAATTTTTTAAACACAAAATCAGTTAGATAAAATATCAGCCTTTAGGAGTGGATTTTGGCGTCCCCCACAGGTGTAGACGCAGCCAATGAGCCAAATCAAGTGTAAGGGACTTTGAGATGAAAACGTATATTGCAAAGGTGTCTTAGACTAATGTCTGTCTTTTGTACAGGGGCCATTACAAACCTTTTCAAAGTGTATTTAACTGGAGAAATATGAATACTTACAGAGCAATACAGAAAGTTATTTACTGCAAACACCACACATTCAGTGGCATTGTCATTATTCCTTTATGCTAGAATTTCCACACGGAATGAAAACCTCAGGGCAGATTTTCTCCCAAGATGTATTGAATTTACATAATATACAGTTGACCCTTGAACAAAATGAGTCTGAACCGTGTGGGTCCACTTCTATGTGGATTTTTTTCCAATAAATACATACAGTACTGTAAATGTATTTTCCCTTCCTTATGATTTTCTTAATAGCATTTCTTTCCTCTACTTTACTTTAGTGTAAGAATACAGTATATAATATACATAACACAAAACATGTGGTAATCAACTGTTTATGTTATCAGTAAAGCTTTTGTCAATAGTAAGCTATTTATAGTTAAGTTTTTGGCTAGTCAAAAGTTATACATGCATTTTCAAGTGCCAGGGGGGTTAGGACCCCTGACTTTTATGTTGTTCAAGGGTCAACTGTAATTACATAGGAACAGATGAAAATGTGACCCCTCAATGTAGACCCCATAAGATACCATGGGGGATGCAAGCTAGGCCTTCCGTTCCTCAAGCATAAAACGCTTTCTCCTACTTCAGGGCCTTCAGACAGGCTGTTTCCCTCCCTCTTCCTTTTATTTTTCAAATGACTGGCCCCTTGTTATCTTTCAGGTTTGGGCTTAAATGTCTCCTCCTCAGAGAAGCCTTCCCCATGGATACCCTATAAAAGAGGTTCCCTCACACTCCACTGTGATTCTCTAGCATTATAACCCATATCCCCTGATAAAGTCTATCACATTTTATAATTCTACACCTACTTATTTGTTTGCATGTGTGTTCTATCTCCCACAATGAATTACATGACCCACCAGGCAGAAGCTGTCCATAACTGTTTTACTCCCCAAGATATACCCAGTGTCTCTAAGAGTATTTGGTGTATAATAGGTGGTCAATAAACAAATGAAAATGAAAATGACAGACTAACCCTGGCCATCTCAGTGCAAGAGGACTCATTTGTGAGGCAGCTTGTGTACATCCGAGTGCTATTTCGTCCTCTGGTTATGAAAACTTAGGCAACGAGCATCTTTTCTCAATACTGTCAGGTTTATTTTAATTCGATTTTCCTAAAAGCACATTGTATCAACTCAGCTAGGAATGAGGTGAAGAGTGGCAGCACCCCACATGTATTTCAGGCACCGTGGGCTTTTTGCAGGCCGGGCCTGGGTTTTATTTATAATTTTTTCCCCAGCACTGAGCACAGTGCCTGGCATAGACCAGCCAACCAAGGTATGTTTGCTGAATTTCACCAAAATGAGAAATTTGAAGTGCTTTCTCCCTTTTCCCTGAAAGAAGGAAATTGATACAATTCAAGGTAATGCTCTCTGATTTTCTGTCTACCAAGCTTTGTGGGAATAGGGTTAGTCTTCCTGGCAGATCATCAAAGATTGCACAGTTGAAGAAAATATATGATGAAAATAGAATCAAAGCTTCCTTCCTGAATATAGATTAAAGACAACCTCTTATTACAGTGCTGTAGAAATAATTTTTTTCCGTATCTGCCCAGCTGTGACCAGGTATTAATGCATAGAAACATTTTATTCTGTATATACAAGAAAATAAATGGAATGGAAAAAAAAAGACTCAAATACAGATATGTTCCCAGGATTACAGGGGGAGGAAAACACTTATATTGCTGCCCCATCCTTAGGATAGATTATTTTAAAAAAATAACAACAGTTCAATTAGATTACCTCTGCTCATTTCCAAGAAGGAATTTGTAATTTTTCTCTATCATAGTCTATGCCTTGCAGGAAATTATTTCTTATGTAGCTTAAAGAGCGCTGAAACTATGACAGGGAGACCAGTAAAGGATCAAGGCCATCCAGCAAGGTCAGGGTCATGACAGGGTCTACATTCTATTCTTTACCTGGGATCATTTCTTATTTGAAAGCTCCAGTAGCTGATCTTCAGCCCTCGCTCCCAGGCTGGGCCTGTGTGCCTATATGTATGTATGTATGTATGTATGTATTTTCTAACTTTTCTGTTCACTTATGTAATTCATCAATAATAAAATAGTACTAACTAATATTCATTTATTAAGGTCATTAAAAGCAGACACTTGGGTGTCAAACAGACTTGGATTCAAATCCCAGCTCCAGAGCTTTCTGGTTAGTTATGCTTACTGAATCACCTGGGTTTATCGGTTTCCTCATCTGTAAAAATGGAGTAATGACAATAGTTACCTCGTATACAGGGATGCAGTGCTGAACCTGCCTGTGAAATGCAGTGCTGCCTTACCTACATCGGGGAAAACAGCTCCTTTGTTCTTTGCTTAAGGGTCAGTCAATATGCTGGACTATGAATACTGGTAAATAGTATTATTTAAACTTTACATAAACTTCAGGGAAAGTACTATTACTGCCATTTAATGGATAAAGAAACTGAGGTGTAGACAGGTTGATGACCAAGTTATAAGGCTAGAAAGTGGCAGGAGCCCAGTAATGAATTTAGAACTCCTGGATTTAAGTCCAGTGCTCTTTTTACTGCACTATAAGACATTTTCTCTGTTGAAAAAAATAAATTCATGGATACTTTTCATGATTTTATCATTTTATTCTGTAGCTATCTATGATCACCTTAAATCTATACACCAGGCCTTTCTCTGCAACTTTGTCAATTTCTGAACATATTTTTTACTTTCGTTTTGTATTTTAGTTCACAAGACTACATAGTATTTTTATGAGGGTCTGGAACTTTAAAAATATACTTTTTATTCATCTCAAGATGTGGCCCCCTTTTCAAAGTGCGTCACTGCGTTGTTGACTCATGATTCCCTTTATAATATTCCTGAGATTTATTTTCTATCATATGGACCATTTCTTGCCCATAGTTCTCTGTGTTCTATACAGGTTCTAACTGTTGTGGATAGAAATCTCCAGTTTCAAACATCAGAAAATGCAACTCAAGTTAGTCTGAGCCAAAAAGGGATTTTATTGATCATCAGGACAGGAAATTCTAGGAGTACAAAGTGTCAGGCACCAAGCGATCCAGTCACTCAAACAATACATTAGTACTTGGGCTTCCTCTCTCCATCTCTTGGTCATTGTTTTCTCTCTGCTGACTTTTCTCTCAGTCAGACTCTGTCTCTGTAGTGACAAGATAATGCAAACAGCTCCAGGATCAAATCCTAGTTTCCCCATAAGTCCAGCAAAAGAGAAACTGTATCTTAAACACTTTTCTGACAAAAATCCCAGATTTGAATCTCATTGGATCCAAGCTGATAATGTGCCCATTTTGAACCAATCGCTGTGCTCAGAGATTTAGTGCTCCCACCGGCCCATCCCCAAATCTCCACTTGAACCTAATGGGCTGTGAATGGAGATGTAGATATCCAAGGAATGTTGGGGGGCCCTTTAACAAAAGAGTGAATGGATTCTAGTTGCCAATCATAACAACCCTTCACTTTCCCTTTCAAAACTTTAACCTTTTTGGTCATGGGCATTTGTTCACTTTCTTCAAAAAATGCTGCATTCTGTTCCCACCTGTATAAATGCCAACTTCCCCTCTCAAATGTCCTTCACCTTGCTTCTCCCCCAATCCTGATCCTCTTTAACACTTGCCCTTTTTTTTTAGTTATTAGCAAATTTTTGGTCATTAGCAAAAGAAAATCAGATATATAGATAAAAGTATGACGGATCAACAGTTTTTTTGAAAAATTTTTGTTACAAAAATTTATTTTGGGACCTGTCCAGGTTTTTTTTTTTTTTAAATGTATTTGTGTAATAGTTGTGTTTCTACATGACCTTGCTGTGACCAAAGTATAAAGTTTGCCAATAAGTGAGGACAATCACTACAGGAGTAAATCCTGCCCAAAATGCATGGTGATGCAACAGAATATGACCTCAGATCCCTTTTCTCGTGACTTTTGTCCCCCATAATTTTTCCTCCTCTAGTGGGTATTTTATTTTTAGTTTTTTTGTGTGCCACCTCTTGGTTCCTGTTTTATTTTCCCCCAGCTCACCTCTGAGTGTCTCTTAGGTTAAGCAGAGTAAAGGAAGATTCCAGAATCCCCAAATCGATCATTCCTTATCCAAGATGAGTCATTCACTGATTCCACCAATTCAGTAAGCAGTTTCTAAATCTCTATCAGCATCCTAACCTTCTCCAACCACATCTTACTTCACATAAGCAGTAAAACATGGTGGTTACTAAGATGGGCTTTAATGATGGAGAGACCTGGGTCAGAATACCAGCTGTGTGATTTGTGATTTCCATGTGACCTTGGACAAGTTACTTAACCTTTTTAAGCCTTAGCTTCCTCATTTGTGAAATTGGATTACTAGCACCTGTCTCACTGGGTTATTATGGAGACGAAGTGAGCTAATAAGGGATTCATAGCTCTAGGCACATGAAGGGGTCTTAGTAAAATATTATTATTACGTAACTCTTTCCCATGTTTTGGTTCAAAATGAGGATCTTTATAAAACCGCATGCTGTAATGCCCATTTCAGTGATGTCAGCCTTGGTGTAAAGTCAGGGCAGAATCCTTAGTGGAGTAGGAGGTTGTGAAAAAAAAAGGTGTCAGTTATTCATTAGTTGAGCCCATCAATAATTATTGATTGAACAGGTACAGTGTACTGGGAATATTATCAATTAACAAGTTAATAGCAAGGGACTATTTTGTTCTGTGGCCCATGCAAAAGAGACACATACCTGGATTCCTGTCCTCAAGGAACCTTTAGTCTTACGGCAAAGACATGTCTCAACCCATGAAGGAATAATGCAGGAGCGAGGACTGCTTATCACCAGGAGGTGATATGCACACTGTATGCCCTCAGGGGGTTTTATGAAGAGCACAAGCCATGCCTGGCACACAATAGGCACCAAAACACTGCTTGGAGAAATGAGTCCTGAGTGAATCAGGGAGATGAGTGATAGTGGTTGATAAGGACTCTTGTCTTCAATCCAGCCCACTTCCAGGCCTCTTCTTTTGCTAAGCACAATGAGGTGGAACGCTGTGGGGGCAAAGAGCACACTGGTAATGTTGGGCACACCCAGGGGCACATTAGTTTATAAAAAATGGATTGAACTACCAACCCATGCTGATCTTCCTTACAGCCCAATCTGTGACCTCATGCAGGTGTGATCTTTCCAGGACTCACCTCCCCTTATCCACACCCACTTCATCCTCGCACAAAGACAGAAAGTAACTGGGGCTCCTGCAGCTGTCGTCAAAATGTACCAGTCCCCTCAGCGTGCACCTCAAGCCCTTGCAATTGTCCAAGAGTTCCCCTGTCGAGAATGAGAATGTAAGGCTGGAACAACCTAATTTCCATAGAAATAGCTGCTACCCTGCCCAGAGTGAGTGGGTTCAACCAAGTATCATTACATACACAAAGTTGGAGCTTGGAACTAATGATGCGGTTATACTCTGGTACTGGGTAAAATGAACATTTCTGGAAAATCTCTCTTTAAGAATCATTATTTCATAATAAATCTCCTTTTATAACATACACCCACTCTCAGTCTAAATATGCTTATTTTGTTTTATTTTGCATTTCAGTGAAGTTTTATTCTATTTTATTGATTGGCTATTATTAGGAACACTAGGCCTTATGGAATAGAGTTCTGTTTTATATTTCTGAAGTCAATGGTAAGATGAGATTCGACGTTAAGAATTTGAAGCACAGAATGTATGGAAAGGGGATGTGGAAAAACAACGTAGTGGTTATACATTTTTTGAAGTTTTTAAGCATCTTGATCATTTAAAAAATTTACATACAGAAAATCTTTTTTGGTTTACAGTTCTGTATGTTTTAACACATACAAAAATGTTTATAACCACCACTACAAACAGGATACAGAATAGTTCCAGCATCTGAAAAACACCCCCTTGTGCCACCCCTTTGTGGTCAAACCCTCTCTTACCCAACACCTGGCAGCCACTGGCTTTCTCTCCATCCCTATAATTTTGCCTTTCCAGAATGCTGTACAGATGGAATCATATGGTATGTAACCTTTTGAGACTGACTTTTTTCACTTAGTACACTGTGTTTGAGATTCATCTGTGTTTTGTACCTAGTCATTCCTTTTTATTGCTAAGTGGTATTCCGTTGTGTGGATGTACCACTGCTTGTTTATTCATTCACCCATTGAGGGACATTAGGGTTCTTTTCAGTTTGGGTCAATTATGAATCAGGCTGCTATCCATATCTATGTACAAGTTTTTGTGAGAACGTAAATTTTCGTTTCTCTAAGATAATCCCCAGGAGATGGTAAGTCGGTCATATGGTAAGTGTATGTTTGACTTCATATGAATTTGCCAAACTTTTCCAGAATTACTATACAATTTTGCATTCCCACCAACAATGTATGGAAGTTCCACTTGTTCTTCATTCTTGCTACCACGTGATAATACCATGGCATTATCATGTGTGTATGTTTTGACCATTCTAATAGGTATTTGTTATATCTCTCATTTAGCTTGCATCTCTCTTCTGAATGATGATGGTGCTTATCTTTTAAAGTGATTATTTGTCATTGGTATGTCTTCTTTGGTGATGGGTCTGTTCAGATCTTATGCCAATTTTAAAAAATTGTTTTGCTTGTTTTCTTATTTTTGAGTTGTGAAAATTCTTTACAAATTCTGGATACAAGTCACTTCCTCCTCATTTATGGAAGAGATTGTATAAAATTGATACCATTTATTTTTTAAATGTTTGGTTGAATTCATTAATGAAGACATCTGGGCTTGGAGTTTTGGGTTTTTTTGTGGGGAATTTTCAACTATGAATTCAATATCTTTAGCAGATATAGGACTATTCAGCTTATCTACTACTTGAGTGAATTTTGTTACTATGTGTCTTTCAAGGTTTGGTCCTTTTCATCTAAGTTTCTAATTTATATGCAATGAGTTACCCATAGTATTCCTTTATTATCTTTTTATGTCTGTAGAGTTTGTAGTGATAGCCCATCTTTCATACCTGATATTGGTAATATGTATCTTCTCTCTTTTTCTCTTGGTAAATGAATCTAGCAAAAAGTTTACCAATCCTATTGATTTTTTTTTCTTTTTTTTACTAGAACCAGCTTCTGGTTTCGTTGATTTTTCTCTGTTGCTTTCTCACTTTTTAAATTTTTATTAATTTCTTTTCTTATATTTATTTATTTATTACTTTTTTTCTTGCTTTGAGTTTAGCTGACTCTTCTTTTTCTAGTTTTTTTAACGTGGAAGCTTAGATTATTAATGCAAGAACTTTATTCTTTTCTAAAGAGTATTTAAAGGGTAAATTTCTTTCTAGACACTGTTTTAGCTGCATCCCACAAATTTTGATATGTTTTATGTTCATTTGCATTCAGTTAAAAATGTTTCCTAATTTTCTAATTGTTTGAAAAATATTTTCTGAAGATTTTCTTGCTGGCCAATCAATTTCTTAAAGTGTATTACTTAAGTGAATTTCCTAAAATATATTCCCAAATATTTAGAAGTTTTCCAGATTTTTTTTTGTTGATCAAATTGATTCTACTATGGTCAGAGAACAACATACTTTGTATGATTTCATCCTTTTAAATATAATGCTTGTTTTATGACCCAGAATATGGTCTATTTTGGTGACTGTTCCATGTATACTTGAAAATAGTGTGCATTCTGTTGCTACTTGGGTGGGATATTCTATAAATGTTCATTAGGTCGAATTGGTTGATAGCGTCGTTTAGGTCTTCTGTATTCTTGCTGATTTTTTTTTTCTTTTTTGCCTGTTTTTGCTATCAACTACTAAGAGAGATGCATTGTTGTCTCCAACTGTAATTGTGTATTCATCTCTTTTTTTTTTTCATTGTCAGCTTTTGCTTCATGTATTTTGAAGTTCTGTTATTAGGTATATACACATTTAGTGTTGTTATTATATTCTTGATGTGTTGACCCTTTCACCATTATGGAATATCCCTCTTTATCACTGATAATTTTCTTGTTTTGGTGTGTATTTTGTCTTATGTTCATATAGCTACTAATTTTCTTTGATTAGTATCTGCATGGTATTTCTTTTCCCATCTTTTTATTTTTAACTTATCTACATTACTATTTTTGAAATGAAATATTGTAATAGCATATAATTGGGTCTTGTTTTTTTAATTATTATTTTTCTTTATTCTGTACAACAATCTCCAGCTTTTAATTGATGTTTAGACCACGTGTATTTAGCATTAAGTACTGATATGGTTGAGGTGAGGTGTGCCATTTTATTATTAGCTTTTTGTTTGCTCTCTTTTACCTGCCTTCCAAGTCTTTTAGATTATTTGAATGTTTCTTGCCATTACATCTTGATTTATCTATCAGCTTTTTACTCTGTCTCTTTGTATAATTTTTATAGTTCTTGCTCTAGGAGTTGTTAGAATATACATACCTAACTTATATCAATCTCCTTAGAGTTCATAGCTTACCACTTCAAGTGAAGTATAGAAACCATACACCTATATAAATATTTTTATCTTCACCCTTTATGTCATATCATTGAACCTGAATATATTGAAACTCCATACATAAGACATGCTATAATTTTCGCTTTTAACAATCATACGAAAGTATGGATGTTACATAGGTTTTCCTGCCTTCCTTTCTCTGGGGCCATGCTAATCTTCTCTGTATTGTTCTAATTTTAGTACATGTGCTGCCAAAATGAGCACTGAATATATTTTTGAAGTGTTTTCCTTGTAAACATTTATCCAAACTTGCACCAAGTTTGTGAAACTATGATTATTAGACGTATAGTGTAGGGGCTGGCCGAGTGGCGTGGTGGTTAAGAGCTGGTTTGGGATGCCAGAGGGCCCCGGTTCGGATCCCACATATGAGGGCCAGTGACACCGCCCTCTACAGCTAAGATGCTGAACAACAGCTCAACCTGGAGCTGGGCTGCCATGAGTCGCCAGCGACAGCGTAGGCTGCAGCCCCTGTGGCAGTGGGTTGCCATGGGCTACCATGTGTAGCCAGCAGCCAGAGTGAGTGGCCAGCAGCCGCAGTGAGTGGCCGTCCAGAAGCCGGTGACTAATCTGCCTCACCTGGGAAGAGCGCAATGAAGGTGCCAACTTGGGCCAGTGAAGCAATGTCCTCCACAATTAGATTGAAGAACAAAAGGACAGCAAGTTGTCTGTCCCCCTTCCACCAGTTCCCCGGTGCTGTTCCCATCCCCCAATTCCCCAATAAAAATTAAAAAAAAAAAAAAGAAGTATAGTCTAGGATTGAGGAAACGTTTTTCTCTGAAAAAATTTAAAATTGATTCTAACCTATTAAGCTCTGACATTAAAGAGTGAAAAATGAAATCTTTTTATCTTGAACAAAAGCAGAATGTGGAATTAAAAGCTAGAAATATGCACAGAAATATTTTATGACCAAAGCTGACTTTTTTTTTTTTTTTTGCCACATGAAGGTTTATATTAGAAGTATCAGTTACCTGTAGGGTTGTCCAAATGAGAGGTATTACCTAGAAATTCAAAGGGAGCTGTTCTGTTTTCTGACAAGCAGTAGATTATTTGGAGAAGATGAAATAAAAGCAAATTCTCCTAGGTTTGAGATTAAGGAAAGTAGAGGTCATACCATATGTTGTTTAGATCGTATCCAAGAAAGTGATCACAAGTATAAAGCGTCTTTCATTAAAAAAAAAAAACCCTCAAAGGCATTTTATACATATAATTTTATTTACTTCTGCCCCATTGCTATTGAAAATATTGTCTATATGCCATAGCAGGGAAGTGATGAGTCTGTGCAGCATGCAGTAAAGCTACCAGTCTCTCTCTGTAACCTTGTCCTTCACAGAGTATGCAGTCATTGGCTCAGAATGTACAGCCATGAAGGTGACTGTTTCTGTAAGGCTTTGGTGATGTAAGCCTCAAACCAAGGAGAAGAGCAATTAAGCCTCACCTTGATCAAGCTATAGTGTCCTGTGAGAGTTGCAGGTTGGGTTTGGTGACTGTTTCTTCAGTCAGAAGGAGACATTTTCACTTGGGAGTTTATGGGCAAACAGCCTGCCATAAAGAGTAGCCAGCATACCCAGCCCTTGTCTCAGGTTGCCAGATGCCTGATCATTCAGGAAGGTTCGGCTGAAGTGACTTCTGCTTTATGAGGCCTTTCCCTTTGCCCACTCCAACTGTGGTGAATAATCTCTCTACATGCTGATTTATGTAGCTTTTCCATCTGCCTAATTTATGTGGTAGCCTTGGTTTTCTTTTCATGAGACATTACCTTGAAATGGATTTTAATCTCCATTAAGATGAGGGAAGGGTCTTTGTTTCCCCAAAGTGACTTACCCAGTGGGTGCTAAGTTTGATGTGGGCAGTTAGTAGCATAGTTGAGAGCATAAGCTCAGTCTTCCTGGGTACAAATCCCGACTTTACTGTTTCTTAGCTGGATGACTAGGGACAAGTTACTTAAATACTCTAAGCCTCAGTTTCCCCACTTGTAAAATTGAGATAATAACACTATTTGTAAAGATTAAACAAGTTAAGACATGTAGACTACTTAGCATTTTTTAGCCTGGTACATAAATAAGTACTATCACTTATTTTATTATTAAGTGATTTTTTTATAAGGCTGTGAAATAAATGTATATTTTTAAGTAAAGCAAGACAGAGCACAAACAGGATTAACTAAAGAGAAGGCAAAGAAAACAGAATTTGACCAGATTCCAGATGCAAAAGCCTTGTGCCTATATTTTCAAAAGAAATGAAGGGTGGGAGTGTAAATTGGTACAACCACTTTGGAAAACCATCCATCTAGTAGCGTTTACTCAAGAAGAACATTTTCATACTCTGTAGCAATTCCACTCCTAAGTATATACCCAACAGAAAATTGTCCACATATTCACCAAAGGATGTTTGATAGATAGAATGTTGTTGACAGCAGTATCCATGTTAGTCATTAACTGGAAACTACGCAAATGTCCATCAACAGAAGAATGGCAAGAATAAATTGTGGCAAAGAAAATGGATGATTTACAACTACCCACAGCAGGATGGATGAATCTCACAAATGTAATGTAAGGTTCCAGGCAAAAGTAACCTGTGCTGTTGCAAACCAGACTAATGGTTACCCTGGTTGGAGAGAAGAGGGAGGAGAGGACAAGCAGGAAGGAGAGACCAGAATGAGCTTCTGGGGGTATAGCTAACCTTTACTTTTTTTCATCTGGTGTTGGTTTTTCATGGGTAGGTTCAGATTGTTAAACTTCATTGGACCATACCCTTACCAGTGCAGTGCGTTTTTTCCCTATGTGTATCATATTATATAGTTCACTAAAAAGCAAACGAACAAGAACAGAAATGAAATGAGTAGAAAAGAAAGAAAAGAAAAGAATAGAGAGTAAAAGAAAAAGAAAAGAAAGAAACAGCAAGCCCAGAAGCTTATAAGACACGGATCCTTGGCTCTGGCAGCACCTGACCGGGTTGGCTCACCGTTCTACCTTACAAGCCCCCCCACCCCCACCCCGCACTCTATTTGCCCAGCACGAAGATGGCAAATGCCGTTTTCGGGGTATTTTCTTTCCCTCTCCTGCTGCCCACAGCTACTCTTCACTCTGAACATTGCTAAGGCACGAAGGGGCTTTCCAATTGGGTAAGGCTGGTAGTAGAGTAAACTTGGAACAGGTAAGGCCTCTTTATTGAAACTTAAGACTTAAAGGCATCGCCTCTTCTTCCTCTTCCTCTTCCTCTTCCTCTTCCTCTTCCTCTCCCTTCCTTTTCTTCTCCCTTCTCCTCTTCTCTCTGACTCCTTCTCCTTCTCCTCTTTCCTTTCCCCAGATACTCGAGGCCTTGGTGGCAGCGCGGGACCCAGTAGGTCCGCGCCCCGCGCCCTGCGGGGTGACTGGCGCCAGGCCAGGGCCGAGGCCGGCGGACTTGAGGTGTGCCCCTCCTGCCCCGCCCGGGCTGACCCCGCCCCGCGGCCGCCGGCTATTTTGGGCGCGTTGGCGGCGACAGCGGGATCGCTGACAGGCGCGGATCCTGTGACACCTCCCCGCAGCCCGGCACTTGTTGCTCCCAGAACCTGCTGCCATCCCTGAATCCACCTTTCCCGCTTGCTCCCTGTCCCCTCCTGGCTTCTCTCCTTTTCATGTGATCGCCCGGGGCACTGATCTCTCAGACCACGCTGTCCCCGGCTTGAGACATAGATTAGAAGAAAAAAAAAAAAGAAAGAAAGAAAGAAAAAGAAAAACCCGCCGCTTTAACGAGAGGCCCCTTTGGGCAGGAGCAGGAACGCAGAGCGCTGGCCCGGGCGCCGCAGAGGTGGCGCCTCCCCAGCCCGGGACGGTGGTCCCGGGCACCGACGGCATGACGGACGCGGCGACCGCTAATGGGGACGACAGAGACCCTGAGATCGAACTCTTCGTGAAGGTAGGTCGGCGTCTCGGCTCCCGCCGCACCTGCTGCGCCTCCAGCGGGGCTCCCGGCGGCGCCGGCTCGCGTGCCCCGGAGCGGACCGCTGGGGCTGTGGACCTTCCGCAGGGAGGGCAGGCAGCCCAGCCCTCGCGGTCCCTGTGGTGGCCTTTCTGCAAGCCAGAGCCTGGCCTCGGGGCTCCCGGGCAGAATGGAGTCAGGTGCAATCTGGCAGGTGGCTGTCTTCTTGGAGAGTTGGCCGGCAGTTCGTCAAAGCGGCCACAGGGCAGGCGGTCCCCGCTGCGGGTCCCAGAGCTCTGCCCCGCGCTGTTTCTAAAGGGCACCTCCAAGTGTAGGGAGATGGCAAGAACCTGGCTCGACCCGCGAACCTTTCTTCTAAAATTGAGGGGGGTGGTGACTAAAAGGAAGCATGGCTTTTATTGCAAATGATCTTGGGCAAAGCAGAAATAACATTTCTTAAAACCCCCTGGCTTCCTTGTACTCAGAGCTACTGAAATAACAGCTGAAGGAAACAAAGATGTTTTCTTGTTTTGTGACTTGCAAAAGCAGAAAACAAACACTCCATTCGCCAACACTGTTATTATTGTCGTAATCATGATTTCCAGGGTACTATCATGACATGCTGAGGGTGTGGCAATTCGGAAAATGTCCCGGTCAACCTGGGCAGACCGGGATGAAGGGGTACAGTGCAAATATTAAATTAAGTCGCCTTGCTGCCTGGGCAGAAACCATCTAACGTCAAAGCCGCTCGTTTCATTTGCAACCTGTAGAAGGAAGGATGGAGGCCGAGGCAGCGTTTCTCGGTCCGCTAGTGTAATAAGAAAGAAACATTTGATCGGTCCTCGGTGCCGACACCGCAGAAGCCGGGAAACCTGAGGCGGCAGGAGGGTTGCCTCCAGGGCGGTGCAGAAAGAAACGCCAGGACTTGGGGGAGGGGGAGCCGGCAGGCTGCCTGAGTGCCAGGACCTTTCACAAAGGGGAAAAAAGGCTTAGAATGCAAAATTTCCCCAGAAATATGCAGATCACTGTAAAGGGAAGACCTTGGTGCCTGTCCAGGGGCCCCCTGATGGAATTTAAAAGGCACCTATATTCCCTGGAACAGGGGAAGTGCTCTGTCCCAGTTGACCCAGCCTACCACCAAGGTTTGTTAACTTTCTTCCACTGGGTTTTACATTCTTTCTGTTTATTTTACAGAATTATCTGTAGAAATGACACCTGTCATTTAGCGACACTTGCTTTCCTCAGCCTGTTTCTCTTCCCTCCAATGTGGCTTCTGACGCCCTCATTTGCTTTCTGGGACCCCTCTGGGCAGGATTTCCAGGTCCTCTGGAGACCCAGGTAATGGAAAGGGTCGTGTCCCCTTGGAGGCTGGGCAATGTGGGCCGGACAGCGGGCAGCTGTGCCCTGGCCTCAGCATCCAGGCCTGCGGTCCAGGGTGTGAATAGGGAGGGTTTTAACAAAGCCCCGAGTCTTGCTGCTCTCCTGGAAGAAAGCTATTCTAGGACTTTCTCAGATTCCCTGAGAGCAGGTAGTTTCACAGTGTCAAGTTCCTGAAAGATATTTGAAACACAAATTGACTCTTTGGAGCAAAAGGAGCCCTTTGCCCCACTACTAGGCAGTGGAGACCAATTCTACCTGTACCATTGGAATTTCATGTTGGCAGCTTTAGAGGTTTTCTCCATTTATATAAAAAGCTCACTGCCCAGCTCCCAGTGCCCCCAAAGAATTCTAAAATGCTTGTGTTGTCATTTGTTTTTTTTTTCCCCTAAAGAAAAGCAATCCGTGAGAGCCAGGTAAGCCTTCGTGGTTAGCTCAAAAACCAGATCCATGCAGGGAACAAAAAATCAGATAGGGAAGCCCTTGTGATTTTTTTTTCCCCACCCTTTTCCAGCTTCTGGTTAGTAGTTATCATTTACAGGGACAAGTAAAGGTTGAAAATGACACTGACCCAGCTTTGAATGGTTGCATCTTAGTGAAGCAATGTCCTGATTTGTAGAATCAGGCATTTCCAAAATTGACAGTTCTCTTAGGTGACTGATTCTCACAGGAAGGAGAGCCTTCTTATTGAAGGTGTCAGGTACCTGGATGCTTTCTGCAGGGCAGGGCACCCACCAACCTACTTTCTAGGTTGCTTCCAGGCAGGCTGGCCCCACTCAGTAAGAGTTATAATGTTGGTCATCTTCAACATGCCCATGAAGTGACCCTTGAACCTGTCCTGCCCACTGGGTGTCATACAAAACCTCTGTCACCCAGGGAGTTTCAAGGACATATGATTCTGTCCCATATCAATTGATAATCATTTGTTGTTGCTGCTGCTAATAATAATAATAATAATAATAATAATAAATAGTAATAATACTAGTAATAATAATAATAATAAGCAGCATTTTAAGACTTATGGAGCACATTCAAATATTTTATCTCAGATCTCCAGCATCCTTGTTCGTGAGCCTTCATTCATGCATGTGAAAAGTGAAGAAAAATAAATGTGACTCACAGGGACCTCATGAGACTCGCTGCTGTCAGAACACTCAGGGAGCTGCAATTTGCTCTCTTTGTGACAACTCAGGGAAATAAGAATGATGATTAGCCCCGTTTTATGGTTGAACAACACAGGTGCTCAGAGAAGGTACCAGAAATGCCCAGAAGTAAGTGCTAAATAACGTTCAAGCCCAGTCCTCAAATCTAGCAGTTTAGACTCTAAATTTCTTACTCTTCTCCAAAGACCCGTATGTCAGGCCCTGTAACTTCTTTTGCCAAGTTGGGCTCTCAAGTGCCATTCAAGATGACAATTATTGGTAACTTACTAATCCATTCTAATGTGGTCATCGAATTCCATCAAGGAGCCCAGTCAGCCTTGCTCTGCGCTCCATGTCTTTCCCTCCCAGGGAACATTCTAATGGTGACTTTTAAGAGATTATGTCCCCAACATTTTTAGCTTCTTCATCTATAGGAAGAAAGGTTTGAGTAAATCATTTCTGATGACCATGTTTCATAGTATCCGTGGATGGGTAGAGGTTTGGAGACACAGGATCTGGGTTCAAGTGTTGTCTCTGCCTCTAGTTAGCTGAGTGACTCTGAGCAAATTACTTAATTTCTGAGTCTCAATAGCTCCCCTGAAACAAGAGGGTGGTTATAAAATAAGTTGACCATATGATTTGTTGTCCAAACCAAGACATTTCTGAGACTGAAGGGGGTGTTACCAATAATTAGGCTGGGGCAACAGGTATACCCTGGAATTGTTCAGGGCCAATCAGGATGGATGGCCACTGTGATTATGAAAATACTGTCACCACAGACTTGCTGTGAGAGTTCCATGGGAGCAAAGGGGTGAAAGTGCTTTGAAAGTGCTTTGGAAAATTGCTATAAACGCATTGAAGCAAAATAATGATATGAATTTCATGGCAGATAGAATCTTTCTTGATCTACATGTCTCTCTGATTTGCCTCGGGGAAAAAAAGGTTGGCCCTTTCCTCATTCCCAGGGCTATTTTGAGAATAAATGAGATCATATGCAGCTTACACTTTGATCATAAAGAGAGGACGACAGGTTAGAGAATTGACAGTTGGCAGCAAGTGCGGTTTGTTGAAAGAAAAAAGAGCAAGGAAGTGAAAACAAAACAGAAAGTGATTTGGAAAGACAAACACAGGATGTGCTGAATAGTTAGATCAAGACATCCCTCCCATCTGTATTGACTCCTCCACCCCCAGTACCCCTCCCGGCCTTCCCCCAGACCCCAGATGTAGAAAGCCACCGAAATGAAGTGATGATGGTGGACCCATTTGCTACAAATGTCTCTTGGGCCACAGGCGTGGGCTTCAACAGAAACCAGTGGTTCTCAACCTTGGCTACATAGTCAAATAATTTGGAGAGATTTTAAAACTCCCAATGCCAGGCTGTTCCCCAGGCCAATTACATCGAAGCTTCTGTGGGTGGGACCCAGACACAATATTTTTATCCCCACTCCAGGTGACTCCAGCGTGTGGCTCTAGTGGAGAGCCACTGAGTCTAATCAGAGGCGGGTCTGTTAGCAGGCAGCTTCTGCCACAGCCGAAATAGGTGGCCTGGCCACGGTGGATTAATGTCCAGAGCTTCTGACTGCTTTGGAGCAACATGATCTGGACCGTTTTTTGATAGAGAGCTTGCACTCAGTCGGTGCTCAGTTAACAGATGCTGACAGACTATAAAGCCCTATCCACAGGACTCCAGAATAATCAGTTCCCGAGATTGGCCTAGTCAAATAGCCATCAGTTCAGCATGGGAAAAATAGAAGAGTCCTGCTGATTGTCTGACAGAAATGACTAGTTGTTTCACTTACTGAAATGCTCTGACAGTGGTCCAGGGCCAAGTCAAGTCATGGTGACCCATGGTGTGGTCATCTGACTTCCAGAACAGACAAGATCAAATCTTGTGGCATTCCCTCTCAGACCCCTGCTGCCCACTGGTTGCCTGGTCACCTTGGGCAGCTTGCCTCAGCATGGACTCATTAGGTTTTGACATTTGCTTCATCACATTAAGCAACTGTTCTCCTTCCCCACCAGCTCCAGGTTTTGATCTGTGGTCAATAATCCAGTATACAAATTCATCCTCCCTGTGATGTTAGTGAGTGCATCTTTTCCTGACGACACATCTATGGGAGTGTTAGTATCAAAGGTTGACTAATGCACAACTCAGGTGCTGTTTTGCAGGTCGTGGGAGCAAGGATCCAGGATCTGCAAACGTTGAGGGCCACCGTCAGTGGTGTCAGCTTGTGCTTCCCTGCCGACTTGTGTTGTTTCTCTGGATGTTTGTTGATCTCTTCCACCCAGGGCAAAGAGTTCATCTATTTAAACAGTCAGGTCCAAAGCTTTTAAGTTTTGGTTCCTCCTGAGTTCCCAGGTGCAGGGCCCATGTTAGTGGTTGTAGGAGGGGCAGTGGAAGAGTGCAGCTTTGAGTGGCAGGCTGTGGATGACCTGCCGTGTGGTCTAGGACAAGCTACTTGGCCTCTCTGGACCACAGTTGTCTGACCAGCACAATGCTGGTAAAGGCAGCATATATTTCATGAGGTTGGTGTGAGCACTGAAAGAACTATGTATGAATCTGGGGTTTAAGTAAAGCCTCTTCTGCAAGCCCAGTATAGTCAAATGGCGAGAAGCCCAGCTTTTCAGTTTCTCTCCCTTGATGTGCCCAAGAAGTCAGAGACTTAGTCCTGCCCCGCCTTGCCCCATTCCTGGAGCCAGGACACTGCCCACTGGGAGCTGGAGCACAGTGACACTTCCACTGGATCTCACTGCCTCTGATGGGGCTGCTGCTCAGCGAGCTGGAGACCTCAGAAGCCACTCTCTGAAGTAATGTGGTTGGCCTGACCACAAAACAAGGGCAGATCTCTGACCAATTGTTGAGTTCTTCAACCTCAAGGGAAGCTCATCCAAGGGAGCTCCCACAAAGCTCTGGGGGTTGGGCCAGGATGCATCACTGCGGGTGCTGCACTTGGCCCCCCATTTGAGCTGCATGGGGATGTTATTCCAGGGGCTCCATTCCCTGTCCTGTCACTGGGCTCTGGGCAGGGCCTCTCCAGGCTTACCTGAAAGGTGCCTGTAACTTTGACCCTAAGATGACAAAGAAGTCCTGGTCCTTTAGTTCCCAAAAGGACCACTGGGCTCTCTGTTGAGATTTTCCCACTTCCCCCTCACCAGCCTTCCAGCTCTGCACAGCCACAGTTGCTCGCATAGAAAATATGCACACATGTTTATACGTATGATCTATCTGGGCTACACACAAAAATAACAGATTCTCAATATCTGCTATCTTTTGAAACTATTACCTGGGAGATAGCCTCATGTATCTTTGTCATCAAGGCTGGAGGATGAGAAATAGTGAAGAAACAGAGTGGTTATGCATGGGTTTCGTGAAAATGTGAGCCAGCGAAAGGGTTCTCCCCACCCAGGGGCGTCTGAGATCTGCCCACGCTGGTGCTCTGAGGGGTCAGCTCCAACTGCTGGGGATAGTTCTCTGTCAGCGCCCTGAGTGCCTATCTCCTTTGGAAGCTCATGTGTTTATTTAAGGAGTATGTTACTTCTGAAATGTGAAATTCTTTGGAGATAAATAAGATAGATAGTCTGTTATGACTCTTTTCCTGGAAAAAGAAATGGAGTTGTTAACCTCTAGAAGTAGCCTCTAGCTCCTCTGGCATGGGAAAAGTCTTTGAATGGTATTTATTGTAGCACTTATGGTGAACAATGGCTAGGCCAATGATGCTCAGCCTTTGGGGTGTGAAAAAGTCACTGCCAAGCTTCTTCACATGGACTTGCTCAGGTTCTGCTCCAGAGATTCAGACTCAGGAGGTCAGGGTGAGGCCCAGGCATCTGTATCCTTACCAAACTTCCTCTGGTGATGCCACGATTCATCACAGATTGATAACCATTGGCCAAGACCATGGGTAAATGGGGCTGAACTAGCCAGTGGGGCACCCAAAGGGCTAGAGGAAGTCCAGTCCCCACTGGAAGCCTGCATTTCACAGGAAGGAGGAGGCTGAGGCAAATATGCTTGTTAGCGTCAATCATCCCGATTGACCAGACATAAACCAGAAAAGGGAGAGAAGGAATGCTTTTGACCTTTCTTTTATAACTTTCTTTTCTTCCTTTGTAATTTTTTTTTTTTTATGATATAGGAGCGACAAGGAATTTTAAAAGCTAAGCATGAAGGAAATAGTAGTAAGATAAAACACTTAGGAAGTTAAGGGATTGAAAATAATCAGTCAGTCAACCCATTAACAAAGATGCGTGTGGAGTCACTTACTCTGAGCCAGGTTCTGTGAAAGCTGAAAGGGGGGAGGGGATATCAAAGAAGATGAGATCCCAGTAGTCCATGAGCTTGCAGTTGAGACGTAAACGTGCAAGGAGGCATCAGTGCCATATGAGTGGTGGGACATGAAAGAAAGGGTGCAGATGGAGGGAGCAGCGTGGCTTGAATGAGGGCTCCAGGCCTAGTCTGAGGGGAGGTGGGGGCCGAGTTGTGCTTTGAAAAATGATTGGGATGCACAGAGTGGCTAGGAGTGGGTAACCATTTCAGGTCCAGCAACAGTATGGAGATAGGATGTTCAGGACACAATGGGCGTACAAAGATTGGCCGAAGAGATTGTTATATGGAGGGGTGCAGTTGGCAATATAATAAGATAGGGGGGGGGGGAAAGAAAGAAAGAAACAGTGGGAAGGGTTTTGATGGTAGGTAAGTGGTTTTTTGTTTGTTTGTTTTGCTTTTTTCCCCCTTGTAACTAATGAAGAGTAATCAGAAGCTTCTACACAGAATAGGAGTTTGATTTAGTCCCTGTTCCTAATCTATATTGCATAATGTAGTGGGAAGATTAATGGACTCATAGTAAGAAGACCCGGATTCCAGGTCTGGCTCTGCCACACATTGGTTGTGTGACTTTCTTTAAGACCAAGTTTTCTCTTCTGTAAAATAGGATCAACAATCACAAAATCGTAGAATTTCTAATTTGGAGAAACCTCTCCAAAGTCCTCCAGTCTGACTCCCTCTTATCAGAACAATTCACACTCTATCATTTTGAAATACACGCTGTATGGATTTAAGGAAGAGAAGTGAGATAAAATCGAGCTGCTGCTGTTTTTGCCATGCTCTTATGACTCTATTCACTGTGACCACCTTAGAATAAGGAGAGCCTCAAGGCAGAGGCTGATAAAGGAGGATTCTCGCCTTCCTGTCTGGAGGCGATAATGAGCCCAAACTAGGGCTGACAGGAAGAGCATGCTTTGAAAGAGTGATGTTCATACCAAGTTGAGCTCAGGCCTTGGAAGGACTGTGTGCAAATGTATTTCCTGGTAAATTCACCTCTGGAGAGACTGGTTTCCAGATTTGGGGTGGTGATACCATCCATGGGCCAGACCATTATTGTCAAAGGTGTAAATGGACTGAGTGCAGATAAACTAATTGAGCTTGAGCTTTCAGGTTCCTGTTAACCCTGAAACACTATGACTCTATGATAGAAATAGAGCAGTGAGGGAGGAAGTTGTCATTAATGAGGATAATGTGGCTTTACAACTGTTTTGTTTGAGGTGAAGCTAGGCCAGATAAGTGCAGATGTCCTTTAGTGTGCTGGAAAATCAGAACTAAGAATGAAAGGAACGCCAGGGCTAGGAAGGTGGATTTGAACCTCTGCTTCGAGCAGAGTAAGTTTGCAGCAATAAGTCCCCTGGAGGAGGGAGCATGGAGAAAGAGTAAAGTAATAAGGGCCGAGCTTAAGAAAATGCCCATTTGAGAGGGAGGGCTGAGGCACAAACAGAGGGAGCCAAGATGATGAGCTGATCGAAGAGGTAGGAAGTAAATGTAACGTCCTAGATGAAAGGAACTTCGTGGCCAATGGCTCCTGTAGAAGGATGAAACGGAAGGATGTGTCACGGAAGAACTAAGCATTCTGCTTGGCTGTGGCGAAGGGGCTGTAAAGGGGTGCTGGGAAGGTGGACGGAAATGGAAGTTAGGGTTGGATCGTGAGGCAACTCCAATGGCAGGCTGAGCAATTTGGGGCTTTGTAATATGGAAGATTGCATGTGCTACCACCTGCTTGTGGGACACTTATGTTTTAAAAGACAGGGAAGTGCTTAATTATCTAATATGGTGTGCCTGGTGCTGCTGCCTCCAAGGAGAGGTATGCTGAAGTGGGAGGTCTTCAAAGTGTGTCTCGGGTCACCACCCACAGGCTGGTGGAAGTTTGGCGCTGGTAACTCTACATCCTATATCAACCTCTGCGAATCTTAAGATGATAGTTTCTACTTCTGTTTATCATTAGTCTATGATAAAGGGGAAAGAAGCAAGTATCAGACTGGAGGGAAAACACAAAAGGTGAAAGAGGAGAGCTTGTGAAGCGAATAGAGTTGGACTGGGGACCTGTTGCCTAGAATGAAGAAAAAGTGAAAACCATGTCCCAGTTACTATCCCGTAAAAATCCAATTTGGGAGGTTGTCATGGCAACAAGTATAGGTTTCTTGGTTCAGCCCAAGGCCCGTCTCCCCTCAGTGCTCTCCTCTGCTTCCTGACGCTGTCAGTGAGCAGCAGGGGGAGGGACAATCTCACAGGCTTTTTATCCATTTTCTCACTTGAGTGCTGTGGCATTTTATAGTCACATCATAAAATCTAGAATCCACAGTGTCTTCATAATTTGCCTAGAAAGGTAAAGACCCATATGCCTGTGGTTCTTTATCACAAACGCTTCAGTGTTTTCCTTTGATGATAAAGGGTTCTGGGCAGGGCTTGACCACAGGACTCGGGGAGAGGGGAGCCACATGGGCAAAGTTATGTGGCCTCTCCTCATCCGGGTACTTCATGAGCATAAGAGAGATATGATCTGGCTAGCAGGATTATTAAAAGTGTCAAATAAGATAAGAAACACAACCCCCTTTTGTAAATTAGAGTTTTCACTGTTCAGATGCAAAGCATTGTGTTGGTCAGCATACGCCCCACTGCTGAAACAACAGTCCGTGAATTTGTTCACATAATAGCTCAATACCAGACTTGATGAATAGTCTTCCCTACTCAGGCTCCGTCCACTCTGTATCCGCCCACACCCAAGGGCTGTCAACTTCTCTGCTGGACTCTGTGTTCCCAGCGCAGATGGAAGACCCAAGGTGGGGGATCACATGGAAGGTTTGCATGGTCTTGCCTGGAAGTGGCCAAATCCTTTCCATCCACTTTCCATAGTTCAGAACTCAAGTGTCACCTAGCCGTGTTCTCAGAAAAAAAAGGGGAAGCAGTTTTGGCAAACAACAAACCTGTCTCTGCCATAGAAATGATTTATTTCCTCGTTTCCTACCACCTCATCAACTCGTCACCCCCTAAGATGGCATCCTGCCTACAGTCTCTCTCATTCTGTCCACCATGTCTAATGCCATTAGCTTAATCTTCCTAGAATACTTCCTTTATCATACCCATTCCCCTACCTGCTAGATCAAGTTCAACTGCTTCAACCTGATATTGAAGACACTCCAACTGGGCCTGCATTCCCTCTCCCCGCCTCATTTCCTGTACTCTCTTAAAATGGTTCCTTATGGGTCCATATACTTTCTGAAGCATTTTTGAGCCTCTTCTTGATTTTATCATTACAGAGTCCCTTTGGGGAAGGAAGAGATTTACTCCTCATCACAGAGAAGGTGACTTGCTGGAGCCTGCGTTGTGTTGCTCTGCACAAGCTGAGGGAGAACCCTGGAGACCCTGACTCCAGGCCTGGGCAGTTTACCAGAGCCGTGGTTCCCAGCTGTGCAGGATATGAACCACTTGGGACACTTTCCAAATTCCAGCACTGACTTATGAATCAGCCCTCAGGGAAGGGGGCCCCAGACATCTGTAATTAAGTAATGTCCCAGTGATTCTGATGCACAGTCCATTATGGAAACACTGCCCATAACCTAATTAGGGCCCATGGGAGTGAGTCTAATGGTGGAAATTTAACAGACTATGACATGAAAATGTGAGAGAAAAATTTAAAGGACAGTGAACCTTCCAGCTGCTCCCAGGTCACTCTAATGAACATAGTATTCCAGTTTTCTTAAATATTAGCCCTTGACTTTAGAATCTGCTCCATGATCTATGGAATTATTAAAACAGTCATGGTTTTTGTTTGTTTGTTTGTTTGTTTGTTTGTCTGCTCATCCCCATCCCCAGGGTGGAAGGTGCTAGAAGTGGAAAACGTTGGGAAAGAGATTGTGGGGATGGCAGGGGATAAAGAGGTATGACAGACAGATGGGAACTGACTTGACTTACAAAGTAAAGAGTCACTTCTCATTCCCCAGTCCCTTTTGGTTCCATGAGTCTCTCTGCGTTTTCAGAAGTCAGAGATGAGTTTGGAAACTGAACAATAGTAATCATGGCTATATGCTGTTCTGAACCTTTCTTACATGAACACCTTGAATTCTATGGGCAGGTCCTGTTATTACTCCCAAGTTACTGATGAGGAAACTGAAGCTCAGAAAGACTGAGTCCCCTGAGTAAGGCCACAGAGCTAGGACATGTAGAACATGGAATTCAGTAAATTCAAGCCCCATCTAGGTGCATCAGAATCTGTGCTCTCTACTGCCTTGTTCACCCAGACCCTCCCAGCTGCGTGAAGAGAAAATACTTGTGCTAAAAGCAAGAAAAAAATTTTTTTTAGTTGTTAGTTAGAACAGGATGCCCAAGGTTTTGCCTTTCCTTAATTCTCTATAGGTCACAATGAATAGCCCAAGGTCAAGGCTGATCTTCATGCTGAGGCAAACCAGGCAATTTCCTGATAGGGGAGTTAGAGTCACCTGAAGACCCATCTGTTCTCAAGCCTCCTTCCCACTGCTCTGCCACAGTAACATCAATTCTCACCGTTTGTTTGACTCCTTTGTTTTAAGTCTTGTCCCCCATTAAAATATGTATTTTCTTGAATGGACACTGTAGCCCCAGCTTTACCCAGGATTTATCAGGAGGCGGGAGGAAGAGGAACAGAAGGAGGGAGAGAGACCAGGAGTACCAGTGGGGTACTGCGTGTGCTGTGCTCGATGTCTGTCAAGGCAGGGAGTGATGTGGGGGTGTCTACCAAAGGCAAACATTTTACCCAATAGGTGGCCATTGGCCGAAGTGCCTCAGGGTTCTAGGGTAAGCTCTAAAGCTCATTTTTGCAAGGATGAAGCCCTCGACTTAACCCTTATTATTATTATTCCAGTTAATTCTTCTCCACTACTAAAACTAGACTCATTTACAGATATGTGGAGAGTCCCACAATAAAAAAAAAAAGTATAGACAATTTGCCAGAGCACTATAAAGATGAACAATAATAAACTGAAAGGAAATGAACAACAATTTTTTTCATGGAGTTCACTGGATTCCATTGAATCCTTGTGGCATTCCAGCAGCTTCCAAGGAACCTGCTACAGGACATGGAGACCCAGAGAGGTTAGGCTGTTATAATGCCACACAGCAGCCTGAAGTCAGAGTGGAGGGGAACTATTAGCTGAGGTTCATTCTATGGAGGCCCAGCCTTGCCGATGCCAGGCCCTTTCTGAATCATTCTGAGACATATGACATGGTCTAAGATAACAAGATCGTGGGGGGCATTATAATAAATATATATATATTTTTTAGCAGTTGCTATGTTCTAGACATTGTGCTAGCCACTTTAGTTAATTCAGTATCTGTAATGCCATAAAGCCGTGGGGGAGGTATACTGTGACTTAATAGATGAGAAATATGGGGCTTGGAAAAGATAAATCTTTCCTCAAAGGTCTCGTGGAAAGTGGTAGAGTTGTGATTTAAACCCAATTCTGGCCGACTTCAAAACCACATCTTTTAAGTATGTTGATAACCCAAAATAACAAAAGTAAAGTCAAAGTTGCTTGTTGCTTGAAATGCACTTTTCCATGTGGCAGCTATTTATGGAGGTCTACCAGGTCCCTCAGTAAAGAGCTGGGCCTGTTAGGGAGTGAGGTACACAGGACAGACACTGTCGGGCCCTGGCAGAGCCTGCAGCCTGGGGGTAGATGGAGCAGGTCAGCCACCGGACCTGCAGAAGGACTGTGAGTCAAGGACAAGTATGAGGCTATGGGAGCTTGAAGCAATGGGACCTGGTGCTGGGAAGGGACTGAGCAGAAATTTCTGCAGCACAGGAAGGGAAGGGCTTGGGGTTCAACTCAGGGGTGGGACATGAAGGAAGAGTCCCAGCTAAGCTAAGGTAGAGAAGGAGGAGGAAGCTACCTACCCCTCCCACAACAGACCAGCTGTCAGGGTAGATCCTGGAAGGAGCATGTGATAAAGGGACCCCAGGAGCTTCTCGTGACCAGGAGAACGAGGGCACCACTAAAGTAAAACCATGGACGATCTTTTCTGGCCCCTCTCCCACGTTAGGTCACCTTTAAAAAGCTATTTGAGGCTTATCTAAGCCTAACACTCTTCAGAAAACATTTTTCTACCTGTGTGCCAAGAATTACACTATCACGGGTGACGCATGTATCATTCCAGAGTGGGAGATAAACAGCCCTCGGCGGGAACGCCTGGCTATTTAACACTTTGGAATGAAGGAGTACCTCCCAGTGTATAGTCAAGGAGGGAAAAGGAATGGTTACTAGGGGTACCTAGTTGATGAAGGGTTTGACATGAGGGAAGGATGGTCTACTAGGGGCTGAGAAAAGAGGCCGGGGATGGAGATAAGATCACTCGTGCCACGGCTCTGCTCCCTAGGCTTGGTTGATGATTTGTTTCAGTGGGGTTCAGGCAAATAGGATGGCAACCAACTGACAGTGGGACCTTTAAGTCACAGATCAAATGGACCTTCTCCTCATGGCTGGCTGTTTCCTACAAGACAGCATGTGCACCATCATTTTATTATTTACATATATATGTACATCTGTGTATACACATACACACACATATATATTCTACATACATATTATATATTTATATACAGAGGGTGCCAGAAAATGTATGGACGTTTTAAGAAAGGAAAAAACTGTATTAAAATTGTAACACTCAATATATACTGATAAAAAAAGATGAATACAAGTCATGTGTGACTTCTGCAAGGACAAGAGATGCCCAAAGTGGTTAACATCAGTGTCCAGACACTTTTTTTTTATTGTGAAATAAACATTTAAAAAAATTAGTTTCAGCTGTACAACACAGTGCAATAGTTATACTTTTTACCCCTCAAAGCGACAACCTCCCTCTCCCAATCCACCGCTCCACTCCCCCCCATATCATACATATCTATTATAATTCCCTTGACTCCACTCCCACACTATACTCCACATCCCATGACTATGTATATATCAGTGTCCAGACACTTCTGATTATGGTGAACTACTGCTTGAGCAATGCTGACCAAAGTGTCCACTTGTATATATGTTTTTTGCATCCCTGGTACACACACACACACACACACACACACACACACACACACACACACACACACACTTTCCTCCTGAGATTTGAGATTCAATACTAAAATGCCAATATCCAGCTTATCAAATTGCTTTGTAAATCCACACGTATCTTTACATTTATTCTATATTCACCAAATATTTGTTGCGTGACAGAGCAATATAATGGAACTCAGGAAATTTGGTTTTTGCCTCTGCTTCCTGTCATTCTATTATTTTGGACTAGTCAATTTGGGTTTCTTCATCTTTAAAATAAGGAGATTGGATGAAATAAAGAGATTGGATGAAATATCTGAGGTCATTGATTCTTTGATTCTACTCTGCACTGAGCCCTATGTGAGATGTTGGGGGAGATTCCAAAAAGACTCTCTCAGGTAGTTTACCATCCACTTGGAAAGGGTCTTGGAGCTCCTGTACCTTAGGCCAGGGTCAGCAGCCTTTTCTGTAAAGTGTCACATGTTTTTGTGACATGTAAATGTTTTTGGTTTTGCAGTCTATGCCGTCTCTGTCTCAGCTACCCAACTCTGCCAATGTAGCGGGAAAGCAGCCATGGATGATATGAAAAGGATGCATAGGCCTGTGTTTCATTAAAACTTTATTTACAAAAACAGGCAACAGACTGACCCCTGACCTAGGTGTCCAACTGACAGAGAGCTGAACTGAATGTGGTGTGTGCCCAGAGCTGTGGATTTGGCCTTCACTGTAAATGGTGCTGAGGTTAGACAGGCTGCCTTCGGTAGAGGTGGCCATAGTCACCTGATGCTGTCCATTCCACTAGACATTGAGATCTGGTCATCCCAGGGGTAAGCTGTAGGATAAAGCATTCTGAATTTCTTGGAGAATGTTCCTAGGTGAATACATATTATTAATATTTCTATTCTGCATACGATGAAATATTCACAGAGGTGGAGGCTCTAGACTTTGTTGCCAGACCCATGAAAAAATGTCCAGGGTGGTGGACTCAAGTCCTCGTGTGGAGAGCTGCACATGGACAGAACTCACTGCCAGCTTCCACCCTCTTGCTCTTTCTCACTTCCCCTGCACTTGGGGCGTTGCTCTGACAAATGATCCCCTGACGTTTATGGCTTGGCCCGGCTCCCACCAAGCTGTGTGCTGCTGACACATGCTGCTTCTCTGGGCAGTGCCCTGACATGGGTGTGCTGGGACATGGCCACCTGGCAGTGGAGAGGTGCAACAGGGTTTGCCCAGGAACGTCACTGGCTGAAAACACAACAATGACCTCATTTCCAGGCCAATTTTGCACACCCAGTGAGACAGGTCAACAATTCAAATGGGCAAGCCAATTTGTGAGGCCTCAAACAACAGCTCCAGAAGGTAGATTTCCTGAGACAGGAGAATGTTGTCTTAGAAGGCAAACATGCCTGATGGTAAACATTTGCCCTTGACCTGTTGGTTTTTTATGCCCTTGACCCCTGTGTGCCCCAGACCAAGACACTTGTCCTCTCTGGGGAATTTTTCAACTATGAAATAGATGGAACCTCCTTCCTGGGTCAGCTGGCTCCTGGCCTCAATTCAAACTGTGTAAATTCATGGAGTCCATGCATGGTCCCTGGCTATTGTTTACTTATTTTGGTTAATTTTCACATTAGCCAGTTTCAGTGTGTGTGTGTGTGTGTGCACCTAGTTTGCTCCTATTCAAGGTCTTCTTTTTCAATAGTCTCAGATACCATAATATGGCAGGCAACTGGCTCTTTCCTATGTCAACAAGTAATAATAAAGGGCGTGTGGCTCATTATCCACACGTTTATATTTTGGAGAGCATTTTCAACTGATTTCAGCATTGACAAGCATAGTGGACATTTGTCCTATTTTGTTTGCTCCCCCGCACACCATTCAAACACGCTTCATTTAGGCCCAGCATCTTCAAGGCAGAAGCCAGGAAATAGCTTTCTAGACCAATTCCTTTTCTACTTAAAATAGCTAGAATGAGTTCTGTGGTTTGTGAAAGAGCCCTTATCAATATTTCCTTAGAAAAAAATTGTGCAACAGAATCTTCTTTGAAGTCTTAGCGATCCTATATCATTAATTATACTTAGTTTGGGTTCTGAGAATGTCCTATTAAGATATTTATCAGCAAAAAAATTTGTTTTATAACTTCTGTAAATTCTTAGAGGTGATTTTAATAGAGACTGACCAAAGCGTAGGTCCAGGATGACGTGTAGGACTTGTTATGAACACGGAATCATCTGACTCACTGGGCCAGCCTGGGGGTAGGGGGGTAAAGCAGATCACACTAAGTCCTCTCTCCTCCCTCCTCATCTCCTCTAGTGCCACCAAAGTGACGTCTTTTCACTGAGTGTGAGATCAAGTTACAATTATTCCCGAGATTCTTCTTCAAGAGAAAAGAACGATAGTAATAATAACTAACATTCATCATGTACTCACTATGTGCTTTCTAACTGCTTTCCGTGTATTTGTCATTTAATCCCCACAGCAACTCTGTATATTATATACTACCATTAGTGTCCCCATTGTATAGATGAGGAAACTGAGGCACCAACGATCATGTGGCTTCTCCAAGGTCACATAGTTTATAAGTGTTCCTAACCGATCCGTTCCCTGAAGGAGTGACCTAAGGGGCCAAAGCCTTCTTTGTGGTATATGGGGATGAAGGGATAGTTTTTGAAGCCAGAATTGGGCATCACTGGTTTAATCAATTAGGTCCCCAAATGACTGCACATTGGCACCTTCCAGGGAACTTCAAAAGATACAGTCCCTTAGGCTCCTCCCAGGAACTCAGGTGTGGGAACGGAAATCTGTATTTACTGTTGCTTTAGTGCACATTGCAGCCTCTGGCCTCTGGATGTGCCTTTAAAATTTTTTTTCAGTTTTGGTTTTTGCTTGAAATGCTCTTCACCCCCTCCTCTCCCCTTTTTCTTCTTAGCAACCAGCTCAAGATTTGGTTGTTTTCAAAGAACCTCCTTTTTGATTGACACACCCTCTCCTGCATCCCATTGGCTTTTGTACCCTCGGTCTCAGTTAATAGAATATGGATTTGCAATATTAGCTTTATGTCTGGTTCAAATAGGTGTGATTTCAGGCGCACAAAGAAAAGCTACAAGTTTTTCCAAATGGTGCAGCTATCCTTTAGAGACTTACATGGCTGCTATACTTCAGTGTGAATGAAACACCGGAAGTCAGGTGTGAGGTGGACTGAGGGGAGCAGAATGGTAAAGCTGAACACACCTGTGAGCCCTCCACATTTGGTGAGCCGTTCCCGTGTGTCGGGCACAAGACAAGAGGTGAAGGACGCAGTCCCTGCCAACAGTGAGCGTGTGCCCTGTGAGGTAGACAGATGCACAATTTCAGTACCTCCCTCACAGGGCTGTTGGGAAGACCGCATGAATTGATGTATGCAAAGTGCTTAAAACAGTGCCTGGCACATCACACATGCTCAATGGATGTCAGCTATTATTATGATTTGGCTCAGGGCATGGCCCGTGCTGCTCTATTGTCTACAAACTCTATGGCATATCTTTGAAAGCTTCTGGCCTTTATATCTCCCGCAAACACTCATCTCGGTATTTCATCTTATGCCCCAGGTCATTGCCAGGCTGGGCTCAGAAATGACAAAAATGAATCAGGGTGTGTGCGCTTGATCAGACCGGAGGGGGCGGGGCGGCTCCGCTTCCGCGCATGCCTAATGAGAGACAGAGAGGAGGGGGGAGCAGGAGGAAGCCAGGGGAGCCAACAGCGAGGATGCAGAGGGGGGCAGCCACTTCAAGCTGGGGGGCGAGGTGGGACGGAGGAAGGCTGCATAGATGCCTGGCTTGGAGGAAAAGCCTTGAAAAGAGCAGGATTGGTCTTACAAATGGGCCACGCCTTATCTCTTTGTACCTAGAACTGTGCGCAGGCATCACCTGCACTGTTATTAATTATATTAATCCTTACCTCAGGAAGTAGGTCCTCTTAGAATCCCCACTTTACGGATGGGAAAACTGAGGCTCAGAGAGGTGAAGTCACCAATATTTAGTATCTCGGAGCTGGTAGAAATAGGGTCAGGCAGACAGTGTGGGGAGTGGAAGAGACATTTCAGACAGAGGTAACAGTGAAAAATAGAACCTGAAAATATGAGGCCTGGGGTAGGGATGGGGGTGTCCAGTGTGAGACCCCCATTTTAGCCATGCTTGGGGGAGGAGTAATAATTACACTTAGAAAAGCTGGTTTCCTAGATAATAATCAAATGATCTAACGTTTGGCACCAGTTGCAGTGCCGGGACAAGATCTGTAGCGCTGGGACCACACCTGCCATTAATATATTAATACTGAATGCTGGGGAAATCCAAAGGGTGCTGAGTGGGCCGGCCAGGGAGGTGGCGAGGTGCTTTAAAACAGCTACTGGCTAAACAGGGAAGATATTTCAATACTTAAAAACTGGCACTGCCCAAATATTCACTCTGTGACCAAATCATGGCAGTTCTTGAACGTAAGGTCGAGGAGTTTGGAGTTTGTTGTATGGGCATTGAGAGGCGGTTTTATTAACTTTAGGCTTCAAGTTATTAGTATTGGTGATTATTTTTGTTATGATCATAGCTTGCTTTGATTTTGAGTGCTCTCAAAACCTTTTTTGGGAGTTGGTGGAATATGTAAAATCAACAACGTGAAATTACAGATTAATTTTTTTTAATAACCTGAAAGATGTATAGCTACTATTTGTACGGAGCTTCCAATTACTGAGACCTGGGAGTTATTGAATCTGACTCCCTCCTCTGTGTGAGAATCATTGCTGTTTCCAGATTACATTAGAAGCCCTTCCTTTAAGGGGCTGGAGATTTTCCCTCCCCCTCTTCAGTAGAATAGTGACTGCCATTCTTTTTAATTTTAACTTCAAAAAAAATCCATAGTGATTACTTTATATTATCCTTGCAACATCCTTCTGAGCTGAGTGAAACTCGTATAATGACACCCATTTTGCAGATGTGGAAACTAAGACTCCCCCACACAGCTGAGAATAAGAGATTAGCCCAACTTTACAGTGTAGCTCAGCAAACCAGAGCCAGATGGCCACTGTGCCACCCCATGGAAACCTGGGTGTGACCATGGTGGCAAAGGGTCAGGGGAGGGCCAAGAGTGCTACACAGGAAGTCTTCCCAGCTGGTAAACTAGGCACAGTCCTTGGAAAAGGAACCAGGTATATTTGGGGAAGCTTCCTTTTCTGTCCCTCATTCCTTCATCCAGCAATTCTGTAATGGGATAAAGGCAAACCCTGTCTTCTTCCAATCCAAGCCTGTCTCTAGGAAATGATTTCCAGAAGCAGCGTTGTATTAGTTTTCTATTGCCGTGTAACAATTTATTACAAATTTCATGGTTTAAAATCAACGCATTCATTATTGCTGAGTTTCTATGGGTCGGGAGTCTGACAATGGCTTAGCAGGGTCCTCTTCTCAGCATCTCGCCTGGAGCTCAGAGTCCTTTTCCAAGCTCTCATGGTTGTTGGCAGGTGTAGGATGGAGGCCCTCACAGTCCCCGGCCACATGGCCCTCTACACAGGCAATTCACACCCTCACAGGAAGCAGCTTGCTTCCTCAAGACCAGGCGAGTCTCTCTTTTAGGAGCTTTCTCCTGTTTAAGTCAGGCTCACTCAGGAGAGTCTCCTTTTGATGAACTTAAAAATCAACTGATTTGGGGCCTTTATTATATCCACAAAATTCCTTCACCTTTACTATATTCTGTTGGCTAGAAACATGCCATAGATTCCATCCACACTCAAGGGAGGGGACTATATAAGAGCATAAAATGCCAGAAGACTGGGTTCATGGGCGTTACCTTAGGATTGCTCTGTCATAGGTAGGTTTAGCTAACTTTCCTCTTTATTAATATTAGTTAAGCACCTCATTTTCTCATATCATCCAGCCTGAGAAAGGAGTTGATATGGGCCCATTTCACAGGAAAAGAAACTGAGGCTTAGAGAATCCAGTCCATTTCCCAAGGTCACACAGCTGATAGGGACAGAGCCTGGTCTTGACTTCAGGTTTGTCTGACAGCAAACGAATCAACCAAAAATCTATATGCCACTTGAGGGAGCTGAGAGTCTTAAATACTCAGAGGACACCGTTGTATTGGAAACTAAAGTTTTACTTTGACCTTCCTGGATGATCGCCAATTCTATTTCTATTTCTGACCAGGCTTAGATTAAGAGCACATCTATGACCTTGGACTTGGCATCAATATGTTTTCTGAGGGAAGAAAAATACTCTTCATATGTAACAGGGGTTTTTGCATATATTCCCTTATAACCATCCTCCAGTGTGAACGTTATCCAAATTTCTGCTATGAAGAAACTCAACTGTAGGCTCAGGGAGGGTATGTGACATTGCGTTTCTTATACTCGTTGGGAGTCAGATAGTAGACTCATGATCTTTCTGTCACGCTTTGTTCCAATGGGCACTCAAATGGTTTTCCAAAACAAAAAGGAAACAAAAATGACAAGACGGAGGTTGCTTTCTGTTTGCTTTAGGCAGATATATTTTTAGCTGCCTCTTTAACTTGCTGACCTGTTGCTGGAATGGAAACTAGTGACTTAAACATGAATGGAAACCACTTTAAAAAATAATAGCAAGACGCTGCTGCTGCCTACCGTGAAACAGAGGGTGAGGTTTTCAGAGGAGTACAGAGCACCTACCTGGTTTTGCTTGATCTTAATAACGCCTTCTGTTCGTACAACAGACTGCAGCCTGTAAACAGTATTTGCATAATTATATAATTGAACTATCCTAACAGCTCTGTTTATGTGTCCCTACTTTACAGATGAGGGAAAGCTTCAGTGAGAGGCTCTGAGTCTTGCCCAGTGTGGCACAAGGACGTCCAAGGAAGTCCAGGGAAGAGCTGCGTCTATTGCACAGGCACTCAGCTTGCCAAGTTCTCCCTCCATACTCTCCTCTCATGAGCAAAGAAGGATATATGGGTGGACGTGTCACTGAAGAGAGATTAGGGATGTGAGATGAATTCCGTCATGGACCCACAGAAATACCCAGGGTTGATCCCAGAGTTCAGCCATCAGCATGCTGTTGGTGAAACTCCTCAAACCACTAGCCCAGGACTATTGTCTCCCATCTTGGAGGGTGTGTGACTTGCCCTGCACTCTGCCCCTTGCACAATTTTGGTATCTTTAATGGGATGCTTAGCTTGCTCAAGCTAATTTGTGTGTGTGTGTAGTTTAGTATCCCTCATTTACAAAACAGAGCCAGAGCAGAGAATCTTTGCAGAGATCAAGATGGACCCCTTTCCATTTCCTCATTCAGGTGAAACTGTACTACCTGGTTTACATGTTTATTAATATTGTTTTTTGGGTTTTTAAATTTTATTTTTTAGCTGTGCCATCCTGCCACCTGTTGGCAGCTCAGCGGCAGCTCAGCTCGGGCTGGGAATCAAACCGGCAACCCTGTTGCTCAGAGCTCGTACTCTTGAGCGAGCTGTTAACCAGCTGAGCCACTTGGCCAGCCCCATATTTATTAATATTGTGAACGTGATGCTGTGAAGGCAGCACCTGAGATACTGCTCAAACAGCAATATCAGGCACAGAAAAGTGGTTAATCTAGAAAATTACTTCCACTGATCTACATCATAACCTGGGGACTTTCCTTTATGCTTTTCCCACAATTTCACAGCAGCCCTGACTTAACACCAGTCAACACGATGGTTTCTTTACAGATGTAGCATCAGGAATTAGGGTATTTACAGAATAACACAGCTTTAGCAGGATGCTGGGGCTCCTTGTAGCACAAGCTGGAAGGGGGTCTCTGAGGACTTAGCGATGATGTCAGAAAACAGGACACAGTTTATGTGAAACGACAGCAGGAAAGCCTGAGTGGGGACAGGTTGAATACCGGAGTTAGAGCCAGCCATGCTGCGTTCCCCGCTCCTCTCAACATTTTGACAAGATTCAAGTGGATGTCAAGTGCAGCTTCGAAGGGCAGACCAAGTCTCACACGTTAGCACCTCCCGAAGGCAGACCAGTTCTACCTATGTGGGCGGGGGACTCATGCTGCTCCCTGGGAAGGAGAGAACCTCCGCCTCCATACTGACCCTCTGTACTCACAACCAGGGCCCTAGAGACCCAGACCGGCCTTTAGCTTTCTCCCCAAGTCATTGCCCCCTGCCAGTGACCGCACCCGCACAGAGCCTGCCAGAGGTCAGGGTCTGGGTGGGGACCACATTTGTCTTGCCCAGGAAAGGCTCTGCTCCCCCATGGGCACCACTACCAGTTGAGTGAGCACCACAGCGTGTGAGAAGAGCTGGAGAGGTCAGTAGCAGCCTGGTCTCTCAAAATGCTAATACCTTGAGCCTACACTCTTTCCGCTTTTAATGTATACTTAACCTTTGTAGGCAACTTAGTGGAACCCTGCTAAAAACAAAGATAATATGAATACATATGAGCCTCCTTGGGTTTATCGATGCCAAATGGCCACAGGGATTCATGCTTTGGAGACGGGGCTGTACCAGATGACTTCTGAAGCCCCTCGTGATGGTTAATATTTTGTGTCAATTTGACTGGGCTATGGGATGACCAGGCGTTGGGTAAAACATTATGCTGGGTGTGTCTGTGTGGGTGTTTCTGGATAAGATTTACATCTAAATGGGTAGAGTGAGTAAGGCAGATTGCCCTCCTTAAGTGGGTGGGCCTCAACCAATTAATTGAAGACCAGAATAGCACAGAGAGGGAACTAACTCCTCCTACCTTATTGCTTTGAGCTGGAATATTGGTCTTTTCCTGTCTTTGGATTTAGACTGAAATATTAGCTCTTCTTGGATCTTGAGCCTGCCAGCTCTCAGACTGAAATTTACACTATTGGCTCTCCTAGTTCTCAGGCCTTTGGACTCAAATTGGAACTAAGACATTGACTCTCCTGGGTTTCCAGCTTGCTGACTGCTGATCATGAACATTCTCAGCTGCCACCATCACACGTGCCAATTCCTTATAATAAACTTATTATAAAGGTTCTCCAGAGAACCAGGATAGTCTATTGTTTGTTGGTTTTTTTTAAAGATTTTTATTGGGGAATTGGGGAATGGGAACAGTGCTGGGGAATTGGGGGAAAGGGAACAGACAAGTTACTGTCATTTGGTTCTTCAGTCTAGTTGTGGAGGAGGTTGCTTCACTGGCCCAAGTTGGTACCATCATTGCGCTCTTCCCTGGCGAGGCAGATCAGTCGCCGGCTTCTGGATGGCCGCTCACTGCAGCTGCTGGCCGCTCATGCTGGCTGCTGGCTACCTACGGTAGCCCATGGCGACCCACCTGCCACAGGGGCTGCAGCCTACGCCGTCGCCGGTGACTCAAGGCAGCCCAGCTCCAGGTTGAGCTGTTGTTTAGCATCTTAGCTGTAGAGGGTAGTGTCACTGGCCCTCATATGTGGGATCTGAACTGGGGCCCTCTGGCGTAACCAAGCCAGTTCTTAACCATCGCGCCACTCAGCCGGCCCTCTATTGGTTTTGTTTCTTTGGAAAACCCAGGCTAATACAGATTTTGGTACCAAGAATGTAGTATTGATGTAAGGAATACCTAAAAATGTGGAAGTGGCTTTGGGAGAGTCATGAGTGATGGGTAAATGGGTAGAGGCTGGATGAGTTTTGAGGTACATGCTAGAAATGTGGATGGTAAAGACAATTCTCGTGAATCTCAGAAGGAAATGAGGAACAGCTTATTGGAAACTGGAGAAAAGATGATTTTTATTATGAAGTGTCAAATAACTTAAGCAGAGAAGATTTCTAGACAAAGTATTGAAGGTACAGCTTGGATCCTCCTTACTGCTTAAAGTAAAATGCAACAGGAGAGAGACACATTAAAGAAGGAATTGTTAGGCAAAAGTAAACCAGATTTGAGATTTGGAAAATTCTCAGTCTTCTCATGTTGCAAAAAATGAGAACGTTTGCTCTGAGAAGAACACTAAGGGTGCATCTCAACAATCATTTGATAAAGAGATCATGGGTTCAACTCATGGACTTAATAAGCCACCTCAGCGGAAGCCAAAAATAGAGATAGAGTTATATCAGCAGAAATACTGCCATTTGGGATGAAAGAGCACAGGAAAAAAATGAGACAAAATGAAGAAAGGTTGGTGGACTTTATAGATCCTACAGAGCCAAACCATAGAGTTAACATGCACTATTCACCAAGAAGAGAAAAGAATGATCCTGAAGGTGACTTTAAGATCATCAAGGCTGATCATCAGTTTTACATTCATCAGTTTCAAAGAGTCAGGCCATTGCCTCCATTTCAATAGGCCAAAGGACTTTCAACCAGAGCTGTAGGGGTTGGGTCACCCCGCAGAGCTTCGGAAGCAGGGCTTCCTATAGCCTTGGGGGCAGGACCCCCAACCAAGCAGAGCCATGGGGTGTGACTGCAGCCCTAGTTGGTTTGGAGGGCAAGACATTGAATTAAAGAGAATTATTCTTGAGCCTTAACATCTAATGGAATTTACCTTGATAGGTTTTGAACTTGTTTGGGAACTTTCTCCCTTTCCTATTTCTTGTTTCTTCCTTTTGGATTGGGAATGTCTATCTTATGCCTGCCTCACCATTGTATTTTGGAAACACATAACTTGTCTGGTTTCACAGATTCACAGCTGGAGATGAATTTTGCTTCAGGATGAATGGTACCTGGAGTCTCACATGATTTAGGTGATATTTAGATGAGACTTTGGACTTCAGAGTTGATGCTGTAATGAGTTAAGACTTTCGGAGCTGTCGGTGTAGAATAAATAGATTTTGCATGTAAGATGGACATGAATTTGGGTGTGTGTGGAATGCTATGGTCTGAATTGTGTCCCCCTAAAATTCATAAGTTGAAGACCTAACCCCGAATATGACTGTATTTGGAGATAGCGTTGTTAGGAGGTAATTAAAGTTAAATGTGGTGATAAGGGTGGGGCCCAAATCTGATAGCATGGGTGGCCTTATAAAAGGAGAAGGAGAGAGCTCTCTCTCTTTCTTTCTCTGCATGTGAGGACCCAGTGAGAAAGAGGTTGTCTATAAGTCAGGAGGAGGGTTCTCTTCAGGAACCAAATCATCTGGCACCTTGATCTTGGACTCCGCAGACTCCAGCCTATGATATTTCACCCACTCAGCCTATATTTTGTATGGAAGTTCCAGCAAACTAAGACACTCCTTAAGATCTTATGATTAAAAAAAAAAAAAGGATTCTCTCAGGTCATTGATTTATCAACCAGTACATCAATAAACATTTTCTTAGGTTAATCTGTGTAAAAGGCACTGCAGAGAATATAGAAGTGTGCACAACACGTTTTCTTCTTCAATGGAAACTTCAGTTTAGCAGCAAAGATAAGGCTTGGACATACATACCAAGAGGCATCTAATGTCAAAGGGCAGCCAAAGACAGTGCTGAATGTTGAGTTTGGAAGGAGGAACAATTAGTTTTGGCAGAGAAGTGACCAAAAAAGATTTTGTGGAATGAGAAGTGATGTTAATAGATGTCCCTAGGAAGCAAAGTTTTTGCAGAGCTCCCCCACATACCAGCTAAGTTAATGGGGTCAAATGCTTGGGTAAAGTCCACAGTACCAGTCATGCTGCTATTCTCAGCATCATCCGCAGGCTGCCAATGGAAGAGTATCAGGTCTCCAGTTTCACTGGCAACACAAGAGCCACACTGACTTCCAAGTGAGACACAAATGCCCATGATCCATATGAGCAGTTCATGGAAAATGACTCAGGCTCATGCTGGTCTAGAACTGAGCACAAGCAATATAGCTCCGGGTTGTCTGTCCCTGAGCAAGCCTCCTGCTGGGCAAGGTCACACTTACTGCTTCTTTGTCATCTAAGCAATTAAGTGATTCCATGGGTGCATGAGCTACTCTCCTCCCAGACACTGCACGTGCTTCTCTCTCTACCTTGGACTTTCCTCCTTATCCCTTTTGCCTGGACTTAGCTCTTGTAANGCTAGAAAGAAATTAGTTAGGTGGGCTCACGTGACAGAAGACACTTGGTTGGTAGAACATTTCCCTATGGCGTGGTGGCACAGAGACTTTCTCCAGGCCTGTGACATTCAGTGTACTGGTGGGGGAATGAGAGGGAGGAGGAGGGGCAAGCCCAGAGGGCAGAGTGACAGTGAAGACAGCCAAGGAGGTGAGTGCTTCCTTCCACCAGGTCCTGTGCGCCCACCTTACTTGTGCTGTCTCCCTTAATCTTCCAATCTGCCAATGGGAGAAAGGAGGAGTGTGAAGAAGAGAGATTTAGCTACACAGCTTCTCTTCTGTCCTCCCCCAGGGAACTCAGGAGCTTGGCGTCTTGTCTTTCCCTTCAGTGACTCCTCCACATTAAAGCAGAGTAAACCTTGGTTAGCATCTATACCCTACAATCATCAGAATTATTCTTCCGGTGTCTTCGGCATTTTACTCTTTTAGAGAAGAAAATGACAGGCAAGCAAGGCCTCACAGGAGTGTCTAACAATGACTTGTGAAAGGATTCATTCAGTTCTCAGAGCTGTGATTGTATCTATTACTTACACTGATGATTTTGGCTGAGATTTAAAGCATCTTCATTCGACTGCAAGCTCCACCCCTACCCTACCGCATGTCTGTCTCTTGGACAAGTTATCTAAACTCTTGGCACCTCATCTGGCCTCACTGAAAACTGAGGGGGTTGGGTGAAGCTTGAGGGATCTGGGTGGGGGCTGGGTAGGGCGGGGCAGCCTTCCAAAAGAGATGTTTTTTCAACTGCTTTGTAAGGCTATGTGCTCAGAATACTATGGAAATATATTAAAGACAAGCCTTGAAGGAGACTGAGATGGTAGTTAGAGGGAGTTCTTGCTTTATGTTTTAATTTCCCCTCCAACCTACAGTGCTGGCCGCTGCCCCACACGTCCACTTGTCCTTTTGGGATAGAATGCCAGCCCGCAAGTTCTGTCACACTCTCAGCAAACATTTTTTGACTCGTAGCTTGCCCAGTGTCTATCCAGCCACTGGAATTTTAGCTGAAAATAAAAGATGCAGTGATAATTCACCTCCTCCCAGCCACATTTTGGGAATAGTTTAGAGTATCTTTCAATATCATCTCTTTTAATTTATCCACTTTAATAAATAAGACTAAGGCCCAGGAAGGGGGAAATTACTTGCCCAAGACCACATACTTCTCTGTGCCAAAACTAACTTTGGAATGCAGGAATCCTTTGCTTTTTATTACACCACCCTCTTTTTCTTAAAGGG
>NW_017731422.1:521637-522621 GCF_001890085.2 Hipposideros armiger
CATGACGATCCAATAAATATCTGTGTCAAAGGTTACTGGATATTGAGAGAACACAAAGACTTCCACTGAGCTTCAATAGAAAAATCACCAAGATTCTGTCACTAAACCTTATCCCCTAGCTTCATCCGTCCAACTTCCTTGAGTTCCAGCCCTTCTTGTCTTTGGCTTCTGAACCACTTGAAAACAATATTTGGTTGGAGAATGTTGCTCGCCCAGAAACTCAGTGGCCTTGCAGAGAACAGACATGCTCATACCTATGTCCCTTCATGGTCAAGGTGAGACTGCTTTAGTCTAGGAATACTCTTCTCTGGCCAGTGGACAGTGGCCATAGTTCTACCTGTGTTTGCTTTCTCTAGTGAATGTGTTGCTCCACACACAAAATCTTTGACACCAAGGTATTGTTGAATGTTTGTGCCATTGAAGTGAGCTCTACTAACTCTTTACTAAGGAATACCATTTCACAAACAGGAATGTTTAATGAGCTCTTCCTAAATGTTTGTCATCTGTGATCGTACTGACAATAGCTTTAAATTTATAATGCAAATGCTGTGTGTTTAAAACATATTACCATCCAGTTGTAAAATAACCCTGTGAGGTAGATATTTCTGCTCCCAGTTTGCAGATAAGGAACCTGAAGCTGAGTGTGTGTGTGTGTGAGTTACCTGCTAGGTGAAAAACCACCCTAAAACTTCGTGGCTTTAAACAATGACAACATTTATTTTGCTCATAAAACTGAAGTTATGGCCAAGGCTTGGTGGGGATGACTCATTTTACTTCACTAAGTATCATTTGGGACAGCTCAAAGGCTGGGCACTGGAATTACCTGAAGTTTCACTCATTCGCATGTCTGGTCGTTGATGCCACCTGTCAGCTGAAACTTAGCTGGGACTGTCAGCCAGAACACTACCACAATGCCTCTTCACATGCTCTGGGCATCCTCACAACATGGTGGCTGGGTTCCAAAAGCAAGCATCCCAAAGTGTG
>NW_017731422.1:523433-525201 GCF_001890085.2 Hipposideros armiger
TTCAGTCAGAGAGAGGAATATTTTATCACATGGTGACGAGGAGGCCAACACTGTATTCCTATATACGGAAAGCACAGAGAGGAAAGAAGACACCATGGGGACAGACAATACCAATGGGCGTGTTAGGCCAGATATAAGATCATAATATAAGTAAGTTCATAGAGCGTTTATTTTGTATCACAAAGTATCCCTAAGTGCCTCATATGGACTATCTCACTTAATCCTGGCCACAACTTTATGAGGTACGTACCACACTGCACTCCCACTTTACAGATGAACAAACCAAGGCCAGGAAATTCACCCAAGTTTATAAAGCTAGTAAGTAGCAAAGTCCAGTAAGACTGCAAAGCACAGGGGCTTCGTTGCTCTTATATTTTGCCTTCTCGTGCTCTGCATCTTTCAGAGAACATCAGGGCCACAGGAAGACAGAAGGAAAGATGCTGACTGGAGATGCGTTGGACTTCCCTTGTACCTAGAACAGCACCTAGTACATGGTTGACCCCTAATCTTTGTCTAAGTGAGTGAACGAAATTAATTATCCACAAAATAATTTTAGCAGGAGTGGGCAAAAAGGCACTTGGCAGGGAGGGTGGGACCCAAATTGGTAATTGAAAGCAGGGTTGTAGGGAAAATACAATCCAGAAGAGAGAAAGGGCACAGACAAAAGTGCAAATATAGCAAGGTGAGCTCCAACAAAGGTGGTGGGCAAGCTGTTTGCCTGGAGGCTTGGGGAGGCAAAGGGAGACGTCCTGAAAGGGGAATATTGATAAAACTGGGAAGACTGAAAGTCACAAAGCCATTTTGATTCATTCTGATTTGCATGCAGTCATAATAACTACAATATGGCTGTCACTAAAGCTTGCAGTGCCATTGGATAAAAATGAGATTTATAGTTCACTGTAAGAAGCCTGAAAGTACTGTCATAGGAAAGAGGGATGGCAAATCAAAAAGACCACTGGGCCAAAAATGAAGAATGGAGAAGTGGCTATGATCTCTGTTAGTCAAGGATAGAATGGAAGCAATCACCCAATCTATATATTTAAAATAAATATTTATCACAAATATGTATATGTTATTTATTATAAATCATCATATGGCACTTATTGTATAATACTTATTATATTATTTATTACAAATCATCATATAGCTTAAACATGGCTTCTTTGTAAAAGACAAAGATCTAAAAGGAAGTAATTTCCCCTTTTGCTATGTGGTCAGATCTGTCTGAACAACACCGCCCATTCAGTAGTTAAAAATCAAACAAATATGGCAACAAATATGCACCTTCCATACACACAGCACACACATAAGATCCATCCCTAGAGACAATTAACAATTCCCCTTTGTTATTGTTTTTCTGACGAGCTGCCTTTTATCTGTCCTAGTTATTTTTTAAAAACTCATTACAATGTCCATCACCCATTTCAACAGAGTCTGGAGTGATTATTAAACCTGAGAATCTGGGCTGGCCGAGTGGCTCAGTTGGTTAAGAGCTCGCTTAAGAGTTTGAGCTCTGAGCAACAGCGGTTCAAGTCCTGGCCCGAGCTGAGCAGCCACTGAGCTGCCAACAGGTAGCAGGATGGCTCAGCTAAAAAAAACCCCAAAAAGCAAAAAAACAAAACAAAACTGAGAATCACTAGATTTCATCCAATGAAGGATAAAATTGTAGGGTTTTTAAATTTAAAAAAAGGGATCATACTATTCACATTACTTTGTGACTTGCCTTTTTCTCCTTTTCATGACACTCCTTCCAAAACAATACATAAGA
>NW_017731422.1:526995-534606 GCF_001890085.2 Hipposideros armiger
GCCTGCAGGCTACATTTTGAACACCTAGGAAGTATCTGGCCCTGAACCATATCACAGGACTGAGAAGAGCAAGCTCAAACAGGGGTTGTTTTATGATTTAGTAAAAAGAAATCCTGTGAAAGAAAGGTGTGAAGAGCAAATTGGGAGAACATAGGGGAAAATTATACTTCTCATATTAGCTTTGCCCCACTTCTTTGACCTTTTCAGAAGTCCTCTGCTGACTGTGTGGAAGTGTCCGCAGAATTTAAGGTTAGCATTAGAAATAAAACATACAATCACCAAACAATATGACATTCTTTCCCCTGATCCTAGCTGAGACCTCAGAAATTTTCTATATCTTGCTTCCAGCAGCCTCTTCCAATAGGAGTGAGAGGAAGCACCAGGTGAAATGGCTTTGTCGTTTCTGAGCCTCCATCAAAAAAATAATGTGTAAGGGTTGATCCTAAACATTAGGCAGGATCTAGACGTCTATCTGCTATTCATCCTTGAAGGTCATTGCTTAGCATCATCTATTCTAAACATAGCTCAACAATAGCAGTCTTCCTTCCTCAGACAGGGCTTGCAAGTAAAAGGGAAGCTATTGTGACTTGCTTATCCTGGCTGGCAGTGGTAGAAATGGCTCGCTGGGGGTTGGGCCGTGGATGACACAGCCATAGTACAATTTTTAACCAACAGGCACAAATATTCTATTTGATGCCTCCAAACTAAAAGACACGTAAAAGCTTTGACGACTATCTACAGCGACATAAACTTCTACTCCAAACCTACAGATGGAGAAATCTGTTGAGCTCAAAACATATCTTCTCATCTCCTAATATACCAAATGGCTGATTGGAGGGGTCCTCTCTGTGGATCCCAGTATTAGGATGCAGAAACCAAAACAAAGTGTTTCTGGTGCTTGTGAACTTGAGTACCCTGGTAGCGTCAAACCAAATTCTGAGACTTACAGAAGAGATCAAATAGAGTGGAACGACTCCTGCACCTCACTCATTTTGGAGTCTGCTTATTTTGGGCTTATTTGGGAGGTAGTTTTGTATCTTTATAATGGCCACACTCAGTTTTTTCTTTGAGGCATGAAGTGGAGAATTTATGTTATAGCAGTTCACAAACAAGGGTCATTTCTAACTTCTTCATGCCCAATTAATAATGCTGAACAAGTGAGCGCAGAGAGAAGCAGAGAATTCAGAGTTAGACATTATCCAGTCAGCCCTTCATTTTACAGGCAAGGATGTCGGAGGCCACACTGAGGTAATGATTTGCTCAAGGACATATTTGTCTTATAGGACATCTGGGACCAGCACGAAGGTCTCCTGATTCCCGCTGGCCAGGCGGAGAGCAGGGTGGGCCATCTGTCTCTTGTAACTGTAGAACTGGTAAAAGAAAATATGGTAGGTCTTGGAAAAATTCCCTTTCTGAAGAGAAACACGGACTCCATCTCAGGTTGTGGCTTCCTGGGTGAGGACCTGGGCTATTGTGTGTGTGGTATAATTACTGGGGTAAGGTTATTTATTTTTTTACGGGAGTACAATAAACAGACCTTTTTCCTGCCTTAGTCTGCCATTTGGAAAAGCTTTCTATTTCCCTTTTGGGCCGAGGGGATTACAAAAGACAGACTCCTTTTCAATTATAGCTCAGCCTGCGCTTAAACGTGTAACTCAGTGGGGAATGGGCCCAGATTAAGTTTTTTCAAGGCCAAAAACACCCGAAATCAGGTCCCTTTGACACAACCACCGGCTCAGTTTCCATGGTGGTAGTGGTGAGGCTGTTTTTTAAAAGCCCCCCTCTAAAGCACAATATATCATTATCCAGTACTACAATCATTACAGTACATTCTATAGGCGCTAGAAAGAAATTAGTTAGGTGGGCTCACGTGACAGAAGACACTTGGTTGGTAGAACATTTCCCTATGGCGTGGTGGCACAGAGACTTTCTCCAGGCCTGTGACATTCAGTGTACTGGTGGGGGAATGAGAGGGAGGAGGAGGGGCAAGCCCAGAGGGCAGAGTGACAGTGAAGACAGCCAAGGAGGTGAGTGCTTCCTTCCACCAGGTCCTGTGCGCCCACCTTACTTGTGCTGTCTCCCTTAATCTTCCAATCTGCCAATGGGAGAAAGGAGGAGTGTGAAGAAGAGAGATTTAGCTACACAGCTTCTCTTCTGTCCTCCCCCAGGGAACTCAGGAGCTTGGCGTCTTGTCTTTCCCTTCAGTGACTCCTCCACATTAAAGCAGAGTAAACCTTGGTTAGCATCTATACCCTACAATCATCAGAATTATTCTTCCGGTGTCTTCGGCATTTTACTCTTTTAGAGAAGAAAATGACAGGCAAGCAAGGCCTCACAGGAGTGTCTAACAATGACTTGTGAAAGGATTCATTCAGTTCTCAGAGCTGTGATTGTATCTANTCCCCCCCGCCCCCGGCCCCCAACCACCTTGACCTACCTGTTGCCTGTTTGTACCAACCAGTCCACACCTAACACTTCCAGGTGGCTCTTCACCGTCCCTCCTCCCCAGACACATGTGACTTCCATGGTAAGCCAAGATGTACAGGACCAGAGTAAGCCTGAGCTGAGCTCTGTGGAATGCCACATTCACCCTCCCAGCAGGCTGTGATGCGACCTACCCACGATGGTATGCAGCATACAAGAGCTCTCCCATCCTGGCAACATCGTTTACCCAACCCCAACCCCAACCGAGGATTGCAGGGGCATTGCTCTTTCCACGGCACTTTGGTAGCTCTGTGCACATGCCCCTTCCCAGCAGGTAAGGATTTTTACAGCTTCCTAGTAAGAACACTAACCAAGTCCTACCCAGCCATTTTCCCCGCACGCCTCCCTCGCTGCCCCACTGCCTGGACTTTAGATCACGTGGGATCAGGCTGTGAAATAGTCCCCGGGTATAGGTATAAGGATTTAACAGGCTTATTGAGAGTGATGGGCTTTCACTGAAGATATGCCACAAGGAAGCTCAGCTCCTCTGCTTTATTGCTATTTCATTTTTCTCCATTTCTTAGAATGGGCAGGCTTTCTCCCCATGCAGCCCATAAAATTATTCAAGCAGCCTCAGTAATTCACCTTGTGATCGAATCATTTCTCCGCTTTACCAAGACTTAGCCCATTTCTGGATTTATCGCTGTTCTTTTCAGTTCTCACAAACTCCAACTGCATGTCATTTAGACTGACTCCCAGGCAAGAGATAAAAGTGTCAGTCAGTACTAAAAGCTAATCATTGACTTCTTAAATGTCCCTTATTAAAACCACTCATCTATTCAGCTATGCAATGTGAGACAGAGCAGACTCAAGTCTTTATCTCTATGTGTGAAATCTCTCCTGAGTTGTGGAGCTTATATATGGATATAGAGGGACTCATCCACTGAAAGAACTGGAAAAGCCTTAGAGGTGAACTAGTTCAACTCATAAAGAAACTTGAGTCCCAGGCAGGGGCGGGAAGGGTTTACTGCAAGTCACCCAAGCTGATAGGGTGGGGCTGGGACAAGAACAAGAGCCCTGTGCTATTTGTGGTCCTGCATTCTTTCACTGAGGATTGAACGGCCACCTCATCTCACATCAGAATTTCCCCCTAACAGTATCCCTCACATGACACATTTCCCACATTAGCTTTGCCATCTCCCAGTGTCCTAAGATTAAAGCCTCAGAGTCACGCCTGACTACTCCCTGTATTCCATTAGATACTGAGTCTTTGTTCAGAGCGGTCCCCTTCCTTGGCTGATGCTCACCAAAGCTACACAGAGACAGAAAATGCGTAGTTTTCTTCCCATCTAGGCCTGACCCTCACAGAGTCCACAGTCAGGCGAGTCTCCGTCGCATCTCATCTGAGTATGGACTGCTTACACAAAAGGAATGTTATACACATTGTAGTTTTTGCCAAACATCAAATCAGATTTGCCCACTGCTTGAACTTCTTCCTGGTTATAAATCACAAGCCTTTGGGAAATGGCATCAGTTTTTCAAGTGCTTAGAAGCTACATTTTTTAAAAATTTGTTAAATTTATTGTTTCACTTACTTGTGACCCCCGCCGCCCCTTGAGTTTCTGAAAAGTTCATAGTGTTTAGAAATTTCAGAAATTATATAGGACAAAAAGGTTCTAGTTGTCTACTAAGGAAAAGCATGTAATAGGAAATTGCAATAACATAGAAAATGAAAATAAGGACTCTAAGAAACTGTAATAAGGGTTAACATAGCTATTGAGAGTTGTTTCAAGTATGATTTTAAGATTCTTGAAAGGCAAAGGGAAGACAAGAAAACACACAATCAGTTATAGAATTCCCTTTCTGAAAGTGGGAGAAGCCATCTAATTTCTTAGAGGAAATAAAAGTCCCTACCACTGAATTACTTTGAAAAGTAATGTTATTTGTTTTCTATTTATGAAAGTAATCCATGCTCTTTGTAGAAAATTTGTAACAACTAAGTATAAAGAATATCATTCTTAATCCATTTCCCAAATATAACTTCTGATAGTATTTTGGTTTCTTTCTTTCTTTCCAGGTCTACTTTTTTCTTTTTTTTTTTAAATACTAGGATCATATAGGTTATATACCAGGGGTGCCAAAAAAAATGTATACACATGACTTGTATTCATCTTTTGTTATTGGTATGTATTATTACAATTTTAATNCAGCTCCAAACATTGTTATTATAAAGAAAAATTATTTCTCTTCCGTGTGATATGAGTCAATTTAGTGCTGTATAGATAAGTCATTTTATATCCAAAGAAATTCCCCTTCCTGTGGCCTTTGTCATTTTGATACTCTTTTCTGTAAGATAACAATCAACCTATCATAGCAGAAAACTAGGACTCAGGAATTATATCTCTGACTCTGCCATGGAACCTGGCTGAATAACCATGGGCAAGTCATCCAACCTTTCTGGGCCTATTTCCTTACTAGTAAAATGAAAAAGCTAGACCATCTCATCCCTGAGGTCGTTCCAGCCCCACTGTGGTAGAATTTTTACCTGTAAACTTGAATATATTGTTTAATCACTTGACTGTCTGGGGACAGGGTTCATGGGCTAAAGCAGCACAAAGTGGAAATGAGACATAAATGGTGACTTAATTAACTGTATGGAGAAAACTGAGGCTCCTTCCTTCCAGTACCTCATTCAGGACTTAACCTTATCAGATTTTTAAAGGAATCAAAGAGCCTCAAAATCTTGCCTTTTGAAATATCATACATTTAAACTGCTGGGTAGTTTGGGCCCAGTCAGGAGGGAGAAACCTCACAGCAATTTAAGCAGGAGAAATTTAACATACAGAAGTGTTAACGATGAGAAAAGAGTAACCGTAACATATAAGGAAATCCTATATGATATCTTAGAGCAGAAGGAGAAGAGCCAAGTAAGGACAAAGTTGGAAGAAGGTAAAATCTCACTGGAGAAGGGAAGGTCAGCCCAGCAGAAAGCAGAGGCGTGCACTGGTTTGGCGAGGCTAGAGCTGGCCTGGAGTCACTGCGGAAGCCGGAGGCCACACCCTCCAGAGTTCAGGTGGGAAGCAGGTGATCAGTCACGGTGGCATCGTGTGCAGTGGGATCCGGGTGTCAGTGGGAACAGGAGGTCTGCAGGCCACATGGGGCTGGCTGACATAATGACAGATCTGTGTGGACACCCTGGCCATAGNGAAGACCTCACCCTGCAGTGAGTCACAGGAAGAAGTGTCCTGGTCACTCCTGAATAGCAAACACCTGCCCATGGTGTCATGATGTATGGAGCACGTGCACTATGTTACCACTTTGGACCTCAAAACAAAACTGTGGGACTGTGGGCAGTTAGTCCAAATGTCATGATCCCCATTCTACTGATAGGGGAAAACTGAAGCTCCCAAAGTCACGTGTCTTGCCCTAAAGTCCCACAGCCAGTTAGTTCCAGGTCAGTGTAGGGCTGAGCCTCCTGACCTTCTGTCCGGCACCCTTTCCACTCTAGCACAGCGAGTCTAAGGACAGCACAAGTGATGTGCAAGAGCACAAGTGACATGAAAGAGCACTGGCATCATCCAGCACTCTGACAGTGCAGTCACAGTACAGGCAGCCTGGGAGGCGCTTCAGAACTAATTCTGCTCAACCCTCTCATCTCGAACACAAGGAGCCAAGACATTGATGGTGGCTATTACGTTTTGCTTGTATTTTGAAGCCAAGTACCTTTTAAAATTTGGAGTGGAGGGTCAATCCAATTTTTGTACTGACTTCCTTTCCCTTCTTGTCCCATTAGGTGATTTTCCAGTCTTTTAGGATCTCTTCTCAAAGGACCCAGGTTCTGATCACCTCTGAGTTATTCACTCAAAAAAAAAAAAGAACTTGTTTTGAGGGCCTACTATGTGCTAGGCACTGTTCTAGATGCCGGAGTACAGCGGAGAACAAAGTAGCCAGGGTCTCTGCTTTCACGAGGCTTATATTTTAGTGAATGAGATAGATAACACATAAAGAAATAAACAAAGTAATTTCAGATTCTAAAAAATGCTATGTAAGAAATAAGTAGGGGGCTAATTTAGATGGAAGAGGATAATAATAGACTTATCTAAGGAAGGTACTATATATTAACCCCTAATGCAGGGCTTAGCCCTTATTAGGTGCTTAGGAAATATTAGATGAGTGAATGTATATATGCATAAATTAAAGTGAATAAATGAATGCACGGTTATTTGTATTCTCTTTTAACCAGANAATAATAATTTTTTTTGGTGGAACTTTTAGAGTTCTCTATATATGCTATCACACCATCTGCAAATAATGATGGTTTTACTTCTTCCTTTCCAATTTGGATGACTTTCATTTCTTTTTCTTGTGTGATTGCTCTGGCTAGGATTTCCAATACTATGTTGAATAAAAATGATGAAGGTGGACATCCTTGTCTTGTTCTTGATCTTAAGGAGAATGCTTTTAGCTTTTCTCCATTGAGTGTGATGTTAGCTGTGGATTTGTTGTATATGGTCTTTATAATGTTGAAGAATGTTCCCTGTTTCCCAACTTTGCTGAGAGTTTTCATCATAAATGGATGCTAGATGTTGTCAAATGCTTTTTCTACATCTATTGATATGATTGTATGATTTTTATGTTTTATTTTGCTTATGTGGAGTATCACATTAATTGATTTGTGGATATTGACCCAACCTTGTATCCTAGCATTAAATCCCACTTGATCAAAGTGTATGATCTTTTATAAGTATTGCTGAATTTGGCTTGCTAATGTTTTTTTGAGGATATTTGCATTCATATTATATATATATATATATATATATATATATATATATATATATAAAATTTGTAATGTCTTTGTCTGGTTTTGAAATCAGGGTGGCCTAATAAAATGGGAGCCTTCCTCCTCTTGAATTTTTTGGAATAGTTTGAGAAGGATAGGCGTTAATTCTTCTTTGAATGTTTGGTAAAATTTACTTGCAAAGCTATCTGGTCCAGGAATTCTGTTTGTTGGGAGAAGCAAGAAACCCTCTTGGGCTTAGACTTTAGCAGAAGTCTGCTAAAGCCCAAGACCCCACAGATACAAGACACAGGTGCACAGTGCTCACCTAAGATTAAGGTTGGAGAAGAACAATTGAGAAAATTCCATCCTGTCCTCACCACAAGCCCCATATCCAGTAACGAGAAACC
>NW_017731422.1:543031-543991 GCF_001890085.2 Hipposideros armiger
CCCAGTTAAAAATGGGCTAAGGACTTGGACATTTCTTTAAAGATGACACAAATGCCCAGCAGGTATATGAAAAAAATGCTCAGCATCACTTATTATCAGGGAAATGCAAATCAAAACCACAATGAGGTATCATCTCACACCTGTCAGGATTGTTATTACTGAAAAAACAAATGGCAACAAATATTGGTGAGGAAGTAGAGGAGTTGGAACCCTGCATGCTGTTGGTGGGAGTAGAAACTGGTGCAGCCAACTATGGAAAACAGTGCGGAGGTTCCTCAAAACATTAAAAATCAAACTACCAGATGGTCTGTCATCAGTCCCACTTCTGGGTATTTATCCAAAAGAATTATAATCAGGATCCTGAATCGATATCATCACTCCCATGTTCTTTGCAGCACTATTCACATTAGCCAAGATGTGGAAACAGCCTAAATGCCCACTGATGGATGAATGGATAAAGAAAACGTGGTATATACACACAGTAGAATACCACTGAGCTTTAAAAAAAAGAAGGGAATTCTGAAAGATATGAAACATGGGTGAACCTCGAGGATATTAGCCAAGTGAAATAAGTCAGCCACAGAAAGACAACTACTGCATGATTCCATTTAGTATCTAAAAGAGTCAAGGGCATAGAATCAAAGAGTGGAAAGGTGGTTGCCAGGGTTGGAAATAAGGGGAAATAGGGAGTTACTAATCAATGGGCATAAAGTTTCAGTTAGGCAACATGAATAAGCCTGGGAGATCTGCTGTACCATGCTGTACATCTAGTCAACAAAAATGTACTGTACCCTTAAACATTTGTTCAAAGGGTAGATCTTATGTGAAGTGATCTAACCACAATAAAAAGAAAGAAAAAAAAAAGAGGAAGCTGAAAGATGGATGCAAAGACAGTTAAGAGAATTGACAGGATCCTCACATATTACTTCTATTGGCTCTTAGGCAATTCTTGCTTACTGG
>NW_017731422.1:544291-549934 GCF_001890085.2 Hipposideros armiger
AATCATAATTTGCGACAATAACGGAAGTGTGGGGAGCCATGACAGCCACAATCCTCAATACCCTTGTCATGGCTGTACGCACATGGACTCAAGGGTAGGACGTATGCATACACTTATAGCACCATCACCTCCCAGCTCTGTGACCTTGAATGCACGTTTTACCTGTCTGCGTCCTCAGGCTAGACTCTGGGCATGGCAGGTAACAGCTCTGGATTTGAAGTCAGATCACCTGGGTTCAATTCTGGGATGCTGAGTCCAGTTATTTCCCCTCAGTTTGCACTTTTGTGAAAGGGTGATAATATCCCATTTCTCATGGGAATAAATGAATTAATAATATATCTAAAGCTCTTAGAATAATGCCTGGCAATATAGACAACAGCTATTGTTATTAACACTATGATTATACGAATTTTTTTGTCCAGCTAATAAGAATTCCAATATTTTACTAGTTCCTCCTTCAATTCCCTTACCACCCCACTACCACCACTACCGCCAGAGGTAAAACAGTTGCTAGTATGTAAATATGGCTTTTATTCTTTAATTCTCTGCTTGTCACTTCCATTATAATCGGCCCTGGGGGAAAAAGTTCTTTTGTCATGATGTCTTAAAGGACCAAGAGCCAGGGACCTGTTGAGTGAGTATTTCTTGGGTAGGTCTTAGGGAACTGACATCATAAACTCAAGTTAGCTCCAAGCTATTATTAAATTAATCGTTGCCTGTCTGAGTGTGGCTTTACCGGTAACTTTAGCTCTGTGGCCAGGTGCGGCACCCACATTGTGCCCTTCCACCTTTCAGATTTTATATAAAGGAGCCCACGGCGTCTCGGCTACTCAGGGGGGGTCTGTTTCCAGGACTGAGGAAAAGTGAGAACTGAATAGGGATGAGGCTCTTGGTGTAGTTAAGAGAGAGGTAAAATAACTGTAATTTCATAGCAATTACCTACAACCAACACCGTCAAAGGCGCCAGGTTTCCATTATAAACCTGAGCCTCTACTGGGAGTGATTTGCAAGACACAAATAAGCACACAATTAGCCTCTCGTGTATGAAAGAAGGCATCCCTCCCTCTCCATTTAATGGCCACAGCAAAACAAACCTCAAGGGGGAAATAATGTGTTGAGCTTTGGGAATGCATTTCCCCCCCTCCCTTTCTTTATTAAAAAAAAAAAAAATCTCAGTAAGCCCCCATTACAGTGTGTTGGTTGGATTGGTTGCAGCTTTGCAAGTAAGCAAGGGGGCCTCCTCTCCCAAGGCCTCCCTGTCAGTAGAGCTGGGCACCCAGGCCACCAGATGGGGCCACGGTTTCTAGGGGAGCCAACAGCAAAGTAGAGCGAGTGGGTGATTTCTCCTTGTAAGTACAATGTCCAGGGACAATAAACCATTCAAGTAGAAACAAATTATACAGAGATCACTTCCCCAACCTTTCTGTGTGTGGGTGTGTTTGCTGAAAATGAATTCTTATAAAATGTATGTCTCTGCAACCCACTCAGAAGTAAAGGCAGACTTGCCTTTCGGATGTTAAGATAACAAAAACATAAAACACACCGTTCTGAGGAGGGTACCGAGAAGGGGAGATGTAATCAGCAGACGTAAGCAAGCCCTCGGCAATATTATCTGTTATTGTTATTTACGTGTTCCTGTCTGTCTCTTGCCCACACCACAGATGGCTCGAAACTCCTTGAGTAAATGCGGTTTTTAATCCCCTGTGCAATTTTCTCCAGTGCCTTCCACATAATTGATAGTCAATGTGTATTTGTTTCATAAAAGAATAATTTAGAATGAATGGTTTATCGACACTGAATGTCAAGTACTAGTCAGAACTAAAAGGGGTATTGATTAGCCTTGAGACTGCTGACTATGAGATACAGGGACATAGGGTCAAAGTCTGTGGTATTTGTGCTCATGGCATCCTTACAGAGCAAGGACCAAAGGATGGAAGAGGGTCAACGACAGAGGAGCCTATTTTGGTTAGGTATAACCAAAGAAAAGCACTTCTGATTGTTAGAACTGTCCTCAGAATGGACTGCTTTGAGATATATAAATTACTGGTTAGTGGAGATATTTGAGCACAGACTAGGTGATTACGTGGGGAGATAGCAGTTGGTCCAATATCACTGGTGTTAGACTAAGTGATATTGAAGGTCCCTTTTTACCCTGAGATGCTAGGGTTCTATGGTTCTAGAAAGTTATGACTACATAATTGCCATGCTGGAAACTCAATTTCAGTTGAGCATATATTTATGGAGTCCTTACCCTGTGCCAGGCGTTGCCCTGCACAGACATTAGTAAGACAAGGATGAGTAATATAGGGCAACTGCTGTTCGAAGGTAGGCTGGGGCATGGTTTTAGCCGATTTCTTCAGACCATTGTTTGGGTATTATTATCCTATATTCCTTTCTGCAAATATGCACATGCCAACTCAGGACTCTGGTTCTCTTCTTTCTAGGCTGGAATCGATGGGGAAAGCATTGGCAACTGTCCCTTCTCTCAGCGTCTCTTTATGATCCTCTGGCTGAAAGGGGTCGTGTTCAATGTCACCACTGTGGATCTGAAAAGGTAAAAGACACTGTACGAATGAGGAGTGTGTTTAGCTGCAGGCACAGAGAACCTTCCATGGGGGAGGGTGAAAGCCTTCCCATGGCTCCTAGCAGCCCCCTGCTCTCACCTGTTTGGCCAGGCCCCTACTTACAAGAGAGGCTGCAAAAGCGAGTATCTCACTTGGGGCTGAGTGCTTCGTTGCCCAGATAAGGAAGGTTCAATAGCAAGGAAAAAGGAGGGAATGGACGTGGGAAATGCAGTTGAGAGTGTCTGTCACAGAAATGGGCATGGACCTCTTAAAATCTAGGAGTTAGCCGTTCCAGTAGTTCTAGTGCCCCCACCTGGGACACCCTACTTGGGCTTCAGGGGCTGAGTTTCCAGGGGGTTGGGATCTGACCATTTCCCCCGCTCTGTTCCTATGTTTAGAATTCTTTAGTGTAAGACCTTTGGATTACAGGTAGGATGGAGAGTGACGAGTGTTCCTTTTTCAAAGTGCAGTTTTAATGCTTGTTAAAAATACCGGGCATTGTTGACTATCAGGAGCGATGACTTGTTTTCTGTTTTCAGTTTTGTTTCGTTTCCTTTCTACCGCCTGTCCTTTAAATGTGGAATAGCTCGGGGCTTACTCCCTGACTGTTTTATCTCCTTCCCTGGTGAGCTTAGCGTGTTTTCCCGCTTAACCTTTATGTAAATTATCCTATACCAGGAATCCTTCTGTCTTCTATCTTCTATCTTCTAGATATTTCCACTTGCATATTCTAAAAACAGTCATTTTTCCTTTGAGTTAGGTTCCCCTCCTGAATTCCTTTATTCTTCCATTTCTAGGCTCTGAAACATTTTCAGCTTCCTTCTTTTGCCACCTACACTGTCAATCAGTCACCAGTCCAGGGCATTCTCCCACCATGCTGTCTCTCACCTCCAAACTCTCCTGTCCCGTCTCACAGCCCACGCCTGGTTCGGGTCTCATTGCTGCCAGCTGGATTGTTTCTTTGTTCTTCCAGCCGGTCTTCATCCTTCCAGATCCTTCCAGGACTACTCTCTCTCTCCCTCTCTCTCCCTCTCTCTCTCTCTCTCTCTCTCTCTCTCTCTCTCTCTCTCTCTCTCTCTTTCTCTCTCATCCATCCTTTATATTGTCATAGGTTATCCTTCCTAAAATGATCCTTTAATTATGTGACTTCCCTGCTCAGAACACCTCCAGACACTTCCCATTGCCTGTGGAATAACTTCATCGGCAGCCCTCCTTTGTCCTTTCCTCGGTTCTTCCCAACCTCCTCTCCAAACACTTCTCTGTGGCTAATCAGCCTCCATCAGGTTGGACTGCCTTCCGCTGCCCTTATTCCCTCTAGCCTCCAGCCCTTGGCTGGGATGCTCCCTCTGTCTCACAGAGGCTGTCTCCAGCTTCATGAATGGATAGATTGTCCCACTGTCCCATCCACCTTCAGCCCCCTCCCCTGGGAAGCTGCCCCCTCCCACTCCTCTACTCTCAGACGCATCTATCACTCCAAACTCACCCAGCACCTCTTGTCCATGTTGCCTGGCATCGTCATTTAGTGTTTTACAAAGTTATGATATCCACAGTCCCAACACTTTATAACCGGTGAGTGAAGTATTCCCATAAAAAAAAATAATAATCGCATAACATATATGAGCCCATGAGGGAGGTCTTACTTTTTCATTTCATGCAAGGAAACTGAGACGGACACAGTTAAATGACTCGCCCAAGATGCCCATTTAGAATTGGAGGGGCTGCTTTTAAAAACCCCGGTTTTCTTGGTTGAAATTCCATGCTCTTCAGAACACATCAGTTATGACGTTCATTTTGTCTTTTGAATGAGGCTTTCAGTCCCTCAGGGAGAGGCCTGGGTCATGTTTTCAGTTTCCTTGTATCTGCCATAGCAGTTGATTCCGTCAGGCTCCCAGCTAATATCTGCCAAAAAAACGAACATGCATCTGCTCTGAAATTATTGTCTGTGACAACTAAAGAGAACAGGAAACTTTCATACCGTTTGAAAGAACAGCGTTCTTCAATGGAGAAGGGGAGGTCTTTGGATCATCGTCAATAAATGTGGGCTTGCGTGTTAGCTGGAGCTCAGACTAGGAGAGGGAGTCAGCCCAGCATTCCTCGGATGCTTACATCGCCCTTTCCTATCTGTTATCACATCTGATCCTGCCAACACCTTGCGTGGTAGGACAGCCAAGCATCACAATTTCAGTTTTATAAATAAGGACACTTTCTTATTGAAAAGGAGAAAAGCATATATTAAAGAGTGAAGGAATATTTTTTTACAATAATCTGAAATAGTTTCTGAGAAAACGGATTTCTTATCCTGTCACTGCCATTTATAGGCTGAGTGACCTTGAACACGTTACTTCACTTTTCTGAGCCTCCATTTCCTCATCTGTACAATGCAGTGCCTTGTTTATAGGGTCATTGTGAGGGGTTAGTGAGCAGGCCATGTGAGGCATTTGCATCGCTCATAGCAAGGGCTCCATACATGTTGGCTGTTCTTAGCATCCTTCCTGCCCTCATGGAGCTGAAAACCGGTCAGGGAAGAAGGACTGATACACATTAAATCATCCATACATCTGACTTGGGAATATGTAGTTAAATGCTAAGTACATCATTTCAACCATAAATGCTGAAGAGGGCCAACAGTGAGGGTGGGTCACAGCGGACCAGCCTTCCCCTGGCAGTGTCCAGCGGAGCTTCAGCAGCGGGGGAGCTACTTTCCAAGGATTCCAGACCCCAGGGGCCACTGTTCTCTCAGGTCACAGAAAGAAAAAATCATCATTTCTGTATCTTTCAGCCACAGAGAGGTAATTGCTGAAAAATGAAATCAGTATAGATTTCCCCTCCCAAGTATGGCCGCCTTGTGTCAGTTCTAAAAAAAAAATGGGAGGAGAAGGGAAAAGAATGTTCTTTCATTGTCTGAGAGGAGGGACACACACAAAGCAAACAAAAGGGACTAAGTAAATTGGATTTTTAAAATACTTTCGGTCTCAATTGTCTAAGGAGTTCCAAGTGCCCCAGAATGCTGCTGGACAGTGTGTGTTTGGGGAATGATAGGGGAGTAACGCCGTAATTGAAATTCTTCTCTTCCCCTCCC
>NW_017731422.1:549960-558699 GCF_001890085.2 Hipposideros armiger
AGAGAAAGAGGAAGGGATTGAAGGAGGGTAGGAGAGAGAGAGAGAGAGAGAGAGAGACAGAGAGAGAGAGAGAGAGAGAGAGAGAGAGAGAGAGAGAGAGAGCATTTGGGGTGAATCTCATAGTCTAGCCCTGCTCATAGAAGTCTCCACCATTATTCCTCCTCTTCCTTACTCTTTTCTCAGTGCGACCATCTCCTCCCGGACCCCCGTTTCCCCCAATCTGCCCACCCTTCTTCCCCTCACTTTGCGCCATCCTTGCTCATGCATTCTGACCAGCTGTTGGAAGCGTGAGCAGGGCCCCATGTCAAACACAAGGTCTCTTTCCTTCCTGCTGCACATACTCTTAACAACACAGAGCATATTTCTTAGTGTAAAAGTGCCGTGATGGAATTCAATAATATCTAAAGTTTGGAATTCTGTGTAGTGCATTTTTGTTCAGCTAATGGGTGAAGGAATCTTTGAAAGCAAAGTCCAATCTCTGCCCTTGGTATTGCAAAGTCGGCATGTATTTAGATAGTCACCTGTCATTACTCTCCATTTTTTAATAGTATTTAACTCTTTCTTCTTGACTTGCCACTGTCTGAATCTTGCTCTCTCTACAGAAAGCCAGCAGACCTGCACAACCTAGCCCCTGGCACCCACCCGCCCTTCCTGACCTTCAACGGGGAGGTGAAGACGGATGTCAACAAGATCGAGGAGTTCCTGGAGGAGACTTTGACCCCTCAAAAGTAATGAGCTACTTATTTCATGAGATAACATCAGAGAGGGGTCCATGTTGGAACTAAAAAAAGCACAGTGTTAACTTTGAGGAGGCAGATCTCCAAAGGAACCTCATTGCTTCAGAGCGTAAGACCCTCTTTTCAAAGACAGAGCCCAGGACACCCCTCCCTACCCCCAGAGGGCTGTCAATCACAATACTGCCTCCCAAAGTCCAACTCCAATAGCAGGTACCTGTGTCATGTGAAGCAGATCGCTCCCTCCTAAACAGAGTGACTTTAGGAGCCCTGGGAAGGTCGCCACCTCTCCATGCCCCTGAAGAAGTCCTCTCTTTAGTTCATTTGGCCTGGAAGACACTCAAGTGAGGCCAAAGGTTCCCTCATTTCATAACAAGAGCTGTAAGGCTGATGAAACGGAAATAAACCAGGAGAAATGTAACCACGTGACTTAAAACCACGCCAAGGTGTGAATAAGAGTCATGAATCTGACCAGGGCTGACCTGAGCTCATAATTAAACAAGAAAAAACTCACTGAAAACAGCTCCTCTTTTGAAAATGAGCACAGGGAGCGGACAGACCAGGGAGGGCTATAGTTTCCTGTCAAGTAAATAAGCTGCTCCCGATGGGAAATACGAGTCAAGAGAAAGCAGATGAGTTCTAAAAGTAGCTGGAAACTAGACTTGTTCATTTTACTGAATTGTTGAACTTGTGGATTAACACAATCACAAAAGTTGTTTTAAAAACTAAAAAAAATAATATCGCATACAGCGTAAGGCATGAACAGACTTTACCCTGGAGGGTAGCTATAGAAGAGTTCTAAGCAAAAGTACTGGAGAGTCCGTTTCCAGCCTTAGTTCCGGGGGAGGGGGGGGGGAAGATGAGCAAGGCTGAGGATGGAAGAGCTGGAGGTGGAGAAATGGGAAGGAGCCGAACAGACTTTACCCTGGAGGGTAGCTATAGAAGAGTTCTAAGCGAAAGTAGTGGAGAGTCCGTTTCCAGCCTTAGTTCCCGGGGAGGGGGGGGGGAAGATGAGCAAGGCTGAGGATGGAAGAGCTGGAGGTGGAGAAATGGGAAGGAGCCAAACAGTGACAGTCCGAGCAAGACGGACTGGAGAGCAGAGCTAACGCAGTGACGGGGAAATGGGAGGGATTCGGGACAGTAGGTAAAATAAGTGGAACTTGGCTACTTGCATTTACTTTAAAGTTTTCTGTATTTATAAACACTTATATTGCCCTCACTTCGTGTGCCCCCCAGGAGAGAGGAGGCTATCCTCATTTTATAGTTGGGAAAACTGAGGCACAGAGCGGTTGAGTAACTTGCCTAAGATCACATAGCTAGCAAATCACTGTTAGATGAAAACTCCCAGTCCTGCTGTTGATTAAGACTTCAACATGTATATATTCTTCCTAAAAAGCATTTGTTGTCACCCACGTTAGGGCAAGTCGTTTTCACATTAATTGTGGGAAGCTGCCTCAAGTTCATCGGAAGCAGCTGAGTATAGACTTTAAATAAGTGCATTAAATAAATCAGCTGGACCGCATCCCCCAAAACACCCAGTTCAACCACACACATCTCTGAACAGGACACCAGCCATGTTGCCGAAAGGGCCCCGAGGGGGCTCAGGCTCCATCCCTTTCCCTTGGGACTTGGCCTCATTGTCAGCACTGCTTTTCTTAAGGAGGGAATGGAACACTGAAGCAGTGAGGAGCACAGTGTCCCATTTGGTCCTTTGCCAGGCCGGTGAATGGAGGCGTGCAGAGACTGGGCTGAGCCTGGAGGCCTGGGGTCCACTCCTAGTCCTGCCAGTGATGTATTGTGACTCCTAAACCAGTCCCTTCTCTGCTCTGGGCCTCAGTTAACCTCCTCAGTGAAAAGATGAGCTCAGAGCCGTTTCTGCTCTTGGACTCTTCACGCCCACCTTAGCCAGGCTCCTTTTCCCAGCTGTTTCTCTAACTCAGGGGTCTCCAGTCTTCGTCCTAAATGGGAAGGGGATCCATGAGCCCCTGAGAATTGTACACCCTAGACATGCAGGTACATTTTCCTAAAGGAGGGCCGTCATCAGATTCATCGTAATTTCCTCAGATTCTAAAGCTGCCATGATCCAAACAGAGCTGAGCAGTGTTAGGTGCAGATGCTCCCTTCTCTCCTCCCTGCCCACCCACGTTCCCTGCCCTGAGCTCTGCTTCCTCTGGTCTGGGTCCTTTTCTGGACTACAGTTGTGTGGAGGAAGTTGTACTAAGTGCACTCCTGTCACGTCACCCAGGAAGCAGAAAGTTGGAACTGCTAAAATGCGTAAATTCAGAAGGCCACCAAGATGGGGGCCCCAGTGATGAGACCACCCACCATTCCAGAGGCCCCAGCAGTGTCCCGTAGATGCCTTCATATGGGGCAGACTGGGGCAGGTGACATAATGACCTCCCGGCAAATGTCACAAAGCCAGTGCCTCAGTCCCACAAAGGGAGACTGTTCTTCCCATAACAAGCCACCAGCCTCTGCTGGCTTCCCACTGACTCAGGATAGAAGGTTGGGGGGCCTGAGTCCTGAGGTCCCTGCAGGAGCACAGCCTGACCTTCTGGTTTTCTAGGGGGCAGCAAAACCCCCATCACTAGTCACCAAGCGCTGGTCAGCCATGTGTTTCTCATCACACCACTGTTTGTAAAAGCTGCCAGAGAGCCAAGAAATTGTGGGAGCCTTTTTCCCCTTAGCTTTATTTTTTAAAGGAAAAAAAACCACATACAAACACTCCAACAATTTTCTTTAAAAATCACATTTGGGCCCACAAAGCATTTGGTGTCAAAAGGAGGAATCCAGGAAGTCTCAAGTAGTCTCTAAATGAGACTAACATCCACCCCTTCCCTTAGACTGACCCAGTTAGCGCTCAACAGGGAAGCGCTGGGATTAGGGTTGAGACATGCTGGCCCTTACCGTCTCCGTGGAATGGCCAGCGTTAATAGGATTCAGAACTGATAGTCAGAAGACCTAACTCTGGCCCCCTTTCTACAGCACTTGCAGTGTGATCTTGGGCTAGCCTTTCTCCCACTCAGACACCCCTCATTTCCTCATCTCTAACATGAGAGGGTGAAACTACATGGTTTCTAAGCTGCCTTTCAGCAGAAGTTCTGTAACTCCAATGAAGTTTTCAAAGTGCTTTTCCAGAGCTGGGTGTTATTTAAAATAATCCTAGTGGATAAATGCTGGGCTATCAATTCAGTGAGGAGTGGGTTTACTTACATGGCATATCATTTAATCAGTCAACTAGCAGTCAAGGACCCCAACCTAACCAAGAGGGAGAAGCTGGGAAAGGCAGAGAATCCCGTGGCTATTTGGTGAGCGTGAATGGTCTCTGCGGCAAATAGATTGCTTAAAACCTCTCTAACCTGTAATTCTCACCTCTATAAAATGAGGGCCATAATGCTGATCTCAAGGGATGATTGCAGAAGATAATACTACTTGGCCTCCTGCCTGACATAGAGTAAGAGCTCATTAAATGGCAACTTGAAGAGTTAGGAAAAGAGATCAGTGCCTCTTTTGTGCCTGCTCCCAGATGCAATCGTAAGGACAATTGGTGAGCTTAGGTCTTAAAACCACAGATCCCAATGGGTGTCTTTTAATGAATAAACCAGACCCCTTCCACCTCCAAGGATCATTTGCTTAAGTAGCAGAGACAGGACAAGGCAAGCACACAGTCAAGGATCAGAAGAGTGAGACGCAGTAAAGTGCTTCTCAGGGAAGCAGGAATAATGCAGAAAGGACAATGGGGAAGTCCTGCCACTTTTCAGCTCATTAGAAAAAGGAGGGTTAACACTCAAGTTGCCAGGAGAGCCCCTAGAATCAGCAAAGGTCACTCCATGAGGACAGGAGGTGTATCTTTTTTTCTCCAGTGTATCCCCTACTCCAGGGACTAGCCCCAGGCAGGTACTTGCTGCATGTTGATTTAATTGCATGGGGCCTTTTGTTCGGTGGCATGGTGATCTGCGGATCATCAGTGAAAAGTCAGTTGGGACTCTAAGCCAATCAGAGCACTTCCATCTGCAATCACATATATATCAACTATATATATTTGCTACTATATATAAAAAATTTTTTCTTGATGAGAAGGCAACTGTTTTACTCCCAAAAATAAAGCTTAGGTGCATGTCTAAGATGAATGCATTTGAAATAATAAGAGTGTAGAGAAATTTTCGTTAGTTACAGCAGAGATTGGCAAACTTTTCTTTAAAGAGTCAGATCGTAGGTTTGTCTTTGTGGGCCATATATTCTCTGTCACAACTCCACTTTTGTAGAGTGAAAGCAGCCATAGATAATATGTAAATGAATGGATATGGCTGTGTTCCAATAAAATTTTATTCATGAATACTGAAATTTAAATTTCATATTATTTTTACACATCAGAAGATAATATCCCTCTTTTGATTTTGTTTCAATCATTTAAAAGTATAAAAACTATTCTTAGTGCCTGGAAGGTACATAAACAGATGTCAGGCTGAATTTATCAATCTCAGGTCCTAGATTGATAACCTCTGAGTTAGAAAAATTCACCATTTCCTTGACTGTCCCCAGATCACATCACAATGTTATTTCAAAGATGTCTCTATGAATGAAACACCATTTGCTAGCCTTTTGGAGAAAGAGAATGTACTCTGTAGCCCACCTATTGCATATTTAAATATAATGTAAATATGGAGCTGAAATGAATGCACTTAACATCCTGTACAATCACCTTCCCAAATCCAGTTACCAAAATCTATGAGATTAATATTTGAAGACATGTTTCCCACAGGACAAACTTCAAATGGGACATTATGCTACACAGTAAAGTGCTTTGAAAATAGGATGGCACCACCTTGGTCTTCCCAAACACACAGTCCTTTGTCATCCATTTTGGATTTGGTACCACCCACTCATGTTTGGCCCACGGTGATCATCATGAAGAAATGGTCAGATTACTGGAAGTCTGATCAAATGATGGCATAGAGCAAAACAAATATAAACAAAAAAACTGCAACCAACCCAAATTAAAATGCATTTTCTAGGCTCTTCTCTCTTTGCCTTAGCAAAACCAAAGAACACTTGGTATATATTAATAATAATTTAAGGCAATCAGTTCTAAGAGCATGCCAGATTCTTTGTGAGGAGGCCAAACTAGAGAAGGATTATCCTGAATTCCCAGGTCTTGGAAGATTACCTATCATCTTGCAGGCAACTTTGCTTTGTGCCCCCAGTCAGGGCAGGTGAATTTGATCATTCACAGTACACTCAGGATGACATGTGTGCAGAACCTGTGCAGAGTGCCCACCACTGCTAGATGGAGAGAGTTCATCCATGGTGCTCAGCCAAACTCCAGAAAGAGTTTGGGAGCTTTGAGGGTAAAACAGCAGAGTCAGTGAGAGGCCACAGGATATGAAACTTAAGGACTGGGCTTCCAAAGTGAAACTGCCTGAGTTGGAATCCTGGCTCTGCTACCTAGCCATGTGACCTTAGGCAAATTGCTTAACTTCTCTATGCCTCATTTTCTCGTGTGGAAAATGAGGCTAATAACAGCACCAATAGAATTGCAAGGAGTAAATGATGAATACATGTAAAGGGGTTAGAAAAGTGCCTGGAACGCTCTTGAATGATAGGCATTCAATACCAGGTAGCCTTTGCTGATATCAGAGAAGTGATGTGATGGAGTGAGAAGAACACTGCTCCAGTGGCAGGAAAATGGGTTCTCATGGTCCCTCCACTATTTATTATTCGTGGGCCCTTAAGTAACCATTTAACCTCTCTGGTCTCCAGTTCCGTTCCCTGTAAAATGAAGATGATAATGTCTTCTGTACCTGCCTGATGGTAGAGGACTGGACCCAGTAACTTTCTGAAACATCTGAAATTAAACAGCAACCTAACATAGCTCGAGAGTGGAGAACCCTAGCTAATGGGCCAGTTGAGGAGCAAAAAGAAATGAGAGAATGACAAATAATTTTTAATGGCTTTTTGGCTCAAATTATTTAAAACATTAAGTAAGAAAAAGTGTATATTTTGCTTTTTAAACATAAAACAACCAAACAGCTCACAGTTGACAGCCATTCACCCCGAGATCATAAATGTTCACATAATTGATAATAATGATAACCAAGCAATGGTTCTCCATTTCTCCCCACCCCTGCCTGACCATACCCGTACAATGTTTATGAAATATTTTTTAAAAGATTAGAAACGCTCATTTTGATGGTGTTCATGGGGTCAAAACCATGGATTCCCACACAAGCAAATTTACCTCATTCAGTGTCAAAGACTATCATCTCAGTGATAAGCAGTCCTAACCCCAGTTTGCCTCTTCTATTCTTCTGGCTTCAGAATGAAAGAATGTGCAAGGGAGAGAGGCTAGGTCTGCACACAAATGAGGAGCGTGCAAAGGGTCTTTCAGAAGAGGACCATGGCTATCCTTCCTTCCGAGAAACGGTTCTGAGGCCTCGGTGCCAAGGTGCCTAGCATCTCCTTGCTCCAAGAATTAGCTCCGTGCAGCTAGGATATAACCACAGGCCTGGCAGTGCATAGTTATTGTATTTTAATGTGGGTTGGGGAACTGTCTGGGACCCCGACTGATACAGAGGCAAGCCTGCTCAGAATTTTGGCTAGGGCCTTTTCATTGGAGCATTATTGTTGATGGTCCCAGGAAGAGGACACATCCTGGGCCCTCTGAATTGTGTCCTGGTTCCCTGTCCACAGACTGGGTCCCCCAGGTAACTCTCCTCACCTCACTGGTCTCTGTTTTCCTCAATCAGTAAACCAGGGCTGAGAGCCCACCTTCTCTATAAGATGGGGCGTAAAAACCCAAAAAGAATTCTAGATCTAGCTAGAAATAGGAGTGCTGCTTGTGATGGGTACAGGCTCTCCTTTAAAGAAACCTCAAGCTCTCACAGATCTCATATGCGTCTTCTGTTCCAGGTACCCCAGGCTGGCTGCGAAACACCGGGAATCTAACACAGCAGGCATTGACATCTTCTCCAAGTTCTCCGCCTACATCAAAAACACGAAGCAGCAGAACAATGCTGGTGAGTGACTCCCTGCCTCCAAGAGCCCCTGGAAGTTCTGTCCCCTGTCCAGGGCATCTCAGATACGGAGGGCAGAGAGGCACCTGGAAGCAATGCTGCTTGTTATTCGCCCACCCCACAGCCCCCTTGACACAGGGGAGGGGGTTGCAGATTCTGCATTTTGGCTGTGCAGGAGAAAAGGCCAATGGGCCTTTGCACTGATTTGGGAGCGGGATGCAATGTGTGTTCTGAGGCTGCTTCAGTGCACAGCATACTGCCCTGCACAGAAGGGTCCCACTTGCACATACTACAGTCCATTTATCCCCAATTCTCAACCCTCTCTGTGTTCTCAGGAACTCTTGATTGAAACAACACATTCCAGGTTCCCTCTGGTCCCTGAAAGACTTCTCGGGGTCATGCAGGGGTCATAGTGACAGTGCAGTCACCAAGGTGATGAATGCTGAGGGCGGAGCCTGTCTTTCTGTGTTCTCCCTACGACATGTACAGAGGGTGCTGGGGAAGCCATTTCTCAAAGCCTGGCTCTCCTTCCATCTGGCTTTGGCTACAGAGCTCAGGACTTGGTTCTCTTGTGGCGCCCTCTCAGAGGGCTTTGAGTGCCTCATTTAAGCTCACAGCACTTTTAGTCCCACATGTGCATTGTCCTTTAAGAATTAGCTAAAGCAGTTTGAATAGAACCACCACACTGAGTATGTACAACACCTGAAGAACTGTTAGGCCCTAGTGAAGAAATGGAAGAAGAATGCGAAAGTTTGCTTGCTCTCTAAGTGGGAGAATGAGACAGCCTTACAGGGAGTCTGGAGCCTAGCACAGAGCCAAACAGATTGACACCTAATGAACCTTTGTGAGTGAATGAATAAATGAATGAATGACCAACAGATAAACATACAATGGACGAAAATAAGATGGTATATGCTAGATGCTCCAGGAGCCCAGAAAAGAAAGGCATCTCTTTAGCCCAGCGGTTCTCAACCTTCCTAATGCCGCGACCC
>NW_017731422.1:563519-570597 GCF_001890085.2 Hipposideros armiger
TCAGGCTACTGGTACTATGTATTTCTGTGCTACGTGGCGTTTTTCCCAATCTGGATGATTTTGCTCTTTCAGAGTTTCCTTGGAATTCCCTCATCTCTTCGCTCTTCAAGTCTGGCTTCTGCTCTCATTTCTGCCTCTGTATTCTTCTGTCTTGTGGGACTTCTTTCTATTTTAAAATTTATACTCCACTTGCTCCAGAAAGACTTTACAGCCACTCACAGGGATACATAAAGCACAGCGAAACAGCACACACTGGAAAGAAGTGAGAAAGAAAAACAAGGGGGGACGCACCATAAAATGGAGCTCAGGGTGCGCTCAAATAGTAAAAGCAGCTCCCAGAGTCTCGATGCCTCACACAACTGGCAGACCACAAATTTGGCTCTATAAAAGCCAATAAAGCCAAAAGGGACCCCTGGTCAGCTAGAGTTTGGTTCTCCCAGAAGATAAAAACAAACCAATGTCCCAGAAGAAAAACAAATATTCCTGATTTGGGGGCTTCAGTTGTAGGCAGGGAGAAGCTGTTATTTTCATTTTCTTCGGTCTTTCCCTCTGCGACTTCCCTTTCTGTTGGCAGTCGACGCCGAGCACGCTGGCTTCCTGCTGATATAACTTCTGTCCATCTTTCCCCTGCAGGCACCGCCCTCACCCTGAACCCCGCCCTACCTTTCTGGTCTTCACCTGTGCCCTCTTTACACTTGAAATCAATTTTCTTCTTTTCTCCCCATCTTCTCTTAAAGGCCCATGAGACCTCCCTGTAGCCTGAGGCTTGTGTCACCAACTTTCCTGCTCCTCTGTGTCATTTCCAAGACTCAGAGCAGCCTGCCTACTATGCCTGTCTCTTTTTATCACGACTGACCGGCCCCCATGCTGTGCTTTGCCAAGATGTGCCCCTTTCCACTTATGGGAGACACCGTGATGTCCTAACATACTCCTCCTGAAATGTTTGTTCCAGTAAAATACTTCTACTTCCCTAAATAAAGTCCTAAAAACGTTCCTTGGGTACCAATGATGTGCTGAACACAATGCTATGTGTTTGGAAGACAAGTCTCATACTCAGATGGAGTTGTCTTTGCCCTTCATTAGTTATAAGTGCAGTGGCCATATTTTCTGTACTGAAAATCAGATGTCTAACAAATTGCCTTCATTGAAAGTAATCAAATTATAAGAAATCGGTACCATCCCAGAAAATCCAGGACACATGTCCCCAAATCAAAAGCACCTGGTTGGCACTTAGCCCTCTGCTTCTCCTTTCTCCCCAGTTCAAGTCCAAACCTGGCTGCCACTGCAGAAGGAACGAGAGTGTATCACAGCTCCCACCATCTCCCGGCCCCAGATCCCTTAGCCACCAAGCTCGCTGAGCAGTCATGGTTCTGTTTCTGAATAAGGGCCAAGATTTCCTCTTCCCTAAGGCTCACATCAGTGGCTTCAATTCCTGGGACCTGGAAGCAAGCAGTGTGTTCCTTGGGTTTTATTATCCTGAGAAAATTGATAATCACAGACATATGCCCCAAAGAAAACTCTCGGGGTATTCTAGAAACCTCAGTAAGCTCGTCTGATCATTGGGTTGATCATTCCTGCTTGATGGAAATGTAGATGAAGGGTTACAATGTGGTGATTATCACAATATCAGATACTCGCAACCTGCTTTTCTCTTGTTCCCTTCATCCTCTCCCAGAGCCCACACGAAAGGCAGCATGGGCAAACCAGCTACAGCTGGCATTCCTTGTTCCTTTTTTGTCTTCTTTCTCCATGTATGTCTGAATCTTCAGATTGCTCCTGTTTTCTCTTTTTGAAGAGCCTCTCCCCCACCTCTCCCCATGTGCCATGCTCCTGGGTGATGCTGATGGAAAACCGATCTGTCTGTGGCACTGACAGTCTTTCCTTCCCTGCCACGTTCTCAGTGGTTTGTGTCCACACAAGCTCATTCCTGTCCTTCCACCTCACAGGCTGCCTGGCTGAACCACACCGACAGACTAACAGACAGACTGCCCCTGCAGCCTGCTCTGTCCTCCTACCCCAGTGGTTAAAATGCCTTCGTCCTAGCATATANTTAATACAGTTCCTCATGTTGTGGTGACCCCCAACCATAAAATTATTTTCGTTGCTACTCTATAACTGTCATTTTGCTACTGTTATGAATCGTAATGTAAATATCTTTTTGTTTTCCGATGGTCTTAGGTGACCCCTATGAAAGGGTCGTTCGACCCCCAAAGGGGTCGCGACCCACAGGTTGAGAACCACTGCTTTAGCCCAAGGTGATCAGGAAAGGCAGTCATGCATGAAGTGAAAGAGAAGATATTTTGCAGGCACAGAGTTGGTGCAGTGGGAAGTAAATAATTCAGTAACAGTTACTGAGGGCCTGGATTGTGCCAGGCACAGAACTAGGTTGTAGAAGACAAACTAGTAAATGACATCCCCATTCTTTGATCTGGCTGATACAGGAGAAAAGGCTTAATTTCACACACACACACACACACACACACACACACACACACACACACACAATCGAACAAGAGATAAATGATGGCTTCATCAAAGGAAGTCTGAACACCTGATTAACTACCATGTGAAAGGGTAAAATGGCACCTGCTGACATTGTTCAGAGCAGGAGGAAGTCACCTTCAGGGCCTTTGAGAAAGCTTCTTGAAGGAGTTTCAGCTGGGTCATAAAGGTAAAGGGGAGTCAGCGGGCTGGGAACATAGGGTGATGCTGTGGGGATGGTGGGTAAAGGCCAGAGACAGAGACCAGGAACAGTGACCAAAGCCTGCAGTGCCAGCCTGGGAGACTAGATTTTAACCTGGGGCAATGGCAGCCATCAGAGTTGTGTGAGGCGGCACTATAAAGAGAGTGGCCGTTTGGGGACCAGGAGAAGGAGGAGGACAATATTTTTAAACTATCCAGTGACCTTGCTTCGTTGCATTTGGACCCTGTGGTGGGTTGAGTGGTGTCTGCCACGAATCCATGTCCACCCAGGACCTCAGGACGTGGCCTTATTTGCAAATAGGGTCTCTGCAGATGTAATGAGCTAAGGGTCTTGAGATGAGATCACCCTGGATTTACTGTGGTCTCTAAATCCAATGTCCAGTGTCCTTATAAGAAGAGGAGAGGACACGGAGACATAGGGAAGATGCCATGTGACAGCAGCGCAGAGATGGGAGTGCCACAGCTAGGTCCCCTTGGGGCTACCAGAAGCTGAAAGAGGCCAGAAAGCCTTTCCCTCTAGAGACTGGGGAGGAAACGTGGCCCTGCTGACACTTTGATTTTGGATTTCTGGACCCTAGCACTGCGAGAGGACGGATTTCTGTTGTTTTCAGCCACCCAGTTTGTGGTACTTCGTTGTGGCTGCCCCTCAAAGCCAGCATTGGAAAGGGCAGTTACTGCCACTTTCCTGGCTGAGAACTCAGAGGCAAATGAGAGGACCGGGGACTTGTCCTCGCCTCCCCCCAATCCCCGCAGAGCTGGCTCTCAACTCTAATTTTCAGATTCCATATCCAGTGTCCTTTCCTCTCAGCCACAAATATCTTCCTTCATACTTGTCAAAGCACCCTCAGAAAGTTTATCTCATCCGAGCCTTCCAGATTTTTCAAGTTATAAATGGTATTTACATATTATCCATACTTAACAGTTCTCCTATCCCCAAAGCCAAAGCTACAGTTTCCACTGAACATTGCGTATCAATTTCTTATAAACTCACCAGGCTCCAACTTTCATTGTTTCCGCTTCTTCTGTTTCACTCTGTTTTTCTCTGGGAAGAGTGTTGCCCTTGTGACTCCTTCTCCCCCTAACTCATTTGCGCATTTCAAAGCTCCCACATGTCTGCTTTCCTTGGCACCTGTCCCCCAAATCACAGTCCTTCTCCTCTCCTGCCTTTTAACAAGACAACACGCGTTCTTCCTTCGTTGTAACTATAGCTTGCCCACTTCCTTCCCTTCCCCTTCACTTTCCTTTCCCTCAACCCCCATACTCCCAGTGATGGTCAACTGGGTCCTAAAGTTCTTAGGCTCAGCAGCTAGAGGCCAAGGCTACTGTGGGGTCCGTCCTTCTGCAGAGAGCACCGCCACGGCCCCACCCCACTCAGCCACTTCCCCTCTTTCCCTTGAGACAGTCCCTTTGCTCTGTTGGAGCTCTGTAATGGGGGGTCGGGAGCAGCCTCTCAGAGATCTCTGCAAAGGCACCACATTAGTGCCCAGACTTCCTTTGTCATCCCTTCCTGCATGACTCCCACTTTTCTCTCTGGATCTTCAGCTCTGCATCTATTTCTCCAATGCCCTTTCTTCACATTGTCCCTTTTGTGTTTTCAGTTTTTTTTTTCTCTTGAGCAGAGCCCTCCCTCCCTTTTCCCCATCTTGCCACCTAATGTCCCCAGCCCCATACATACACTGGCCGTTGTCATGGTCCTTTCCTGCCCTCTCAACATCAGAGCATGAAAAAATCCAGCACTGAGACGTGGATCTGCAGGGCGGATTCATCTGTCCACTCCTGTGGTGGGTACGGAAGCCACCATTCAAAATCTCTCTGCTGTTCCACAAAAACCTCAAAAGTCCTCAGCCCCCAAAACCCTGACCCCATCCTGGGGAGCCGTCCACACCTATCACACAAGAGAGTTGTCTGTTAGTGCGTACATTCAGTCATTCCTTTATTCATTCAACAAACACAGATTGTGTGGAGTGGCTACAAGTCTGAGCTAATGTTTAAATTCAGGCATTTCTTGTGTGCTAGGCACTGTGTGGGGTTCTTTCTAGAGATGTCAAGATAAATGAGACAAGGCCATTGCCTGCGATGAACTAATTGTAGCAGTAACGCATGTAAACGGGCAGTGACTGGCCTGGCTGGGATAGCAGACCTGCTGCTTTTAGCTGTACAACTTTGCCCGAGAGACTTACTCTCCGGGCCTCTGTTTCAGCATCTGTAAAACAGGCTCCATAATACCTTCCGTTTCTTCACCTGACACATAAGGTAATTCATAGCCTCTCCAAGGTTTGTAAGGCAGATTCATTCATTTTATGTTAATGCTTGCAAATCCTTGAGCACGGCGCCTGACACAGAGTAAATGCTCATGAAATGCTAACTTCGATTATTGTTACTATTGCAAAAATGAGACAAACACACATATTGGCATCAGGAACTGTTCTTACTCCCCCCCTCAACCAGCACTTTCAAATCTATCACCCATTTAATGTCTTTTCTGGTTGTTTCATTTTGTTTCCCACTTTATTGGTGCATTGTCCTCCTCTCTGAAGTATGCATCAGAGAGAGGTGGTGGCCTGGCCCTGGCTGTTAGACCTCAGTATTGCTGCGTCTGAAACCGAGGTTGTGGCTGTTTTATTGTCTGTCACTGCACTGCCTCCTCCTTCTGTAACTGTCAGAGCTGGGCCCCCATGGTCTGCATGACTGGATTCCATCCCCCTACACACACACACACACCCATGCTACCTTTTCAAACTTGCTTTTCACTTCACTTAAACATAGCATGGAAGGAAGGAAGGAAGGAAGAAAGAAAGGAAGGAAGGAAAGAAGGGGAGAAAGAAAAAGAAAAAGAGTGATCTGTGGTATAAAATACTGCACAGAAGGCCATGGGAGACATTTCCTGTTGTGTCCTCTGACTGTTCTGCCCGCCCACCTGCCCGCCTCAGCCCGTCACTCAGATCCCGCACCACAGTGGAGAGCCCAGGCTGACTGAGGGAGCCTGAGCCCCTCTCCCTTGGAAGGGGAGCTGCAGGGGGAGCCCACAGGGAACGGGAACCCACCTGGAGGGTTCAACCATGGTCCTGAGAAGGGATGTCTCTGAGACTGCAGAGAGCGGCCCTGTATTTAGATTGGGCTGCAGGATCCCCTGCGCTGGCCCATGCACATCACCATTTCAGCCTAGCAGGTGAAAGCTACGTCATTTGTTTGGTAGTGAAGGCCTATAGAGTTCTGAAGCAAAAGGACTGGGGGGAGGGCGCAAGCTTCGTCCATCCCCCCTTCGGCACATCTGGTTACCTGCCTGTCTAAACCGCGGTCAGCTCTGTCCTCACTCTGCAGCCTGCCTCTTCTTGTGCTGCTTGGCCACATGGCAGAGTACAGCGGTGGTCTGGTGGCCTCCTCTCACATCCTCCCCGCTCTCTCTCTGCAAGTATCAGAGTTAAAAATCCTCGCCTCCTGGCACTGCTCCTTTCCCCTTCCTGTGAGGTGTCACCATGGCACACACACCTCAAGTGACCCAAGACTGGGCAGCCGGCCCCCAAACTCAGCAGCTCTGCATCTCCTCCCATACCGCACACTTGCTTTGTCACTCTGCCATGGGGACAGCAGTGTGGCTCTGCGGGTGTATCCCTTCCCTTGAGGGGTTTCTTTTACACCCGACTTGAACATGTCACCCCCACTCTCTGTCATATCGTAAAAGGATATGGGTTTCTTTCTCTGAATATCCATCTTACGTTTTGCATTTCTTACCCTCAGACTACAATTTGAACAGACGAAAAATCTCTGCCAAAGCCTTTGGCTTTCGAGAAATTGATTTTAGCTACTTATCCTAATCTGGGCACACAATACTATATTTACTTTATTTGTCACAATCTCCCTTTTTCCATATACTTCAGTCCTATCAACTCTACTGGTTTATTTCACTTTTTGTACATATTGCAGATTCCAGGCACTTAAAAAGGGACCTGATGCGCATCTTTAATTCTCTGTTCTTATTCAGTATTTTTAAAGTCCCTTTTCAATTTCTTCCAGCCCTATCACATTTCCCCCGGATGGACTTAATATTCCTACCCAGTATTACATCTCATTGTTGGCACAAGTGTGGTACTCTTATGTGCTTTTCCTCATTTTTTTTTTTGGTTGGAGAAAAAGCAGACATGTCTATGCCTGTAGACTAAGAGAAGAATCCAATATTTGTCCTACTCTGTTCACATTCACACCTCCCATCCATCATCCTTGTGCACATGCTCACTTCCATGAGGCTCTCTTTCTCCTACTCAGAGGTCTAAGAAGTCCCAAACCCAATCTCTTTTATCTAATTCATATATCTTATGTAGCCTTATGTCTTTTCCTCACTGCATTTGCATATATATATATATATATATATATATAT
>NW_017731422.1:575222-581625 GCF_001890085.2 Hipposideros armiger
CACACACACACACACACACACACAGCTTATGTGTGATCCGCAATTTCTATGCACTAGCAGAGGCCATTACATATTTCCTTAAATAAATAGGGTCATTATATATCAATTAATCAGAAAAAGAATGTGCTTTCATGTAAAGCTGTATTAGTGACCGGACATGATATGGGTCTCACAGCTTCACCTTCAAGCACAATGATGTCCATGGGTGTGTGTGTCTGCATTTTATCGTTGCAGTTGGTTTATATGAGGATAGCACTCATAAACCCTCATCCGAGACTGGAACAGAGCTCTGAGCAAAACTTCTCCTTTCTCTCTGTTGACTGTCAGTGCAGGGTGGTTCTGGGTAAGTTAGCATGTAGAATGGGTTCTCCCATTTTTGGTAGAACCAGGGCTGACAATGACAGATGTGAAATACAGATGGTAGGCTGAGCCTTCTAAGACAAACTTCAGACACCCCCATTATAAACTCCCCTTGTCAAATTTGTCACTGTTTGATCCAGAAGGATGGGCAGTGTTCTTTGTATTCACAAAAGAAAACCTGGAGCTTGGAAAAACTGTTCAGAAGATATATATGATGGAGTTAGTGATGGACATAGGACACACCAGGCATTTCTCAGCTTTTAAACTCTTTTGCTGCAAACTAAATAATACTAAAACATAAGAATTAAAACCAGGGGTTAAATGCAGTCTAGTATTCTGAATTTATCAGCTGCATAGAGAGGATAATTTGTTGGGGAAAAAAAGTTGCTATGCAGAACGTTGACTTTAAGACCCCTAGTCGTCTTTAAAAATCTACTGTAGACCTGTCTTTCAGGAAGGCACCCCAACCCACCTCAAGCCCCTTCGTGAATTTAGCCTAAATAGCCTCATTAGCTAAAGAGACGCATATGTTTAGAACTTGCGTGTCAAGTAACACTTCATTTTGCTTTCCTTGTTATCCAGACCATTTTCCAACTTGGATGTATGTTTGAGTCCCCTGGGGGTCTTGTTAAAATGCAGATATTGATGCAGGGGGCCTGGGGTGGGCCTGAGAGCTCCCAGGTGACTCTGCGCCTGTTGGTCCAGGAGATTGCTTTGGGAAGTCGGGTTCTAGGCAGCGGTCTCCATGAGGGCACATGCTGCATGTGTCTCATTCATCATTATTATCCCAAGAGCCTAGCTTAGCTCCTGGCCCAGAGCAGGTGCTCAATAAACATTGGTTAAATGAATGAACGAACCATATCCCCAACACCTCAAGACACCCCTACCCTGTCTGCTCATTTACCTGAGAGATGTTCAGAGGGCCTAATCCGACTCATCAATGTCAGGGGCATTTATTCCAAGCCACTTCCTGTTCCGTTCTGTCTAGCCCTTACCTCTAAGCCTGTGGCCGCATTTCAGGCACTTCCATTTCCTTGATTATCTTTGAAACCCCAGGCTTTCTTTAAAGTTTATGAAGTTCTATGACTAGAACTATCTCTCAGCTGAGACCATAGAATGCTTTAGTAAATCAAGTTTCGTAGTGGGAAAACAACAACAAAATAACCTCATTGAGAACCAATCAATAAAAGAGTGTAATAATCTGAACACTTCTCCTCTTGAAGACCATCAGTGTAGTGACTATGTTTGCTTAAATGGTGTTTCTCTTGTCACCCCTATTTTTATAACTACATTCAAGGAACATTATATTTGGTGTTGAAGGTGAAGCTTAACCAAGAATCAGAAGAGAAAACACAGAAGACTAAATTTTAGTGTTCTTCCAGCTAGAAGCCAGAGGTCAAATTAATTTTCTAGGAACCCCTGGTCAAAGAATCAATTCATGATCTGGGTCATAATCAGAAATATGTTTCTCTGTGCCCATGTCCAGAACCCTTTTCATTTTTGAATATTCCAGGAAAGGAGGTCAAACCACATGATTTCTCAGGCCCTCCACATCCAGCTCTAACTCTGATGGTCACATGACAGTTGTCCTGTGCATTGACAGTTACCCATGCTTTGTTTCCATTTTGGGAACCACAAATATAAGTTTTACTCAACGCTTTGCCCATGCCTGGGCCTGACCTCAGTTCTATCTCTGTCACTTGGCAGAGAGGTGCAGGTTGGTGGTGGCCTGTGCTCCTTGTTTGGCTCTGGTGACCTTGCAGGAATGCATGCCAGGCCGAACAGATGGAATCCTTTCATCCATCTCCAAGAGACCGAGCGCTATCATTACGCAAAGAAAGGGAGCCATTGTAGGTCCTTTAGCGAGCTGAGAATATAGAGAGATATAGAGTCACATTTTAGGGTCCCTCATCTTTCCTCAAACCCCTCTGAAGAGCTCGTCCTTTCAAAACCCATCTTTTCAGTACCAGACACTGCACAAGGTGCTAGAATAATAATGTAATGATGAAATATTGGCAATATCTTTGTGTATTGGCAAAGGCTGCATTTGGCTGTATATAATAGAAACCTGATTACAGAGGCTAAAGCAAATATTTATCTTATTGTATTTAGCAAAAGCCTATAGAGCATTTTACTATGTGCCATGCCCTGCTTTAGTCACTCTGTGTAAATATTTACTTCTTCATAGGAGTTTGCTTTTCTCACATAACAAGAAGTTCAGAGAGTTCCAGGCAGTTTTAGTGGCTTAAAGAAGTCATGGACCCAGGTCCTTAGAGCACCTGGTCCTCCATCTTTAGTGTGTGACTTTCATCCTCATGTCACAAGATGGTTGCTCTACTTCCAGATATTACATCTGAGTTCCAGACTAGTGTCTTGTCTTTTCTTTCCCAAAAATCTATTCATAAATTTTCACTTACATCTGATTGGCCATAACTCGGTCACATGGCCTCCTCTAGCCAAAAGCCTGGAAATCTGGGAAGATAAGTATTATTAACTGGGCACATTGCTACTCTGGAAAAAAATCTGGTTTTGTTAGTAACAAAGGAAATGAGTTAATTGTTGTATATAATTTACTTTCATCTTAAGGTGATTTTTTTTTTAAACTATGGTGAAACTATCCGATCTAGCCATGCCAAAGAAAGATGTGCTATATCAAATTCTTCTTTGGGGTTGATAAAATCTGAATCATTACCCCACCTAGATTTGGGGAGACAGAAGTATAAAATTGCACACCTGCTCTGCTATACTCTTTCTTCAAACTTTGGAAGATCAAGACTTGTGTAGTAAAAACTGTGCAACTAAAACACCCAGTGCATTCACCAACCAGTGAAGGTGTAAAAACAAACAAACAAACAAATACCCAGTGCATAGCTTCTCCTCCCCGAGACTGCAATCCGTGTGGGGGAGGAAGTGGGGGCATCCAGAGAACTGCTCTGAGTGAGGGGCGGGGGGNAACAGTAGCAAAATTACAATTATAGAGTAGCAACAAAAATAATTTTATGGTTGGGGGTCACCACAACATGAGGAACTGTATTAAGGGGTCGCAGCATTAGGAAGGTAGAGAACCGTTGATCTAAGGTATCATCTATTGTAAGACACTGCTATTTGTAGTACCACTAAGAAACAAAAACTGCATTCAGGTAAACAAAAAATTCTTTCACTTAATCTATAATATTTTGATTGTAGGATACAGTCTGATTATAACGATGTCAAATGTGAAAACAAATGTGCATCTTAGTCTCGATAAAATATGGTAGGTGATTCCCATAGCCCCTTCCAAATAGAACATTGTATTACTTCCTAGAGGCTATGCAGTGAAATGTCAGACCCTCCCTTCTGCTTGACCTTGAGCCATCTTGTTGGAAAGAAAGTAAATCTAGGTCAGCATTGCTTCCAGAGCCCTCTGGGATAGCTGTTCTAACTCCATATCCAGTGAAGTGTCAGTTCTGCCCTCTGTCTCTCCTGCCTGGAAACAGGTAGCATTTATCTCTTAGGTCAGGGATTGGCAAACTTTTTCTGTCAAGGGTCAGATAGTAAATATTTTGGCCTTTGCGGGCTATATAGGCTCTCCCAACTGCTCACCTCTGCTTCTGGAACTATAAAGCAGCCACTGATGATACATAAACAAATGAATTTGGCTGTGCTCCAAGGAAACTTCATTTACAGACCATTGTCCGTGAATTTCAATTTCACATCATTTTCAGGTGTCAGGAAATATTCTTCTTTTGACTTCTTTCCAATAGTCCAAACATGTAGAAACCATTATTAGCTTGAGGGCAATGCAAAAATAGGCAGTGGGCTGGATTTGATCCTTGGACTGTAATTTGCTGAGCTCTGTTGTAGGCAGTCCCATGCTACAATAGCAAGTTCTCCTAATTTCTATACCTCCTTTATCTCTAATATGGAGATTATAATAGGGCTCGTTCTTGTAGCATTGTCATGTTAATTATATTAATTAATGCATTAAAGCACTTAGGACAGTCCTTGGCACACAGGAGGCACCCCTGTGTTATAGCTATTGTTGCTGCTGGTGTTAATTTCACCAATCCTCCTTAAATTCTCAGGTGTCCACCCTGTGAACGGGGCCACCCAGCTTTTAGTGTAATATAGAAGCATGTGCTGCCCTCTTGTGGCAGTTGGAGGAATTAGCGCTAGAGACAGCTAATCATGGTTAGCACAAGGAGGCCTGTAGATTTTCAAGCATCTTCTAAGTACAGGGAGTGTTTTGCCCAAGCTTTGGCTGGGGCTTCCTGAAAAGGTGAGGTCCCCTACAAGGGTTCAAAGCCACCTTCCATCATCTGCCCCCCCAACACCCAGGGTAGGGCATGTCCTCCAGGCCTGACGGATCCTGCAGAGGTCTCTGGCTGCCTGATGACACGCTGTCCCCCATCTGCTGTTTTTTTCTCCCTTTCCTCTCCCCCTTCCACCACCTCCAGCCTTTACTTTTATGAACTTCCTTGACCTAAAATAGAAAAGCGTTTGAAAGGATCCAAAGCGGCCTGGGAGGGCTGTTAGCCCAGAACTAACAAGCCCCTTACTATCAAAGGCCCAGTGCTTTCTCTCGGAGTGTCATGAAAGCCAACTGCTGTTGGGGGTGAGGGCGGGAGGAGGGTGTTGGGGAGGTGAGGCGGAGCATTTTTCCAGATTCCCCAGGATGTGGCGAGCCATGTTGAAAAGAGAGTGTGTGTATTTATTATTTCAAGCCACTTCAATCACAAGGCGTTTATTTCCTTCTCCTCTTCCTCCCTCCCAGCCCTCAGCCCCCACGTCACATGGTGGGCCCAGTCTGGAGGCCCCACCTTTGCAAGGGGATGGGCATGGCCCCCACTTTCTCATTCAGCCTCGTGCTCTGAGGTGAAAGCTAATGCAATAGTAAAAAGTAGTCGGAATGTGAGTTATAATGACTCTGCTCAAAAAACAGAAGTTACTGAGGTGGCAGTTGGGCTGTGTGGCTATTCTGTTGGGAACACACAGGCCCGTTCTTTTGGAGGAAGACAGCTGTGACCCGACTCAGGACAACGGGTTCCCTGGAAGAAGACCTCAGTCCAAGCTGTTATCATGAGGCTCCCGGGTGGTCCCTGGACCACCACAGTGGTGAGGATAACGAGGTGACTGTGTTGCCACTTCCTCATAAAGCAGCCATTGCTGTCTCCTTTCAAAAATCACCTCTGGTCATAAAGGAACCCTTCAGGCTGCCTTCCTTGGCCACCCCGTGTGCAAATAGCCAACTCGGGGGGTATTTTGTTTGTTTGTTTGTTGGGTTGAAGTTTTGCTTTGATTAGCATTCTTACAAGGAAAAACAAATAACCTAGGCTCGGAGGGACCCACCTCTGAGGTTTGGCGCGCCCCGCGTAGATGCACACCCTCGGCCGCGGAGGGTCCTTGAGACTAAGAGCAAGAAGGCGGGGGAGGGGTGACTGTTTCCTTCTGGCACCTCCCAGGAGTTGCCCAGGATCCCTCCAGAGGGTCATTGATTTGGTTCATTATTGAGGCAGATGCTGGCAATTTATAATTTAACAAATTTTGCTCCTGAAATGAATCCTTGGGCGGTCATAAGGAAGGCGGTTGGTGGCCACGTGGCCTGTTGAAGCGGGCAGCACGGGGAGGGGGACGGGGAGGAAAGGGAATGGGGAGGGCAGGAGGGTCCTGCGTGGGTGGGCGCATTCATTAGTGGGAGGAGCGGGTGTTAGCTTGTGTGGGCTCCCCGGCTGCAGTAGAGCGGAGACCACCAACACCATTCCATGTGCTGGAATTTCCCGCCGTCTGACCAGAACGAGTTCTCCTGGCCTGGCCTGGACTCATATCAAGGCCTGGGGAATAAAGGAAGTTTAAATGACTAATTTGAACACAAGTTAAATGTTCTTTCACCTCTGGCTACTGTTACCTCATCCTGTGCAACCGACACCTCGTCTTTGTGCAGTCTACACGTGGGAGCTAAATAGCTAAATATGTTCCTTTCTCTCTCTCTCTCTCTTTCTCTCTCTCTCTCTCTCTCTCTCTCTCTCTCTCTCTCTCTCTATATATATATATATATATATATATA
>NW_017731422.1:585265-600291 GCF_001890085.2 Hipposideros armiger
GGGGGGGGGGGGGGGCGGGTATATTTGTAGCATATCTGGGAAATTCTGCAAAAGTATAAGCCACCTCCAAGCCCTGCTGCACCTCCCCTGTAAGATCGCCCTATTGCACGACTGGTAGGAAGAAAGCTCGCTCTGGTGGGGCTGTGGTTACAGTGACAGAGTCAGAGTGAAAGAACCAAATGAGTACATAAGAAAAGACTGCATATTTCATCTGGGATAACTTCCTCAGGGCAGAGGACAAGTCAAGCACAACATTTATCAAGCAGACTGTTTTCTTGCAACTCTAAGAACTAATTAGCTGTTTTGTATGCTTTGATTCTTATGCATCAGCATTGTCACAAATTGCACAGAAGAACCACTCTCTGCAAACCAGTCACCGTTCTCAGCCCTCCGCAGGCATTACTGACTGTAACCCTCTATGTGTGCCATGTTATGATCTCCATTTTGCAGATGAGGAAACTGAGGCATAAAAGGTGAAGCAGCCTGCCCAAGCGAGTATGTGGCAGAGCCAGGATCCCAGCCCAGGCTGCTGGTCCCATAGGTCAAGGTGCTCTTGACCTATGCACATTATATAGTTAATATAATCCCTTATTTAAAACATATGGGGTGCTGAGTTCTTAAACAAGAGTAACTAGGTCATTTAGGAAAATGCTATCAAATCAGTTCATAAGCCAACAAATACTGATGAAACAACTGCCACGGTGTGTTCTCCTAAATACACTCAACAACCCAACTTCACCGTTGGAGTTCTAACTCAGCCGTCGATAAGGGACAAGGGGTGCCATACTTGGCCCACTCCACAGTGGGCACTCCATAGATACCCTTCCACAGATGAAAGAATGGGCCATTGAAAGAGAGTGTAGGACAGTCATAGAATGGCAAAGCCAGTCATTACTTACATTTAGAATAGTGGTGGCAGTTATTAAAGTTGTTAACCATTTTTATGTAAAAGATGTGGGCATTTGAGGGTGAAGCAAGGCAACATGTGGTTAAATCACTTCAGCCTGAGCGTTTGGAGGGAGGGAGAGTTGAGCAAGAAAGTCTCTAGGCCTCAACGCGGGAACCGATGACCCCTGAGAAAGTTAGACTCACCCTCAACCACCTCATTCCAAGTGTTCCAACATCAGCACTAAACCTAATCTATGGCCTGATATTTAAGAATAACCTGTTATAAGGTAGCCATAAAAAACTCACAGTTTTCAGCCTGATTCAGTCTGCTACATAAACTATAACCAGCATTAATAGCTTCAGTCAGCATTTATGTCGTTCCTTCTATTAGCACAATGGGTTTTACAACCATTTATGAGTTTCTGGATAGCGTAATAGAAAACACACGGACGGACATGTTTTCTGTGAAAGACGCAGGAAAGTTTTCTTTGCGTAAGGATAGACCAGAAGGGGTCGCCACTGCCCCATCGCTAAAGCCTGGGCCAGGCTACCGGATAGGAAGGAACCTACCCTCTGCAGGCTCCAGCTAGCACACCCTCCCTGGTGAGTTTCTGCAGCTTCCTCTTCTGCTGGCTCTATTCAGTCAGTCTCTCTCTGCCTCTCTCTCCTCTTCTTGATAAATAAACAGCTTACATGGTACAGGCTGTGTATGCAAAAGGAAACCTAAATGTGAAGACCTAGGTAATCATCTTTGTCTTCAAATTTACTGTGGCTTTTAGGAGATTCAGAAAAGTTATCTGAATCTGGAATTGTCTATACTATCCATAGTTCCCTTCATACGTTAAAAAAAAAACAAAAAACGTCTTATGAAAAGTGTGCAGAAGTTGTCCTACATTCTTTACCGTGCTGGTGTTTTAAGCACAGCCAAAGACTTGCCTTTAAAAAAAAATGTTTTGTTTTTGTTATTGTTGTTGTTGGGAATAATACTTCTGACCATAAAGCAAATATCAGGTTAATTTGTGGAGCTAGATAAGCAAGATGCTTCTTCACATGATCCCACGTAGGGCTCAGGGAGGAGGCTATACAGAGGACCTGTTTCTTCCTCAAGGAAAAGTCCCTGAGTTCTTCAGAAATGTGTCAGAGTGTCCCATTCACTCGACGATTCTCTCCACCAACTATGGAGCGTGTGGCTGCATCCAATAGCATCCTATGTCCCATTTCACCATCGTTATAAGACTTGAATCCTACCTTGGGAGTAAAGAATCATTTACTGGCCTCTTACTGGAAATTATTGGCGTTTGTCATTTAATTCGCCCTCCCATTCAAGGCCAAAATCCTTCCTAGAACAAACAAATAATAGCCATGGCAGCATGAGCAGCGGACTCTTCCCTAGCCCAGCTGACACAGCATGAGGGAACAGCAGGGAATCTGTTGAAGTTGCCATTGCATTTTGCTTTCTCATAAACCGCTATTTGTCTTTCCAACTTTTCCTGTTTTCACCAGTGCCTAGAAACAGAGCCCCGGGAATCACTTCCCACATACGAGCCCCTGGGTCTTTTCACAGCCAGAGCCCATCTGAGAACATCCTCCTCTCTGGCCGTGAGGCCAAGTCCAGTGTGCTTGGTCTGATGCCAAAGGTGGACATGAGTTCTCCAAACTCTCAGACCAAGAAAATGTGACACACCCACATGGCCTGGAGAGAACCATGCCAAACTCAAAGAGATGATTCCAGGCAACTTGGGAGCCTGACCATGTTGGGCAAGGCAAGAGGGAGTTTCCTCTGCTGAGCTCTCCAGGGTTCTCCTCACACCTGGGAAGTTCTAGGATGCTCAGATTAGCTTCATTTCTGCCTTGAGTAGCTCTCTTGCTCTTAGTCTTTCACTCAGTCTCTACCTCCCCTCCCATTCTCTCATAAACTTAAGTTCTACAGCCAGAATACTAAGAGATATCTTTGGTTAAGTCCCGCTATGCACCAGATTCTGTAGAAGGTGCTTTATTAGCAACCTGTAAACAACCATAGCCAGTGGCAGGATTCAAACTCAGGTCTCCTGGACACCAAAGTAGATGCACCACTCTGCTACCATACCTATTATCACAAGACCTCTCAGGGGATCCTGGTTCAGGGCTACCTGACACCCCCCCACACACACCCAGGCTCTTTCTGTCCTTTCCGCGATGATACCAGGACATGCTAACATAGCCACAGGGCCCAGGCAGAGGAGAGGAGGACCCACCAAACCTGAAAGAAAGCCGAGTTCCCATCTTCTACAACCCCGCTGCTATATCTGCCTCAGTGTGTTCTAAGGACCCAGCATAGATACTGTTTTAAGAGACAAAGGGACGGTGGGGATCAGCCATCCCTTACCTGCTCTATGTTCGAGAGTAGGGGTTGGCAAACTGTGGCTCATGAGCCACATGTGGCTCTTGGGTACGTTCCATCTCAAAAGTTTGCCGACCCCGGGAAGAGCCAATCCTGTCCCTCACAACAATTTAAAAATGATTCGAGAGCCATAAATATATTTTTATATAATCACCATTATGTGAATAATATCCTTTAAAAATTTTGTAAATGAAACTATGATAATTTTATTTTCATTTTCAATTTTACTTCAGAGCCTGCGGCTCATGAGCCGCAGTTTGCTGACCCCTGCCGGCTCTTCCGTCTCAAAAATTTTTCAACCCCTGTTCTAGAGAGACACTATGGATCAGAAGGTGTGGCTCCCAGTTTCCACCTGCTTGATAATTTTGCCTCATACGTAACCCAGCTATAACTGGGCCACCTTACCCTCTCTTTAAGGATTTTTCCAAGGAAGAAAAGCTACGTGACTTTAATTCCCCAAACAGGAAAGAAAGGTGAATGTAAATCTTTTTTTTTTTTTTTTTTTAGCTGAGCCATCCTGCCATCTGTTGGCAGCTTAGCAGCTGCTCAGCTCAGGCCGGGAATCGAACCGCTGTTGCTCAGAGCTCAAACTCTTGAGCGAGCTCTTAACCAACTGAGCCACACGGCCGGCTGAATGTAAATCTTTACAGAAGGTTTCTTGGGAAGAGGGGATTACAGTGGCTATTACAAAGCCAAATGTCCTAAAAATTCTCTTAGAACATCTATGTCCCACCTCAAAATCGCAGTCTTTATAATAGCACCATTTTTGCCCACCTGGCCTACACCTCCTCTACTCCCACCCCTCGGAACTCTCCTGGGCCTTCCTGCTACTCCAGCCCCCTCCGCTCTCCTAGATCTTTGGTCCTGAGCATCTTGTGTAGAGCAATGTGACCTCTCTCAGTTTCTAAAGAAAGGCTTCTTCCTCCAAAAGCTGAGGGAGAGGCGATATTAAATTCTTATTATTTGATTTTTTTTTTGTTCCCATGACATTACCACGCATGTTTAAAACTATTAAATGTCATCTAGGTGTGGACAGCTTTGTATTTTCTCTCCAAGAATATGTGATGGCCAGAGAAATTTACACTGTGGTCTCCCTTGAACCACAGCTGTGCATTTGTTTTTTTGTTTGTTTGTTGTTTGTTTTTGTTTTTTTCTTTTCATCCTTTGGTTAGATCGACATGCTCTTAAATGAGAAGATGAAAAGTAAAAACTTCATTCAGTCCTCCACTAGTATCTAGATATTTCTTTCTTCATAGACAAAACCCAAATAGGTGTTTCACTTTTCACCCAGATGTTTTGCTGTCACACAGACATTGTGACAGCATCGGTATGAGTACAGGCAGACTTGATATTTGTTGCTGAGAAATGATGTGAAGGGTCCTGGTAGGCTCTCTCTTCAGGGATAACTCCTTTAAACCTGATCATGGTCCCTGAGAGCAATGAGAATTCCAGCTAAAATCAAGCCATTAATAATAGAACACAATATGCTCTCAAGTTAGCTGGAAGGTATGGCATGAGGAGTGATATTCTGATAGCCACACTCTTGTTAGGGGAATAAGTGTATGTGAGAAGGGTCTACAGCAGTGGTTCTCAACCTTCCTAATGCCGCAACCCCTTAATACAGTTCCTCATGTTGTGGTGACCCCCAACCATAAAATTATTTTCGTTGCTACTCTATAACTGTAATTTTGCTACTGTTAGGAATCATAATGTAAGTATCTTTTTGTTTTCTGATGGTCTTAAGCAACCCCTGTGAAAGGATCGTTCAATCCCCAAAGGGGTCGCGACCCACAGGTTGAGAACCGCTGGTCTACAGCATGAAAGGAAGATGGCAGGTTGGGTGTACCCCCAAGGATCCATGGGGAAGTTCTTGGCACCCAGAGACACATTGCAAGTGGAAGAATTACAAGTTTTTGAATACACCAGCCCTGTTTATATCCTGGTTTTTCTTCTAACTTGTGTAATAGGGCTACGATTTTGAAAATATCTTTCTCTTTGCCTTTCTGAGGACATGATTCTACTCTGTCCTAGGCATCCATAGGCCCCCTGAGAGATGAGGATTTCTATAGAGGAATTCCCAGAAAGACAAAGGAATTCAATATTTAACTTCTGATACTCAAAATAGCATTTTCAACAAGACAGTAGCCTTGCAAGCAAGCAGCCTTGCAAGCAAGCTATTGTCTAAAAATGTCCTAAATTCCTTTATTTCTCAATTTTAGCACATGAAGAACCAAGCGTGGAGGGCTCAGCTCACAGAGGAGCTTGCTGCTCTGTGTTTGATGGACTATTTGACATAGGAAAAAGAAAAGGGAGGCCTGCTCCTTCCTGCCCAGGGAATTTGGGGATAAAGGAGGAGAGGCAGGGGGGTCAGGGAACTAGAGATATCTAGGAAGCCCCGTGGGGCCCTTTGCTCAGGTATCTTTCCGGGGTCTTGGAGGAAGGCCAACAGCCCACCTCTGACCACCCCAGGGTCAACATCTCCTTGGTTACTCTGGAAGGAAGTGGAGATTCGGTGGAATTGAGAAGAGATGCAGGATTTGTGTTAACTTCCCCAAGCCTTCTACCCCTAGGGCCCCCATCTCCCAGATGCCATGAGGTGACAGGGGCCTTCCCCCCAACACTCCTATTTACTCAAGGAGAAGGGCAGAGAAGGAGGCTTTCTGAGAAACTGAGCATTTGTTATGCAAAAGCAACTCAGAATTCTCTAGAGGGACTATTTAGATGATTACATCAGACTAGGTAATAATCCAGAATGGACTAACTTGAAGTTGTTATTTTCCCACTACCCAGGAGTCGGGAGCTTGTAAGGAATCCACAGCAGTTAAAAACAAAAGCAGGTACCTTTTCTTGGTACACCCAGGGGTAGTTTGAGTAGCTTGTTTGGACATATGTTTGTGCCTTCGATAAATCCAAGACTCAATTTCTTTATCTGTTAAGTGGGGATCAATAATTATTCCCATCTCAACAGCATCGTTGTGTATTTAAATCATAGTTGGCATAAACAACCCAATCCACTTCAGAAATTCAGTAAGTACATTTCTTGCTGGTGCTGCGCAGTAGGATTAGAGCAGAGAGGAACCCAGTGGAACAGAAAGTGCTTGGCCTGGGACCAGCCCCCCAAAGCCACCAACTCCTTCTCTATGGAGAGTTGACCAGACCTCCATTCAGGCTGCAGACACCAGTCAGAAGTGGACCCCTGGTTCTTATCTCTCTGCAAGTTCATATACCAGAGAAAAACCATGCATGAGAAACCTAGTACATTCACCTGGGCCCACAGAGCTGTGCCTGTCCTTTCAAAGAGCACCTTTGACATCTGCTCTGCTCCAAGTGATTTTTGAGCCCCAAGGGGTCTGCATGGCTGCTTGCCGATCAATATCCCTGGTGTAAAAAGCAAACTGGGGCTGAGCTGTGCTTACAAGAGCTTGTTGGAGGCTGAACTAGAGTCTTGGCTCCCTGGTCCCCATTCAGCCCCCATGCCCTGGTAAGAGTATATTATTTTCTTAGCTCAAATTGCCGTTTCCAAGTCATTATTTCTCTATGACAAGAAAACAATATTGGGTCTTATGTAATATCAACCTCAATGAATCTGGAAGTGATCATGGAATGGGTGGATTTTTTTTCCCTCCTTAAAAAAGAGAAAAATAAATTTGAGATTGTTTGCATATGGCTGAGAATATTTATGAACTATTCCCCCTTATTTCCTCATCACATATTTTATCCAATGCATTTGTGTGTGGTACAGAATACATCTTTATGGGGAGGGTGGGGTGGAGAGGAGAAGAAAGCAATTAAAAGACTGGGTATCCATCAAGTGCCTGGGATATTAGTGGTCCTGGGTCTTGGGGTCCCCTGGCCTCAGGCTTGCTTGCTGTGGTCTGAGGGTAACCCGTCCTCCTCCCCAGAGGAAATCTTTTGGAGGGAGGGTTTCAAGTTCAAACACTGAAGGATTTAACATCTTCTTATCACTCTGGTTCCTTTCATATCCCCCTCCCTCTCACCAGAGCAAAAGCTTCAGCACCAACTTTTTCATAACCTGGGTGCGATCAGCCGAAAGAGATAAATTCTATGGATGCCAGATTGAGTCAGGGTCAGAGGAATGCATTGGCAGGTAGGAGGGAAAAGAACTGGCAGAGAATGTATTTGTGCTGGCATTTGTTATTCGATAATATGGCAGTGCGTTAGCCCATGGGCCTGTGGCATCTATTAGGTTTTAGGAAAAGTCATGACGTGACGTATTTTTTTCTATGTTTTTTGTTGCAAAAATGTGTCATGACTTTTCCGACAACCCAATATTTCCCTCTGGCCATGCCTCTCAACGTGGCTTGTCACTGAGAAGGATCCCAAGGGAGCATAAGGGACAGGGCTGTGGCTGCATATTAAATCAGCAAGAGAAGCAAAGCTCTGGGTTGTTGATTGCCTCCTCTAGGGACTGGGCCTTAGAATTGGGGCTTCATAGAATCTCTCATTCTCTGACACACCTTCTATTTTTTTGGAACATACTGAGCAAGAATATGGGGTGAGGGACCGAGAGCAGGATGACTGCCACATTTGCTGATGCAATAGCAATAGCTGTCATTAACTGGAGTGCCGATATGGGCTAGGCACTGTATGAGGCACTTTCCCTGCATAATCTGAGTTAATTCTCACAATGGCTTTATGAGGGTTAGGAATGTGTAGTCCCATAGTTGAGGTGAGAAAACCAAAGCTCAGTGGAGTTCAGGAACTTGCTCAACGTCACACTTAGTAAGTGCCAAGATGAGGGCTGTCTCCAAGATTTGTGGGGTCTGAAGCCAATGCAATAAGTACTAAGAAGGAATTTCAAAAGTCAACTTCAAGGCCTTGGAAGGGGCCCATGTCATTAAGGGACCCTGCAGCCTAAGTTCCAGCAGCATCGCATTAAATCCACCCTGGGTAGGGTCAAAATTTAAATACAGCATTAGCTGCAGGCCATATGGTCCCATTCCTGCTGCCACATCGCCTCTTTTCTCTACCACAATTATCACCAACTGAACCTTCACATTCTCGATCCAAAATACACAAATGCAAGTGATGAAACGGACATACGGAGGATGTTCTCAGAACATGGCTACTTGGTATGTTACGTGGTATGTCACCGTTGTGACACAAGGTAACAACCATACCCATTGCCGAATTTTATCCTTCCATTTCAAGAGATCACTAGAGAGAGAGTTTAAATTTATCCAGAACTGTCTTCCCAAGGAGTTTCAGTTGCTGTTCTAGGTCTCTTTTACCAAATGTCATAATACTTCCCAGACCAGGCAACTTGGGCACAGACTTGAGCAGCGGCCTGCTCAGGTCTCCAAGGGGCATTTGGAATCGGACTCTTCAATGTCTCATTTCCCATCATATGTCCCTCTCCCTTAGATATCAGTTGATCAAGTCCCAACAGACACTCTGATTTTTCCTTTTTCCATTATAATCAAGATTTTGTCCTAATTTTTGTAACTGAAAGGGATTTGAGGAAGCAAACAAACCCAATATAAATCACAAATGCTTGGGGGGCAAGGGAGGCGTATAATAAGTATTGTTTGGTGCCCACCCTCTGCTATTGCTCTTGAATAGGCTTGCAATCCCATCCCAGTCTAGATAATTACTAGGGGGAATACAAGCATTTTTCCCAGCCCTGCTCACTCTGTTCTCCCAAACTGGAAACACAAAGCAGATGATGAAGTACAAGTTCAAATGCCACATCAGGGAGAAGGAAGTATTGAGAAACTATGTCCAACCTCCAGTCTGTTTTCAAACATTCCAGTGAGCATTCAATTGATTTATCTTGGGCTGGTGTCATTTCATTGTCTCAAACAAAAGGCCTTCTATGAAAAGACAAACGCGGGTTATGAGGAGTGGCTAACAGAAGGCACATTTGGGAAAATCTGAACAAGGGCACACTGGACTCTTCCTCGAGGGGCAGCACCCCCCATTTATCTGCTGGGATTAATATCAGGACTGATTCCTGTGATCTCAGTGTCACGCTGTAAACCAGGCGATGGGGCTGATGACACAGGTGCAGTGGCTACTGAAAGACACATCTCTGTCCCCTGAGCTCAGGTGGACAGCTCCTTAGTGTCCTAGGGCTGAAATGGTCTATGAGATTCTCGATGGAATGACTCAGTGATGGCGGCTTACTGGAGTTCTTCTTTTCAGTATTTTGTTCTGCTCTGTGTCTAAAGGAATTATTGGAGAGATAATTAATGGGGCAAGACTATAAAAGTTTTTGTCCACATTGTCTTCCTTTGGATGTTTATTCTTTGAGCTGTATCCATGGCAGATTTCTGTGCAGTTGTGATTGCGCATTTCCAGTACAGCCCACAGCCTGGTACATTGGCCTTTCTATGTTTTGGACAACACTGATTTTTAGAACACTCTTCTCTGGCTTAAACTCAAGTATGCCTCCCTGATACCCACTGATTCTTTGAGGGCAACACCAAACATGGCCTCTCACTTTTCTCAGTTCTTGCCTTCCTGGAAACCTTGTCCCCTCCCTTCTTTGGTTGGGTTAGCCATAGTTAATACTTCCACAAAACCCGGTGCATATCTCTGTCCTAGGACTGCTGTACAGTTGTCATTTACGTATTTAATAGCCCTTTCTTTATACAAAATTATTATGTGAGTTAATTATGGATTATTGGAAAAATATACACAAGCAACAAAGAAAAATGAAACTTGACTATTGTTACTGCATCTTCTGGAAATAAGCACTAAGCTTTGATATATATTCTAATGGCTGCATATATATATTTCTTCCCCTTCCCTCACCCCCCCCCACACACACACACAAAATAAAGGATTAGCTAGCGCCTATTGTTTGGCTAAGTCTTGCTTTTTCAGGCCATTTAATACTTTTCTACTGCATCATGTTTAATGGCTGCCAGGTATTCTGTAGTGTGTGGGGAGCTGGCAGTGTGGTGAAGGGTTTGGGATAAGCTACTTTACTCTGAAGACTGTGGGTGTATCCAGTGGCAAGGTTGACTAAAGACACTTCTTTTGCTGTTCCATGCCAGCCCTTGAGAGAGGCCTGACTAAGGCGCTAAAGAAACTGGATGACTACCTGAAAACCCCTCTGCCAGAGGAGATTGATGCCAACTCCCCCGGGGAGGATGACAAGGGGTCCAAGCGCAAGTTCCTGGATGGGGATGAGCTGACCCTGGCTGACTGCAATCTGTTGCCCAAGCTCCATGTGGTCAAGGTAAGAGGCTTCTACCTGCAAGTGGTTGCCAGGTCCAACTCCACCTTAGGCTGGGCTCACCTGTGTGGTTAAGGCAAGGGCAGTGCCACCTGCTGGTTGAGAGCCTGTGTTCTGAAGTCACTTGAATAGGAACCCAAAGTCAGCCTCCACTGTGTGCTGGCTGTATAGCCTCTCTGAGGTTCAGTTTTCACCTGTAAAATAGGCATATATTGCTTATTTCTAGGGTTGTTGGGAGAGTAATGTGGTGTGAAAGTGCCTGGCATATTGTAAGAGCTCAATATATAATAGTTGCTATTGTCATGTTATATATAGTGACATGTAGTCCTAGCACTCAAAAGGCCTCTTCCTTGTCTCGTCCTCATAGGTGTTCACTGACCACACCCCCACATCTCTATTAAATGTGCCCTCTGAGGCACGTTTTCTCTATGCACCACCTTCTCATTCCCTCGAGCAAACTCCCCAGGGCAGGCAGGCATCCACTTCCTCATCTATCAGTTGACAAGATAGAGGCTGGAAGAAGTGACACCATTTTTTTTTTTTTTTACTGTTGTTGCACTTTCTGACCATCTTCGACAGGCACTGTAACCCTTTCCTGTACGAATCTTAGGATCTGCAAGTTGGAAAGAAGGGAATTCAGAGGTTATCCAAAACAATTTCCCATCCCAAATGGGGCCACTCTCTGTTTGTGACAGGCTCCTCTGCAGCTCTGACTGCACATTTCTGATCATGTCAGCCCGACCATTTTGGACAGCTCTGATTCTTAAAATAACCTCCAGACGGCCTCCCTGCTCCCCTTCATTCTCTGGACCATCACAAGACAGGGCTGCCTGTACTTTCATCTCATTTGAAGACAGCAGTTGTATTCTCCAAAGTTCTCTAAATTAACTCTTCTTCTCACATCCTTTCCCGACCCTCACCAGCCTAGAGAAAAATACAATGGGATTGTAGAGTTGCACTGTTCTCTACTTGCACATGTACTTATGTCCTATTGTCTCAGTCAGACAATAAGCTCTGTGAGGATAGGGCCTTCTCTTAGCATGATGGTGGCCCTTTAATAAATACTCATTGATTGGTCGTTTCATCACCTAGTTCTGTCTTTATGATACCCCGTTTCTGTCTACCTTTCACTGGGAAGAATCAGATGTAGTCATTTATCAGCCGAATATCTGCCTGTTGTTTTTTTCACCTGAAGTCCAGGCTAGAAATGCAAGCTTCCTTCCAATCACAGCACACACAAGCTTGAGTTGAAATCACTTAGCTGGGTGTGCACTGGTGTTCCCATGGGCTCGGTCTGAGCTGGAGGCTGGAAGGGAATCATGCATGCTGGTGCTGGTGGCCTGAGCAAATACAACCTATTAATATGAAGACACTTTGGGTTTGGGGCCAAGCCAATGGTCAATTGTAGGTTCAGCCAAGCTACATCTCTTTGAAGTTATTAATTAGCATACCCTGCTCCACCCCCAAAACATCCTCATTCTCTTTTCCTGAGGCACAAGAGGCACCAGTAGGGATGATATGATTCCAATTCAGTCATACTGTGTTGGAGTGATGTAATGGCAAGATCCCCATGCTAGACGTCAGGGAATCCAAGTTCTAGTCCTACATCTGCTACCAACTGGCAGCATGAGCTGGGGCAGGTCATTTACTTTTTTGGAATTGTTTTTTCTCATGCCTAAAAGAAGAGATGTGGATTATGTTCTTTCTTGCTTCTTTTTCCTCTCTTTCTTCCCTCCTTCTTTCTTCTCTCTCACTCACACATGTATTGACTACCCACTCAAGGATCACTTGTCAAATAAGGTAAACAAATGGATCTCCCAGACCCTGTACCTCATCCTACGATTTCTCCAGTTCCTTTCAGCCCTTAAATGACTAAGTTACACCCCTGTCCTTGGATGAAGTTCAGTGAGTTGTTCATTGAGAGAAGCTGGGAATCAGAGGGAGGATGGCCTGTGAGGGGACAAAGGCTGGGCCTCGCCTCCTGTCTCCTTGGATTTCTGCTGATGCAGCTTATCAGATCCCAGAGACCTGGCAAACCTCTGAAGTGCAGAAGGAGTGAAGGGGGAGCCAAGTCAGGCCTCCAGTTTGGCTTCCGATGCCAAAACTTAATCTGGGCTGTGGGAACTAACTGTTTTCATATGAAAAAGCAAATTCAGAACATGAGCTTGGAAGTTCCTGCAAACGTCAGAGCTTCCTGTGTGAATCCTCACCTTCTCACTCTTGTGCGTGTTTTCTCCTCTCTCTCTCTCTCTCTCTCTCTCTCTCTCTCTCTCTCTCTCTCTCTCTCTCTCTCTCTCGCTGTCTTTCAGGTTCATCTTCATTCGTGGAACCTGAGTTGTTTTGGCCCAGGCTTCTCTCACTAAGTGCCTGGTTTGAACTTTCATTGTCTGGCTCCCTTCTATTTCTCATCTCCCCAAGTCAAGCCAACACATGAGGAAACAACCAGTTTTGCAACTAACGCAGGCATGCAGATCCCGGCAGGGAGAACATGGCGGGCCTTTCGTAGCCTCCACTGGGACCCTCACCTGGCAGAGTGATCTGTTCAGCCCCTGCAGCAAACAGGAAGGGAGATATGTATACACAAATACATATTCATAAATTGCATTTCTGCTGTTTTCAAGTTCATATTATGTCCTTTAAAATCTTGCAAGTAAATTCCAGCATGGAGAGACTTGAGGCTGCTGTATCGATCTGTTTGTAATCCAGTAATCCAGCTGCATGGATTTGCTCCTTGGCCAAGACAACCTCTTCTAAAGGCTCTTGGGCAAACCCAAGGGACCCTCATCTTGCAGTGAACAGACAGAGACTGAGGAGAACTGGCAGGGGGTGTTGGCCCCAGCATACGCTCTTGACAAGTGATCTGTAAAAACACTCTGATTCCAGCACCTTTGCTTATTAGTCACACCTAAGCAGGACAGAACATTGAGGGGGTGCCTTCTTTGGTGACCACACCAAATTTAGTATAAAGAAGTGCTAAGTTACTAAGTACTAAAGAGCTAGGAACATAAAATGTACCACGAGGTCCCACCTTCAGGACGCAGCCACTACCCCCAGGATGGGGTGGGGAGGAGGACAAAGGCAAGAGGTTGGAATGATCAAAACTTAGAAACTTAGATGAGGGGCCCTGCAGAGCCGAGCCCTGGACCTCTGAGGTGGGGCACAGCTCAGCTGATTCTGGGGGCGGAGTTCAGAGCATGGCCCATGGGATTAGGACCCATCTTCTGCAGTGCAGTCACTGTTGTGTGCTGGCCTTTCTGAGCTGGTGTGATGACATTGGTTTTGCAAGTGCTGGCAGAACAGCAAACTGGATTCAGCTGCTGCTACTGGGGAATAAAAGACTGACAGGAACAGGAAGCTAACAAGAAGAGGCGTGTCCCTTCTCCCTCCTCCAGGCTGCAGCGTCTCTCTAGTGCCCCCTGTTGGTAGAGCCTGACAGGGAGTTGCTGGCAAAGCAGACGTGTGATTTGCAGTCTGAACCCCAGCATCACAAAGAAGCAAATACAGGGGTAGGTTTGAAGATGTAAATAACAACAGCTGAAAAACTGCCCCAGGCGATTCCGAGTAAAGCTGTTCCTTTATCACTTACATCGGGCAATGTGGAGAGAACTGGGATTAGAAAGCAGGGATAATAATAAATATTAGTGATTACTCAATAATATTGGTTGAATTAATTATTTTCCTGTGTAACATTCTGCAAGCCCCTAAATCTTTTGTAGCTTCAGTTTGTTCATTGCTAAGGATCTTCAGTCTTTACAATTCAGTGACTTATTACATTTGACGCTAAATGCATTTTGTCTGATGTTAGGATAACTGAGGATGGTAAAGATTAAATACAACTTCAAACCCTACTTATTTAACCTCTCTTTACCTTACTTTTCTCATCTGTAAAATGGGAATACAATACACTTTTCCTTACAGAGTTATTTAGAGAGTTAAGGAGCTTGCAAGTTGCTTAAAGCAGTGCCTGGAGCACAGCACATAGTATATAAATGTTTATTTTTGTGGTAACTCTTTTTAACAAGAGCATTATTGAGATTATCACAGAAACGCAGAAGCTGTGGTTCCTGTCCTTATGCTGCTCACAGCTAGGAAAGTGACAGAGGACACCAAAACAGAACTGTGATCCAGAATAGAATAGATCTTAGTGTTGTAATAGAAGTTCAAAATCGATGTAGAAGAATGGAGGGGGAAATGCACCCTCCTTGGAAATGGAATCCTATCTATGAGACTGAACTTTTCATGCTTTAGGTCGCCATGGTCTTTCCCTCAGAACAACTTTCCAGGGAACCCCGTCAAAAAGTTCTCAGAATATCCAGACATTGACAGCAGAACAGTAAACCAAGAGCGGGGCCCTTCTGAGAGTGAGGCCCATGTGACAGCACAGATCCCATGTCTGTGAAGCCCTCACTGGCTAGTGAGATCTTATGAAAGAGACCACCTTGCCCCAACCTATGAAGAAACGTGCAAGTGGGCAAAAGGTGGGTCTCAATGAATTATCATAGGTAATGTTTCTTGAGCACTATGAGCCAGCCACCTCTCTAAACATTTATGTGT
>NW_017731422.1:601239-630124 GCF_001890085.2 Hipposideros armiger
GGGCCCTCTGGCGTCCCAAGCCAGCTCTTAACCATCGCGCCACTCGGCCGGCCCTCTAACTAAGTTTTTATGTTTTCATTCCCTCCTATAAAGATGCTTATGTAAAATAAAATGGATAAGGAAGAACAGAAAAAAAAAATGTCTGTAATTTATTCATTAGCATAACCACTGGTAATATATTGGTATATACACTTGTAGTCATCATACATATTTCTCCAAATGTATGATATTGCACTTTCAACTTAGCGATCTGTCTTGAAGAGTTTCCCAGATCACCGGAATTTCCTCTGCAGCATCATTTTGAACGGCTCACCAGGACATCATTGTATTTATATATGATAATATATTTACCCATTCGTGTATTGCTGGACATTTGTGTTGCGTACCACTTTTTGCTGTTCCAAATAGTCCTCTGATCATACATGTGTAACTACATCTTTGTGTACATCTATGGTTATTTCCTAAGGAAAATCACTAGGTCAAAGGGCAAATTATAGTTACTTAAGGAATATAAAAGAAAATAATACAAAACAAAATAAATAAAAATAAAGGAGCACTGCCCCCTTCCTTGCCTTACACACATTTTGCTGCTGGCCCCGTTGTGATGCATGGAAGGTTTTCCTGCTGCGCACACACACTGGGTCACACCAACACCTTCTCAGCGATCTGTTTCATGCCTTCACACCTTCTCTGTCCTTCCATCTCTGTTACAGATTGTGGCCAAGAAATACCGTGACTATGATATCCCGTTTGATATGTCAGCCCTGAGGCGGTACATGAGGAACGCCTACGCCAGGGACGAGTTCACCAACACCTGTGCAGCTGACTCCGAGATTGAGCTGGCCTACGCGGACGTCGCCAAGCGCCTCAGCAGATCGTGAGCACGGCCATCTTGCCCCATCGCTGCTGCAGAAGGACTCAGCTTCTCCCAAAGGACTCCGCTTCACACACAGACTCCTCTTCCGCATTGCCTCGGGAAACATCTTTTTTTTTTTTTTAAATCAGGTCGCACCTTGCTGGTATCATCAGAATTTCAGCCTGCTGTCTTTTTGTGAAGGTCAGCGCTAACCCCATCTGATCACACAGGAATCTGCAAGCAGAAATGTTAGAAATAGTCAAGCTCTCAGCCTTTGAGCCTTGTCTGGGTTCAGGGTATCTGGGGTCAGTGTTGGAGAACCCACGTGTGGGACCGGCACTGGCCCCTTCTGCCAATCTCAAAATATCTCTCAGATGCATTGGAAACATGCAGTATTGTGTCCTCTTCCACCCTCCTCTTTGTCAGTAACTCCAAGGCCAAGGCCAAATGCCATCTGAGTTCTTCTTAGACAGAAATCACTGCTCTTAGGGGAGACAAAGAGAGTGAATGGAGAAGGACAGAGCAGGCTGTGGATTTTGGCATCTGGCAGACACACCTTAAGCCACTCAATGCTTTGACAGTCCTGTCACTTTGGGCACTGAAGGCCAGATTGGAAAAACCACTGCAGACACAGTCTCAGTTTGCTCCGATGCTGTGAATGTCGTGATGCTATTGTGCACTTGACTGATGCTGACCTTCATTTTTATGCTGTCCAGGCCTTGCCAGGAAAGGAAATTGGCACGCGATTTCAAATGGGGGTGACTGGGAAGGGGAGGGGAAAGGGAGCAGTGTAGATGCCAAAAGGCCCACGGGGGTCTACCAACCACGGGGTTTGCTTGCTTAGGGGTAGTTGTTTTGTTGGGGATTATATACTTGGGTTTGACGATGTTTCTCCACGAGTGAATTTTGGTCCGTGAGAAAGCAAATGGGTGTGGGAGATGGAGAGATGGGTGAGGATGAAGAAGTTCTTTATGATGCTCGATGTTCCCTGGGAATTCTTGAGACAGGTCTTCTCTCTCATGATCTAACTAAGTCTTGAACTGGTGATGTAACTACCAACCCATTAGCAAAACCCAAGAATTGGCCAAAAATGACTTTCCAGTGTCTACAAGTTGTTCCTAGATGCAGGTCTGCTAGTTGGCTGCTCTCAGGCAGCCTCTGATGGGTGAGACATGTAGTTAAAAGGTGGCATGATCATGGAACCTTAGGAAGAAAGTCCATGAGCCTTTCTGACTGGGAAACCATGTGGTTTGAACTTGAAGAAAAATATATGCCCATCTGGGTAAATGTTCCTGCCCTATGACTCAACTACCAGATGAAAAAAAGGAAACCGTTTTTTTTTTGTTTGTTTGTTTTGTTTTTTTAGCTAATTTTGTGCTCCTTAGTCTCCTTGAGTGTTACCTCCTTAAAAGCTTACCCTGCTTAAGCATGGGGACCTGTGCAGAGGAAACTAAGAGAAATGAACTAACCATCAGCTCCGTCTCCCAGTGAACACCTTATGAGGAAACCCACCTGCCACACACCCTCACCTTCACCAATCCTCCCTTCCTCTGGTGGAGAGTAGCTTCCAAGGACTTGGCTTATTGCTCAGGGAGGGCAGGATACCATGAGTCTTATCCATAGAAACATCGGCACTTCCTAACCCAAGCAATCCCTGGACCTATCTGCCTACAGGCATCTCTGAACCAAAAAAAAAAAAAAGTGATCCATTGATCAGAGCAGAGGGGCGGAAGCAGGGGGTCTCCTTTAGCCCACTGAGGAACAGGAAATTTATCAGTAGGACATTTTGTAAGCCTGGGAGCTTTTTTTTTTTTTTTTATCCTAGTAGAATGAGTTGATTTATTTCCACCTCTAAAGGAAGCTTTCCAGAGCTGCCTGGAAACTTTGTCTCCGGAGGTGTTTAAAAAGACCCGGTGAGGAAATAGTCCTTTTTACTGTAGGGGAAAGCCCCAAATGGGCCTCCTGGGGTATGAAAGCTTAAGTGATCCCAAAGGCCTTTTAATTAGGGTGAAATCCTGTTGTCCCACCACATTCTTCCCTGACCTTCACAGCACAGGCACGATGACCTAAGAGGCAGTTTACTTTCCTGAGACCCACGGTGGCATTCTTCTTGAATGCAGCACATCCATGTAACACAGCCAGTGCAACACAGAAACAGAAGGACGCCCAGGTGGACCGGCTCCCCCAGAGGACCTGGAAAATACAACGAACCCTGATTTGATACTTAGCATTCAACAGTTGGCGAGTCTTTAAAAGCAGTCTTTAAAAACACACAAGCCAAACCAAATCAATATTGTTGTTTCTAGATGTTCCTTCTGTGGTTGACTTAGTTTTACATAAATAGCAATATTAACAGGCACTGAGTGGGGGGCAGTTATATGATCACTTGTAACCATTTAAAAGAGGGGGAGGAGTTAGAGATAGAAGGCACTTCTGGATATTAATTCAGGAATATCTTTTTATTTCAATAGCAGATTATCAAATAATACAACTATTGACTTAGAGCTTTAATGTCTTATGACCAGATTAATCAGAGTATTTTTAAATAATATTCCTTTCAGATTATTATTTTTTTTTTGCACACGAGACCTGTTATCTTCTATTCATTGCTCTTTAGCATTCAAACAAGACCACGTGTGCCCTCTGCATGAATGCACATTCCTCTCCCTTGGTCAATATTCTTCTCCCAGCTTAGTTTCAGGATACTTTCATTTCATAATTGGGTATAATCCAAAGTATGCTTAATTTTATTTAATATTACTTAAGGAAATTTGATTCAATGCTCCCCCTCCCCATCCAAACATAAAATAAAAGATTGCCTCATTATAGGATTTGGGCTAATCTGTGTTTCTATAAAAGCAATCTGTTTTATGGCGAAACATAGTTTTAAAGATCCAATTATCTAGGGTATTTTAGGTATAGCTAGAGATTTCACTATATTGACTATATATATATTTAAAATACAAAATCTCCGGCTGATGTTTGAACTTGTCTTACTTTACTGACTCCACTGGTTGTCCCATTTTATAAGCTAGGGAGTTAACTAATTTAGCAAAAGACGCCTAGCTTTTATAAAAGAACAAACATTTCATTTTACAAAGACACTCCAAATGATGGTTCCTTAATTTTCTCAAGACCTTTAACTGTGGTGATAAAATAACAGGACTGGCTTTCAGGCCTTAATAAATGTAAAATGCCTTTTAATGAAGATATTGCTGAGTGTTTTCCTCATGAATCTCAACCAGTTATAAATTTGTTTCCCAGTCTTGATTGGTATTAACTGATTCAAATAAAGTTGGTTTATTTTCTAATATTATAAAAGCAATCAACAGATGTCTTATTTGAGGTGGGGATTTCCTAGGCTGTTTTAAAGGACAATATGAAATATCTCTTTTTTTCCAAATAAGGGTTATCTTATTTCCCATTATAAAAGAAAATACAAACGTCCAGTTATAAAATAAATTGTTCAAAAGAAAATGTGTGAATTCTCCTCAAAATTAAAAGCCAAGAAAGAAAGGTGGAGAAAGAGAAGGACAAGCAAAAAGCTTGTGACCCAGCCTTCCAAAAACTAGTTTTTATTTTAGCAAGGCTAAAAGTCTATCATAGTACATGGGCTAGGTAAAAAAAATATACTGATATTCCTTCAGGTTTCTTATTTCAATTTCCTACCTGTACTGTAGTACCTGGGGGCAGGCCAACAGCGACAGTCCAGGTGTGATTTAAGGAATGCCTTAAAATATTTATCTACCTTCACCCAAAGCTTGGTCCTCAGTGGCCAAGCCCTCTCAGCATTCCTGACCTGAAATTTCTACCCTCAGCACCACATCACTGACTGGATCCAGGCCCTCAGAGTCCTCAGTAAGTTTACCTGAAGTCAACATAATACCTGATAAGGACCTCTGTGAGCATTCCCATTGCTAAAATGTGTGAAGGTCCTGGCAGACCCCTATGTTCTCCACGCTCTGTCAGCACCTAGCTTCTCATTACCCGGGAAGGGATGGAACACCTGACCTAGGGAATGAGTCCTGGTGGAAGAGGCAGCCTCAGAGCGGGTGTAGCAGGTGCTGTCGATGGTCATCTTTCCATCCCGACCACCCCGTCGTCTTCCTCTGGCAGAGCTCTGATTCGGCCAGGAGCCTACCTCCCACTCCCGCTCCCTTCCCACCAACCACTCCCTCCCTCCTCTCATGCGACTCAGGTGAGAGTGGTTCCAACCCCAGTCCCAGAGGTGAATCATGACGGGTCTGAGCCCACCCTCCTAGCTGTGGTTGGTTTCAGAGTGGGCCCTTGACCAAGTCCCACCCAGTATTGTGAGGAGATATGTGATGAAGAATGAGAAAGATCTCCTTAAGAAAGTGACTCCTTAAGTCTCTGCTTTTGGTGCTGCCTCTGGATGCAGATGTGAGGCCTGGGTCTGCTGCCATCCTCTAGAGACCATGATGGGCAACCCTCAGGGCAAAGGCAACACTCTGCAAAATGCCTCAGGAATGGGGAGAGCCTGGGTCATGAATGGGATCGCTGAACTGCTGAATTGGCAAACTCTGAAACTGGCTTAAACTCTATTGCCAGTTCTGTAATATATCCCACATTGTTTGAGGGTAGACTTGTCTGTCTGTTTGCTTGTTTGTTTATTATTGTGAATGGCCAAAGGCATCTCTTGTGGCACATTAGCCAAGTGTGTTGTTGTTATTGTTGTTAATACCCATTAGATCATCACATTGCTCTCCCAGGATGTGTTATATGTTTCCATTGTTTGAATGAAGACGGTGGACTCTACAGGCTGACCCAGGGTTGGGGGCATGGGAGATTTCATTGCTCTGCATCTGTGCTATGATGACACCTAGGGGCATATGAGTGGCAACGACCATGCCTTGCATTGAGGAGAACTGAGTCCTGTTCCAGGGAAACTTCCAAAATGCAAACTTGGAAATGAGACTATATCAAAGGTTTTGTGCTGTGTCTCTTTTATTTTATATCTAGTAGCTAAACTCCCCCAGAATCTCCTTGGAAAGGCATGGGGAATCAGACTGGAAAAGTAAGAAGCTAAGGACTGAAAATAAAGACATCAGGATTCTAATCATAGGCCCATCACTAAGTTACTATGTTACCTTGAGCAAGGCCCCTTTCTGGGCCTCCACTTCCCCAAGGGGGTTATTAAGGTCCCTTGCCTATGAGATGATGAGATCCCTGATGAAGAGTACTTATTGGTAATAAAGAGTTATTTTGAGAGGAATGACATTTCAAGCAATTGGAATTTCATTCCATTGGAAGGGCTCACTCTGGTCTTCTTTAACAGAAACAAGGTGATCACCAAAAAATACATGGATATTGAAAATGTGGGTATTTTTTTTTCTTAAAGTAAATTTTGGGCTATCTAGCAGTCAACTCACACCCATGTCAGTCTCCTATCTTCCTAGTCTACACCTAATGAAATCTACATCTATATGCAATAAAAATGACCCTGGGGCCCTGCAGTTAGGTTGATTAAGCTGCAGTTAATTATGTAGAAAGTAAAGCAGACTCAAGTTTTGGAAAGATTGTCAATGAACAGTACAGGAATTTTTTAAATTTGAGTTTAACCCTTCTTTAACTAGAATATCTCAATGCCCCAAACTTTCATATCTTTGTATTTATATAGGACTGGGAGTCTATAAACTGCAAGAGATGCATAATACACATATGGTAATATAGACCAGCATAGGTAGGATCAAGTACTATTCCACCTGTGGAGCAGTGCTTGGTTGCATGCCATTTAGTGCCTACCTGGAATTGTTCCTGTGTGTTAGTCACTCCTCACCACCCTCTCCCCAATTAAAACACTAAGTTCTGTTAAAGGGATGGAGTGTAGGTTATCCAATTTTTGTGCCACGTCTCACCTTGTCTAACATTCAGGAAGTATGAGATGTTTGAAAATATTTTTTAATGGCTGGCTGGAGAGTTCATGAGACAGAATTCTAGACTTCTGGGTTCACCTCGGAGCTCACTCTTTATTTCCCTGGAGTCCCTGACACCCACTATACTATAATTCTGAAAATGGAGTGATAACAGAGAGCTGAGGGGAGAAATGGGTATTCGTGTTAGTTAAATATGTTTCCAATATACTTCTGAAGAATGGATCCTTCTAAAACAGTCCATACAGCATTTATCTGTCTATCGATGAAAAACTGCCTAGAGCTTATTGGATCACATGGTTGTGATTAGGTAATGATTTAGCCAGTTTCCCAAGCTGGCCACAAAATTTTGTCTAGATTGGGTATTATATTTAGAAACAGATTAGAAGCTTTGAGATGAGGGGGACTCTCTAGTCCTAGAATTATCGGGCTAAATAAAGGTTAAACAAACTCATCTTTTTTTGTGTGTCTGAATATATGTTCATTAGAGAGAGTTTAGAAAATACAGAGAAGAAATTAAAGAACATTTGTAATCCTTACCCCCAGAGATAACTACTATATATTTGTAAATGATTAGCTTCCTAGGCTTTTTTCTAGTGAGATAGAAATAGAAATATGAATAGCTTTTTAACAAAAAAAAGAGCTATTATTAGAACCAAAACCAATATACTCCCCTGTCTTTATGATACACATCTTTGGGCAAAGCATATTTTCCTGTTTCTGTGCCAAACAATCCTGGGACCAGACAAAAATATCTTGCTACTTTTTCCAGAAAATATTTGCTTACTTATCAAGACCAACAGCTTGCTCAACAATATTTGCTTCAAGACCTTACCTGACTGTGCCCACCAATCCAAAGTTCCTATGTCATAAACTGTCCAATCCCGACCAGTTTCCAACCTGGTAAGACCCACCTTGTAATCACTCAGCTCTGGCCTTAAACCTCTATAAATATCCCCTCCCCCAATTTCCCCCCTGTGAAATACTACCAAGACTCTATCAAGAAGGTGTTTTTTATTGACATAACTCTAATAAACTTAGCTTTTCCTGATCAAGAAGTTTTTCTAGTGTGTGTGCTTTGTTGTTGTTGCTGTTGTTATTTTGTTTTTGGGGGGTTTTATTTTGTAATTATAAGCTCACATTCTACATACTGGTGTTTTTTTGTTGTTGCTGTTTTTTTCACACAGCTATCATAAACATCTTTTCCTTCCCCTTTTCATCAATAACATTAGTGTTACGTATCATAATTTATTTAACCAGTTCCTTATTATTTAGTCTTTAGGGTATTTCTAATTTTTTGTTCTTGCAATCAATGTTATAACAAAGTTCCAATAAGCTGGATTCTTCATTATCTCTCTTTTTCCCCTTAGAATAGATTTCTGGAGGTGAAATTGCTAAATCAGAAGGCATGCATGTTTTAAAGCTCCTGATATGTATTGCTAAATTTGCCTTCAAATTATTCCAAGTTAGTATTTTTTTTTTACCAAAAGAATATGAGTGCTTATTTTCTTATATCATTGCCAGTATTGGGTTTTATTATTTTTCAATTCTTTTTAATTTGATAAGTGAAATATACCTGATGGCCATTTATTTATCCACTTGTTGAGTATTTCTTTTAAGCACACAATTCCACTTTTTTTTACTGTCTTTAGGTTTCCTCTCTCTTAGAGGGAAGTAGGCTAGCTTCTTCCTCTGCAATTTAGCTACAACATATCCATGAGGCTGCCACATCATGGAATGAGTTGAGTATAAACTGGTTCTTATGGCAGCTGTTGTTCCCCTTTGGACTTCTTGGTATATTTTTTAAGTAGAAGAAAAAATGTAGAATTTCTTCTTTAAATAAAACATGAGAAAATTTTAAAAGACAAAAATCTTTACTTTAGAATAATTTAGAATTACATAAGAATTGCCATCCTAGATCAAACCCAGTACATATCTGGCCAGTAGAGTCTCAAAGGTATTAGGAATATATTATAGGAAGGTGTGTGTTGTGTGTGTGTGTTGGGGGGGGGACAGAGGGGGAGGGAAGGAGGGAGGGGTACTTCCTGACTTACAGTTTTGGAAACATTGGTACTGGACTTATGAAGAGCTATTTTTTACCAGAATTTCCACCAGAAACTCTCATAATTCACTGAGCTTTTGGCCTTCAGAGTAAGGTCAGACCTGTCCTTAGGAAAGATGAGTGTGTATAAAGTGAAGAGAAAAAAGAAAAATGGCAAGTTGGCGGGTCCTGCACTGGGATTTGTGGAAATGTTTAGGAAAGTGAAGCAAGGGAACCTAAAATGCTAAATCTGTATTTCTAGGGTACTGTGATCTCCTAAGTACTGTGGCCTCTAAAATAAGACCCAAGAGATAGGCAAATCTTCAGTCTTAAATCCTAGTTTAATGGGAAAGGAAACTTTACATTCATCTGGAACCAAGGGACTTTTGGGAAGTGGTGGTCTTCAGTCTTTCTTTTTGCTCCCTCCGCATTCCCATGCATCACACAACCCCTTGAATACCATTTCTTATCACCATGTCAGTCATTATCAGAGGGATTCTCAAAAATCAAACCAAGATGGCACTAACCATCCAGACCTTAATTTATGAAGATGCTTCTAACCTGAAAACAAAAGCTAGGAGAAATGTGATGAATATGAAAGAGCATGAGATTCTAACTGAACCACTACATAATAAAGACCACAACAGGGCCAAGTTCAACATCCAAAAGAGACATGGAGCCCAAAAGCTATCATGTGGTTATTTAATTCTAGAAAAGGGAACTATATGAGGGTGTCCAAGGGGGTAATGAAAGGAGCAGTTAAAATGTAAATTGCCCACAAGAGACTATTTTAAAATGCTTTTTTGGAGTACCTTGCAAGGCGCTCCAAAGTCAATAATAAAAGACCCTATAAATGCATCAAGGCAGAAAGCCAAGTAGATAATCAGTAAGACCACTTGACCCAGAACTACACTGGGAGAGGCGGTTCTTTTCCTTTTCAACTCTGTAAAAATGAAGAAAGACAACATGGACATCTTCACTTCCTCTTTTGATAAACATTTTCATAAATATGGGCTCAAAAACAAATACGCCTAATGGACTGAGGGCAACAGATGCCAACAACAGACATCCTGAGGGAGAAGCCACTGGATTAAAATTCATGGCTAAAAGATGGGAATAAGCTTCCCTCGGAAGGGCTGTAAAATGCTCCATACAGGCAAGAGCACAGCTCCAGTTGCGCCCACAGAATGGTGATTCTCTGAGCTACTGGTCCAAGGCCACTGTGGCCAGAAAGACCAACCAAATGCCAGACTTCCTCTGGAAAGGTCTTGGCATGACATACAAAGCCTTGCTTTTCCTGGTGCAAAACCAGAAAAATTGCCACATGCCAAAGAATATTAATCATGGTGACAGTCAACATGCTGAATGCCCATCCTCGGGTCTTCATGTGCTAAATGGTATGTATTTGCATGATCTGAAATTCTATTTTTTAAATAAAAATAATTTCAATTACAGTGGACATTCAATATTATATTAAAGGTGAAGGGATTAAGAAGTTCAAATTGGCATTATCTCAAATTCTTAAAACATTCACATAATGTATACCATGTTTCATTTATAGAATGGGAATCTGAGGCCCACAGCAGTTAAGCAAATTGCTCATATTCACAAGCCAGTAGGAGCTAAGATTTCAAATAAAAGGCTTATGTCATGTCATAAAGAAGACAGACTGAAACAAAACGTAGTCTTCTTCAATCTTTTTTTTTTTTTTAAGATTTTTATTGGGGAATTGGGGGGATGGGAACAGTGCTGGGGAATTAGGGGAAGGGGAACAGATAAGTTGCAGCGTCACTGGCCCTCATATGTGGGATCCGAACCAGGGCCCTCTGGCGTCCCAAGCCAGTTCTTAACCATCGCGCCACTCGGCCGGCCCCTCTTCTTCAATCTTAAAGGCAGAGCTGTAATATGATCCAACTCAAAGTAATGTAAAGTGTTGTGAGTTGATCACTGGTAGAAGTGTGAACCAGGTAACAACATATAGTATGCAAAACCCTGAAACAGCTAAAATTAAAAATACAAATTGCTTAACAATGTATCTTGGAGACTGTTCTGTATAAGTGCATACAGGGCTTTCTAAGGTGTTTGTTTTGTATTGGCACAGTTTTCATTATATGAATGTACAATTATTTATTGATTTATTTGTAAATTTTTTTAATTGGATAAAAAAACATGCACATACCCAAAAAGAAAATTCATGCAGTTCAAAAAGCATTACAATGAAAAGTAGGTGACCTTCATACTGCAAATAGTTTCACCTTCCCTAAGGCCACCACTGTTAACAGTTTCCTGTATTTATTTCCAGAAAATTTCCACATGTACATGCACACACATACACACATCACATTGTACATATATGTTCTTTTAAATAAGAATATAGGATATGTGGGTGTATATGCATGCATTATATGTAGCTCACCAAAAATAGGAGAGCAATGTTTTTTATCTTGCATTTTTTTACTAAATATGTATTGGAGAGCTTTCCATGTGAATACATGTTTCACATTCTTTGTAATATCTGCATAATGTTTTACTGCACGAATGTAACTTAACCAGTCTATATTTAATAGACATTTGGGTCATTTCCAGACTTTTGCTATTGAAAAAATGCTGTAGTGAACATCCCTGCAGGTATTTTTGAATGGGTGTGAGAAAATATTTGTAGGGTAAGTTCCTGGTGGTATAATTATCAAATCTTGAGATGCACATTTAATTAATTAGTTTTCATTTTCATTTTAAATAGAAAATTTATTTGCATGGTTAAAATTAAATAGTAAGCTATGCCAGATTTTTTCTGGTCAAGGTGGCAGAGTAGGTGAACACTGTGCTTGAATCCTCTCACAATCACATCAACATTACAACAAAACTACAGAAAAGCCATCATTGAGAATCACCTGAAGTCTAGCTAAACAAAAGTTCTACAACTAAGGATTTACAGAGGGAGCCACCTGAGACTGGTGGGAGGGGCGGAGATGTGGAATGGGCTGGTCCCACACCCATGTGTGGCAGTTAAAAATTGGGAGGGATATCTCAGCTGCAGAGGTCCCCTCTGAGGGGTGAAGGGTCCCAGCCCCACACCAGGCTTCCCAGCCCAGGGTTCCAGTGATGGGAAGAGAAATTCAAATAAGTTCTGGCTGTGAAAACCAGGGGAGATTGTGTCTGAGTGAGACGGAAGGCAACTGGAGTCCCAGATGTTCCTCTTAAAGGGCCATTCACAAACTTACTCACTGATGGACCCACTCACTCAGAGTTCCAGCTCTGGTGCAGCAGAGCAAAAGACGCCAGGGACATACGTGGAGGAACTGAATTGTCTGGCTTCAGGGTGAGGGTTGGAAAGGCAGCTTTCTCCCAGACAGAAGTGCTGGCAGAAACCATTGTTCTTTTGCTGAGCCTTTCCCTCTCCCTGCATGCAGGTGCAGGCAGCCACTATATCTAAGTCTCCATCAACCTGACTAACACCATTCACCCTGCCCTGGTGATTCCCTGAGAAGTCACCCCACCCAACTTGCAGACCCACTCAAGCTGCTTCCAGTGGCTTTTCCATACAAATGACCTTTCTTGGGTCATGCAACAGACTTTCCTAAAATCTCTCAAAAGTTCAGAACCCCCTAACCAGCAGCATCTGGCCTTGGTGTGCCCCATACATCTTATTAAGCAGCCCCAAGCCTGACACAAGGGGCAGCAATCCTCAGTTCATAGCTTAGCATCTTTCAGGCACCTCTAAACCCAGTGTGAGTGAAAGACATCTAAGGACCACTCATGCCATGTGGCCCTGGGCAGGATACATAAAATAGCTGGACTTGACCTGTGGCAGGGGCCCTCCTAGTTGGCTCTGGGGCCAGAAAGCCTGGTGGTCAGCTTCATATCATGCCTGAGCACCACCAGGCCACCTCTGCAGATGGCACACCTGAAGGGCAGACTGGGAAGGCAGCGGAGCCCTGCTAAAGTGAATCCTGCTCTATAGAGTCAGCCCCTTCACAACAACTCCTCCACTTTAGTCATGATCAGTCCTCACAACCAATCAGCATGAGGTTTCAGCCCTCTCGTTGACATGCTAACAGCAACCAAGGCTCAACTACAACAGGAGGGCACACACAACCCACACAAAGAACACATCTGGAGCACCCAGCTCTGGTGACCAAGGAGACTGCACCACTTGGGCCCCACAGTACACCTACTACATAAGGCCACTCTACTAAGACCAGAAGACATAGCAGCTCTACATAATATGTAGAAACAAACACAGGGAGGCAGCTAAAATGGGAAGACAAAGAAACATGTTCCAAAGGATAGAACAGAACAAAGCTCCAGAAAAAGAACTAAACAAGATGGTGACAAGTAAACTACCAGATGCAAAACACTGGCTATAAAGATGCTCAATTATCTCAGTGAGAATTTCAACAAAGATGGAAAACTTAAAAATGAAGGCAGAAAACATTAAAAAGAACCAGTCAGAAATGAAATATACAATACCTAAACACAGAAGACATTAGAGGGAATCAACAGGAGATAAGATGAAGCAGAGGGCTGAATCAGTAATTTGGAAGATAAGGTAGCAGAAAACACCCAATCAGAACAGCAAAAAGGAAAAAGAATCCTCCCCCCCCCTCCCAAAATGAAGAAAGTTTAAGAGATCTCTGAGATAACATCAAGCATACCAACATTCACATCACTGGGGTACAAGAAGGAGAAGAGAGAAAGAGAGCAAGGAATTGAAAACATATTCGAAGAAATAATGACAGAAAAATTCCCTAGCCTGGTGAAGGAAATAGACATAAAAGGTCAGAAAGTGCAGAGTATCCAAAACAAGATGAGCCCAAAGAAGCCCACTCCAAGACACATCATAATTAAAACACCAAAGCTTAAAGACAAAGAGAGAATCTTAAAACCAGCAAGAGAAAAGCATTTAGTTACCGACAAGGGAACTCCTATAAGACTGTGAACTGATTTCTCAACCGAAATTTTGTATGCCAGGAGAGATTGGCAGGAAACATTTAAAGTGACGAAAAGCAAGGACCTACGATGAAGATGACTCTACCCAGCAAAGCTATCTTTTAGAATTGTAGGAGATAAGTTCATAGGACTCACCCCCATTTTTCTAGCTGCATATTACTCCATAGTGTAGATATCTCATAACTTTATTAGTTCCTTTTTGATAGACATTAAAGTTGTTTCTCAATATTTGTTACAGTAAATAATTCTGTAATGAATAAATGTGTACATACCTGATTTTACACTAATGAGTAGACATAGGAAAATGCATATAGCATGATACCATTTATGTAAAGTTAAGGGAAAGGAGAGTTATGTATCTGTGTTGGCTGGCAAATTTTAAAATAATTCCTTGGAAGGATAAACAAAAACCTAATAATAATGTTTCTTGATGGGAAGGATGGGAACTGAATGGAAGGTAACAAGGTAGAAATGAGATTTTTTTGTGTGTGTGTACATCTTTTTATGTTTTATTATTTGAATCATGTGAATATATGCTACAGGGCTACATAACTATTTTGAAAATTATGTAATGTGTCCAAATCTGTTTATGACAGGCTCAGATGAACTCATAGAGGTTATTTTTAAAAATAGGCCATTCGAGGGCCGGCCAAGTGGTGCGTTGGTTAAGAGTTGGCTTGGGACACCAGCTCTGAACAGCAGGGCCTCGGTTTGGATCCCACATTAGGGCCAGTGACGCTGCGCCCTCTACAGCTAAGATGGTGAACAACAGCTCAACCTGGAGCTGGGCTGCCGTGAGTTGCCAGAGACAGTGTAGGTTGCAGCCCCTCCTGCAGTGGGCTGCTGCAAGCTACCGTGAGTGGCTGGCAGCTGACATGAGCGAATGGCAGCCAGCATAAGCTGCCAAAAGCCACCATGAATGGCCATCCAGTGGCCAGCGACCAATCTGCCTCATCTGGAAAGAGCGCAATGATAATACCAACATGGGCCAGTGAAGCGACGTCCTCCACAACTAGCCTGAAGAACAAGTGGACAGCAACTTGTCCGTTCCCCTTCCCCAATTCCCCAATAAAATCTTAAAAAAAAAATAGGCCATTCGGGGCATCTTAGGCTCTTGAAGCAAAGTTATCAATGGCCATAATGTTTTTCTTCCAAATTCATCCCTTGGTTCTCTACCTGGCTTGCAGCACAACCATCAGGATCAATTTTCATGGATTTTCTTCCCCAGGTGGTTAATTTAATATCGCTAGTATTAACCCCTTTTTCTACAACCTTAGGAACATTGGAAATACCAGTTAACAGACCCTTTCTACAGACTCAAATTAAGGAATGTGATCAATTAAAAAAAAACCATAGATCCAAAATCAAGTGAAGAGGCGTGTAGCTGTGGAGAATCCCTGGGCAGTCTTGGTTTGCAAAGCTCGTTCGAGGGCCCACATGTGAAATCGAACCACACACTGCTTTGTGCTTTAACCCAAGGGGTCCATCAAGGGTGAACCCCCTGAAGCTGCTCTCACTTCAGTCCTCTTCTCTGAACTGCTACTTCTGTGAACACCCAATAGTCTCCCACCACTTGGGTCCTCCAGAAACTATAGGGCCACACCCTGTATCCTGGTGCTGCCTTGTTAGTTTTCTTTCACCATGCTTCCTCTCCAACAAGTCAGGCTACAGCCAGAAGGAGGTACTGGAGGAATTCAATCCATTAAGCTTTATTGATCATTTTCCCTGCTCCTTTCTATTACCCCCCCCTTTTCTTCTAAGAGCCCTTCCTATGACAATTAGGTCCCCAGTGGCTTCCCTGCCTTTCCTTCAGGCTTACAGCCTCCTACTCCATTTGTATTATGATTTTATTACATGTGAGTTTATTATGCATTATATTACATTATACCAGGTTGTATCTTTTTAGAATTAGAGCAAAAAATAAAAAAAGCCATTGACATTTTTTAGAGGGTAAACTCAAAATTGAAGTGACAATATAGCCAAAATTCCACAGCATTGCAGGCATTCATAGGATAAACCATGTGAATAATAACTTTGCTTTTTCACATATTCATCAGTAATGGTTTGAATTATATCCTCCCGAAAGATAATGTTGGAGTCCTAACCCCTAGTACCTGAGAGTGGGACCTTATTTGGAAATAGGTTCTTTGCAGATATAATCAGGTTAAGATGAGGTCACACTGGATTAGGGTGGGCCTTCATCCAATAGGACTGCCATCCTTATAAGAAGATGAAAATTTGCACACAGACAGACACAGAGAAAACATGACCATGTGAAGACAGAGGCAGAGATTAGAATCATGCTACCACAAGCCAAAGGACACCTGGGGCACCAGAAGCTGGAAGAGGCCAGGAAGGATTTTCCCTAGAGGCTTTGGAAAAGTATAGCTCTGCCAACACTTTGGTTTTGGACTTCAGGCCTCCAGAACTGTGAGAGAATACATTTCTGTTTTAAGCCACCCAGATTGTGGTCCTTTGTTCTGGAAGCCCTAAGAAACCAATAGGCCATGTATTTGTTTTATTTCTATGTCCCACATGTGCACCTTCTCTGGTCTGTTTCCACATATTCCCAGCCAAAACAGAAGGTCACTCAAGCATCTTCAAAGAGGCTGCAGCATCAAAGGTGGGATTTCTGTATCCCATGCCATGACGTCCGAGACCAAGTGGCCTGCCCATGCTACCTCCCTGGCATCCCCTATAAGCATTCCAGGGCTACTGCACTGAACCGAGCATAGGTAATGTCCCTGGAATGTTCAGAAGATCAGTAGTCTGGCTCCATGTCATTACTTTGCACATCATCCCACATCCAAAGGGCTTCCCGCCTGTCTTGCCCTGGCTCCGGGCATTTGAAAAACATGTCTACTTTTGCGTTCCTCCACCTCATTGTGCAACGAGGCACTCACCAGTTTTGTCCACTCCAAATGCCTTTGAGCTCTGCAGTGACGGAGAAAAGGACAGAAAAGGCCCATTTTCAAAGCTGTTTGCCTGAAGAGCACCTGGAGGACTTATTTGGCAGGTTCTTCCTTCAGATTTCCTTTCAGGTGATCATGGATTTGGCAGTGGGGCACTTGGCTAATCCTCAAAGAACACAAATCAAAATGCCCCGTTCTCCTGCCCCATAATTATGTTATCCAGTTACTCCCCTTGAGCTGGTGATAAAAGGAAATATACCAAGTGGGTGCTCGACAGGTGGCCTTAAAAGGTTTAAATTGCCACTTGAAGCTGGGCTGATGAAAGGGGTCTGTGCAGGTGTGACTTAAGCGGACGAGGACAGGACACATTTGTTCAGGGTGGGGCTGCTCAGAGCACACCCAACTGGTAGAGGGCTAGGCAAGTATCTTCTCTGTGGTTCACCTTTCGTTACTGACCCAGAGGCTGGGCCAAGAGCCTGAGCAGTGTCAGGACGGAGGGCTGCACCTGGACAGATGTTGAGGATTCTGCCTCCTCGTGCCACGTGGTACCATCTATGACCTCAGACCAACTCATCTCAGGACCTGGAAGAGCCCTTTCTGAACTGACCCAAAAAAGGCCCTTATGGTGAATGGTGGTTGTCATAGTTCAACCGTAAGACCCATTGCTCATACATGAGGCTAATTGAGTTCCTTAGTTATTGGGCATTGGGATACACATGTATGAGAAAAGGTATCCTCACTGCTGTAAACAGTAATCACCATGATCTCGGGGCTTCACAAAATAAAAGATTAATTTCTCATTCAGACCACAGCCCAGCTGCTGTGACCGAAGCCTGAGTGGCCTCATGGCTACTGCATTCTCCTTCGCCAGAGACTCGGTTTCTTAGCCTTCCTTGTGCTAGAGGTGGTCATGTGACCAACTTCTATCCAGTGAAAGAGAAGATGGGTCTTCAGAGCTGCCTAGAATTATCCTCCATGATAAAAGGAAAGTAGTTTTCTACTATCTCCTTCTTCCAAATCCCACTGGGGATCTGGTATCAGCATGCAATACCTTTATGCCTAGATGATTTCAGTTCCAGGCTCTCTCCTGCCTCTAATCTCTCTTCTCCCACTCCTGCCTTTCCATTGCAGCCAGATATCTTGTAAAAACACCGGTCTGATCATTTCACTTCTCTCTGTAAAAAAGCTTGACTTCCTTTGCCTATAGGATACCTGCAAATGCCTACATTTAAGGATGAGGCATATCATCCGTGAGACATATGCCTGGTTCTGTGGCAACCATCTGTTGACATGAGGCAACAAGCATGATGATGAAAAGCCAGCAGGCTGAGGAATAGCCAAGTAGAGGATGGAAGGAGCCACCCCCGGAGGCATCGCTGAGCTCTTGAACCAGTCCTAGACCCTCTCATTATGGACCTCCGGGCTCCTTATTATCAGAGATGATTGTGTCTCTCTTTTTTTTTTTTCTTGTTTTTGTTGTTACTTGCTGAGATAGACCCTTTCTGGTCTGGTCCCACCCTAGCTAGTCAGCCTGTTTTCTTCCTTCATTACAATGCATCTTGCCCTCCAGCCACTACAAGCTACTTAAACATTCCTATGGCTTTTTCTCTTTATTGGTATTCCTTCTCCTGTGCAGGATGCTTTCCTTCTGCTTCTTTTCCAGGCACATAGATATTCATACCCATCCTTCTAGATCTGGTTCTGACGGTCCCTCCTGCAGGGAGCCTTCGTTGCTTTCCGCCAGGCATGCTGAGTCTCCTCCAGCATTTGGTTTCTATCTCGGCAACAAGCCAGGTACACGTATCACTGTGACTATTTGCTAACACCCACTCTTCTTCAGGAGCCACTTGAGGTCAGGGGAAATGTTTTGCTTATTTCTTAGTTTTTGCACCCAGAGCAGGAAACTATATTTATTATACTATATGCTATTATTATTAAATTATACTATATAGTAAACTTTTTATTAAGTACACTATAGGTACTTAATTAACATTTCTTGATTGATCAGTTGGTAAAGACTTTCCTTTCAGCGATGACACCCCGCCCACATGCCAGGAACCCATTGCGTGGTGATCGCAGCTCACACCACTTCTCTTAGAATTTCTTTTCCCCACATATTCTAGCCCCATGTCATCTCATAAATTCCTAGGATGTTAGAGCGGGAAGGGACCTTAGTGTTTTGATAAGTTTACTACAGCAATAGCTATTAAGGAAAATAAAGGATTTCAGGGACAAATACATTTTTGTTTTGTTAACAAAGAGTTAAACAAAATGTAGACAAGTCCTTTCCTGTAGGACTCCTCAGAGCACATAATACGCTAGTACATGCTGGGAACCTCTGAGAAAGGAACATGGTGACATTTTCAATGCCCCACCCCCACCCCTACTGTAGGTCCCTTATCTCTCAAAGCATTCTGCTTGAACTCAGTTCTGTGGAACACACCATGGGACACTCTGATCTACTACACCCCACACCCCATTCTACACGTGAGAATTTACTTCCTTGGACCACAGAGCCAAGTCAGCAGTGAGGCTGCCTGCCTCCCAGCTCAGAGTCCTTCCATCCCACTCAGTGGCTCCATCTTGATCTTCTCTGCCACTTCCTGGTCACACCACTAATTTAGCACTTTGTATGGTTGGTCATGTATGCACTTATGTCTAGAACTAAATTATAAGTTTCTGAAATGGAGGGGGGGAGCATTTCAACACTTTCCTAATCTCACTATGCATAGAGCCAGGCATGTGGTCAATATACTGTTACTGAAGAATGCATGGCGAAGGAATGAGCGAGAGAGGTAAACGTTTATCACAGTGTTTTGAAAAGTGATCAAAAATCTCTTTAGGGACTAGATGAACCATTATTTTATGTACCACCAAAAAGGGAAATGCTTTCCGTGACCTCACCACCATACTTTCTCATCATCAATTATAAGGAATATTCTAATTTTAGGGGTGTTAAAAAAAAACCAAATGTGTATCTTAAAATTAATGAAATACAGCAAAGATATTTACTCAAAGCAAAACTCCATTCTACAGATAACCTCATTCCACTGGAAACTCATTTCAAAATTGCCCAAAGCCTCAGAGTGGAAAGGGAGTGGGAAGGAAGAAAGGCTCAGAGTCACGGGGTAACAAAGAATAGCTGAAAGCACCCTGCCAAGGGCCTAAGCTGTGAGTGCCTTGAGGTTTTCGAGGGCGGTGGCCATTGCTGTCGGGCAGGCTCCAGCTGAAACCCAACAGGCAGGGCACACAAATGGCATCAATTAATCTGAGATTGGTAATGACATGTTTGTTTTGGATTGAAGAAACGCCATTGTGGCTTCAGGGCAGTGGTTGGGTTGTTGTGGATGGAGGGTGGGGAAATGTATGTCCTGGACACAGTCATGCCATGGCCCTTGGAAGCCATCCAAGAAGGTTCCGGGGTGTTTTTGATAGCTGGGAGTCTCTGGGTAGAAGCATTTTCTCAAAGAGCCTTAAAGAATAGCAATAATTGTGCATTCTGAACCTGTGAACCTGAGGCTAATGCTCCCATGCCAATGGCCACAGGGTAATGCTACATCTTTGTGCTTTTTTTTTTTTTTTAAAGGAAGGCTTCTTTCTCTGGCTGTGTAAACACTGGGGCCAAGGGAAGTCATTTCCCCATTGCCAGAACATGGTCCAAATTCATGAGTTTGACATTTCAAACCAGACCCATGCCCTCAGTGGTCAGGTTGGTTTTCCTTTGGCCAAACACAACCTTCTGCACTTGGAGAGGGTGGCCTGGGGTGGAAGGGCACTTACAGGGCTTATTAAAAAGGGCACCAATGTCTTCTGGGAGAGAAAATAGCTCTTTCCAGAGAGATTTTCATGATTAAGTGCAAATGAATCTAAAACACATGGATCAAATTTCCCTGAAATTACGCACAGTTTTAAAAAATAAGGGGAGGAAAGGGAATGGTTTTTCTGGTAACCCCAAAACATCTGAAGAAGAAACACACACACACACACACACACACACACGTGCATACAAAAACAAACCAACGGATGGTGTCTGGGGCCTCCTGTTAATGTGCGATCCAGCTGAGCCTGTCCTTCCTTGGTGAGTAAAGCTGAGAGAACCTTCCGTCTTATCAGCTAATGAGAGACTCAGTGGCAGGGAGTCCCTCTCCATTTGAGATGCACTGCAAGTTTGAAGAAGGAGGCAGGGCAGTCCGGGGGAAAGCTCATTTTCTGTCGGTTAAGCCTCTCCATTAGTCACCTTTCCCTTCATGAATGCTGTTAAGATTTAGGCTTTAACATACATAACTTTAAATCAGTAATATCCTTCATGGTCCCATGATTTGTTGGCTCCATATGTAACCTCTTGGCCCGTTAAATTGGCTCCAACTCAAATCCTGTTGTTCCTTTACTTTCAGCGTTCTTTTTTGTTGGGAAGGGGCATGGAGTGGAGGAGGGAGCAGGCAGAAGCCATGAGAAGAAGCTAGAGAAGGAAGAAAAAATGGAATTCCTTCTATTGAAATTTCTAAATGTGGAATTCATTGTCTGTACAGGCTTGAAGGCAGAAAATGAAATAAAAATAAAAACCTAAGAGTTTAAATATTTGTTGAAGTCTGAATTTCTCCCTGCACCCATTCCCCCTCCCCCCGCCACCCCCCATTCCCTCTTGTAAAATTAAAGCTGAAGCTAGCAGTTCACATCTACCTCTGGAAATGTCACCAGCCACACTGCTATGATTCTGATTTTCTGGGCAACGCCCGTCGGTTCCCTGCTGCAGCTCAATTAAGCTAACTGTGCCTCTCTTGGAGCTGGCCTGACAGCTGCATTGAATTTGGGTTCATTGGGTGATTTATCGGGCCTGCTGATGTACAGCCACATGATTTAGGAGTGCAAAAAAACCTGGAATGCACCGAAAAGCAATATATGCATTATTATTAATAATAATAATAAAGATAAATGTCAGCCCCAAATGACTCTGGTGGCCCTTGCCACTCCATTTAACATTTTAACGGTGGCATGTGGCCCCTGCGTGGCACTTGGTTCTGTCTGGTGCCTTCAAGGAGGCTAAGAAAAGGTTATTTGTCAAATGCTGGGTTGGGGGGGGAGCGGGCGGGTATTTTTAAAGCTCTAGGTCAGACCAGCCCAGCTGCATTCCTGTCCCTGTCATTGAACGAGCTGAACTTTGTCACATTATTAAGCTGTCAGCAACGCCAGGGCGTTGTTTAGATTTCTGGTGGGAACTCCTCACACATGCTCCAGGGCTCCGTGGGGATTTTATCAACACCATTGTAAAACATGCACAAATGAGCTGTGCTGGAGCTGCCCTGGGAAGACCGGCTGGCTCGGCCTCATCAGGCGGGGATGGAAATACCAGAACTGGGCTCTGGTGCCACCCACGGGCACCCTCCCCGCTGTATGGCAGGTCCCTTTGCTCTGCTGTGTCCCTTCTCCCTGAGGGTTGATGGCTGAGAGTCCTGCGCTGGCCTCGGCCAGTCAGGATGCTGAGAAGCCCTGAGTTCAAATTCAGACAGAGTGGATGTGACCCAATGGGGCTATGGTTGAAGTCCAAGTTCATCCTTTCCATCTCTCCGTTTATCCCTCTTTCTCTCTCCACAGTCCAGTTTCTCCTTCATGCCTGAGAGTCAAATGTTCTCATGCTGTTAGTCTTTCAGGCTAGTAGCTTGGAAAACTCCAGACACAAATTGGAGAAGTTAAACTATCAAGAATTATGGGGTACGGCCTCTGCAAGGAAGGCCTGCATTTAGAGGGGGCTAGAATCAAGAGCCGGGCTTCAAATTTTACCTATCAGCAACAGATGCTAGGGAGGGGATTCAGGCCCGAGAGTTTCCAGCAGCCCTCAAATCATACCATTCGTGTAGCCCATTCTTCATGTCTGCATGGAACTGCCTCCAAATAGTGGAATGGGGTGTGGGGAAAAGGGCGCGGGCAAAAATGAGAGATGATGGGGACACCTACAGTGTAGTTCCAGGATCCCTCCGGTCTTTGAAAACTAAAGCTAGGGGAGTAGTGTTCCCACCACAGCCAGCCCCACTACTGGACAGGAAGAAGCGAGCCCCAGCATAGTCTGGAACACCTTAGATCAGGCTAGCCTTGAGCAGGTGTAAATAACTCTTTCCCTTACTGGATCTGCGATCTCGGTCCATGCCCAGCTGTGCAATGGATATAACAGTAGCATGTGCCTTGTAGACTGACGTGAAGACCAAACAAGATAACGCAAATAATGCTGAGTACACTCCGGAACGTGGTAGGCAACGCTGACACTGTTTTCTTAAGAAAGCAGAATCCAGGCCTGGGTACTGGTCGTCACTCCTAGCTCCTTCTGCTCTGATTTGCAGCAGCTCCTGGTTCAGGGCCTGGCTGTGCCATGAACCAGCTGTGTGAACTTAGAAAACGCGCTCGACCCTCTGGCCGGTGAGGAAGGTGCACCAATGACTAAGTCCTCCTCTAGCTTCTGGGATTCCTTTTCAACTGGCATGATCAAAACCAGAGCAGAGGAGTCAGAGCCACTGTTCAGAACCCAGGGGCCACATGAGGCCGAAACAATGTAGACAGTGACACTTACACAATTCAGCGACCCACACCTAAGTAAAAACACATGGCTGCTTCCCCGCTCCGTTCCAGCGCACACAGCATGTGGGTGGTCCCCGCAGGGAAGTGGAAAAGATTGTGTACCTGCTCCGAGGATTTTTTCCACATAAGAAGAGCCCCAGATCTTTCTCCAGACCTCCCACTGCCGACAATTTGGTCCATCACCCTGCAAAGAACTCCTCAGGGATGGGAAACTTCTCCTAACAAGGCCCCTTGTTACCACCATGGGGAGCTGGCTAACAACCTCATTAAATCGGGTCCCACCAGGCCTTTGGATGGATGCTCTGGACACATCAGGTGGGAGCCACAGGCCTTTTCTGAGACGCACAAGGTAAAACAGTCACTCCTCCTTCAGAGTGTGCGATGGTGGATATTGTTAATAACAATCACAGACGTTGCCACATTTGTTAGCAGGCAAGGCCAGCAAAATGTAAGTCGTCCCTCTTGGGCACAAGACACTGAGATATTGGGACATCATGGCTAAAACTTGGGATTTAGATGGAGGAAACCTGAGCTACACCCAGTTCTGCCGTCAGGCAACCCTCAGCAAGCCACTTCCATTCACCACGCCACCTCCTCAATTCAGACTGAAAAGAGTGAGGACTGCACCTGTCCTTCCTACCCCGAAAGGGCTCTGGTGACTCAGAAGAATAAGTGGAAATGGGGCTTTTAACAATACCTATCCCCAAGATGACTAAATAAAATAAAATGCCTAAACTTCTTGGCACAAGAGGTGGGCATGCAGTAAGGGCCCAATAATTAGTTGCTGTTGTTATCAATGTCAATCTATCTACCTTCTAGGTGTAGTTAGTGCTGGATGCTGGGCTGGATGCCATGAAATATTATTTCATTTAATGCTCACATGTTCCATATGAGGGAATGAGGCTCAGGTGGGTGGTTTCTCCCAGGTCCTCTAGTCAGGGCTGGGACTCACACACAGGCTCTCTAACCCCAAAGCTGGTGCTCTTCCGTTTTTAACTGAATGAAATACTGTGTGCAGAAGCACAATAGTGTCGCTAACTCAGATTAGTATTGTTTCCTTAAAGACCCTGGCTTCTTTGTATATAATCTCTATCAGTTAGGATGCATTTGGCCGCACACAGCAGGATACCCAGCTGTCAGGGGTCCAGGCGAAAATGGCATTCTGTTATCTTACATGAACACAAGAATGGAGGGAGGGAGGTAGTTATAGATTCAGTAGCTTGTGAAGTCAGAACACCAAGAAGTTGGCTTGGCACTTCCCTGGTTCTCTGGTCTTCCTCTCATTGCTACAAGATGGCTGCCAAAGGCCCAGATATCATGTCTTCACGCTAACAGCATCCCAACGAAGAAGGCAGAAGAGGGGTTGGAAAGGCTTTTATTGTATACGTCTCCTTTCTTTATTATTATGGAGAAAAATCTTGTCCAGAGGCCCTTAGCAGAGTTTTACTTATGTCTTATTGGCTGAATTGAGTCACTCTCAATGGGGAAGAGATTAGCTATAATTGAACTGAAACAATCATATTTATACCCTGGGACTGCAAGAAGGAGACTGGAGTTCTGCTTAGCAAGAGGGAAGAGGAAACGGCTATAGGGTAGTCAACAATTCCTCTACATAGTATTCAAACCCCCCCTCTCATCCCCATCTTACAGCCCACTCCCCTTTGACAGCCCTGCTGTCATTGCTCTCCTGTCGGACCCTGCTCTGGCCAGCCAGTCTCCTCATTACTTGACGCATATGCTACACTTGGGCCTTGGTGTGTCTTCTCTTGGTTTTCTCTCTGTTCACAATATCTTTATCTCATACTTTTTGCCAATGACAATTCTATTCTGTAATAAAGGACAATATCATAACTCACTTGCATCCCCAATAACTTCAGTCTATACCAATATTGCCTTTTTATAAATTTGAGAATCCTTACAAATTAGAAAGAGCGGTACTCTAGCATGGACTGAAAGCATGGACTCTCGAGCCACCCTTAATGTGTTTTATTCCCGCCTATAATATCTACTAAGTGTGTGAACTTGGGCAAGTCATGGTGTTTCTGGGCCTCAGTTTCCCCATCTTTAGAATGAGATTAATAATGGCACCTACCTCATGGGATTGTTGTAAGGGCTAAAGGGGCTAATGTAGAATGACTTTGGAGCAGAGTTGCCACATAGTCAATGCCATTTGTTTATCCTTGTTTTATTATTAAAATCTCCTTTTCATTTCATTAATCCTAGATTACAAGACTGATGCAGAATATCTAGATCAGTCAATTCATATGGCAATTATGAAATTGAGGTCCAGAGAATTTAAAACGGACTTTTCTAAGGTCACAAAGGCAATAACATGCTGTTGGCAGGACATTGAAATATGGACATTTTGAGGTCAATGGTGCTCTTTGGGAAACTTCTTGAAGTATTTCTGAGATTCTGGATCAGGATTTATCAAAGCCTGGAAGTTCACCATCACCATCAGAGTCCCTGGAAACATGTTAAAAATTATGATTCCTGCACCTTACTTTGTATTCCCTGAATCAGGCTCTCTATGACTAAGACTCAAACCTGTTTTTTGAATGAACTTCCCACTTCCCAGAGGGCTTGGCATTCCCTTCAGACATAAGGCTCCCATGGACAAGGCCTAGGATAGGGAGAAGGACATCTTTAAGAACCAAAGTGGATGTCCATGAAGACATGAAGACTTAGACAGGGAGGCACAGGGTAAGGATCTCATGGCCCTGGTTCACTCAGTCAGAATCATAGGATTTTAAAAACCGAGAAGTTTGGCAAATGCTATGAATTTTCTTGAAGGAGTCATGTTGAGGAAGAAGACAAGATGGGAAGGAGCAACTCCCCAAGACCTGGCCTGTCACTCAGCTCTCAATCTTGGGCTTTTCTTTGCCAGGGCTAATTCCATTTAAAATGTCATTGGGGATGGCTGACAGCTTGTAGGACCAATGGGATAAAATACCCTTATATTGGTTTTCTCTTGCTGCATAACAGATTACCACAATTTATTTTAGCAGCTTAAAATAACCCACATTTATTATTTTATAGCTCCTGTGAGGCAGGAGTCTGGGTCCTCTGGATCCTCTGTTTGAGGATCTCTCACAAGGCTCCAATCATGGTGTCATCCAGGGCTGAGGTCGAATCTCAAGTTTCGACTGGGGAAGAACTTGCGTCTAAGCTTATGTGGTTGTCGGCAGCATTCAGCTCCTTACGAGTTGTTGGGTTGAGGACCTTGGTTCTTTGTTGGCTATTAGTTGAAAGCTGCCCTCAGTTCCTGGCCATGTGGACCTCTCCAACACGGCAATTCATTTCATCAAAGTCAGAAGGAAGTGGCAATCTTTTATCACCTAATTATGGAAGCGTAACCCAATCGCATTGCCTAATCACCATTGCAGTATTCTATTGGCTAGAAGCGAGTTACTCAAGGGAAGGGGATTACACAAGGCTGTGAGTACCAGGACTTGGGGGTCATTGGGAACCTCCATATTGAAAATTTTCTCTCTCAACCAAAGTGTTTGAAGCCATTGAAGAGAACTGTAGATGATGCAAATATGTTACATGGACAAGATTCTGTTAGTCCATATATATTATCTCTCAAATTACTTTATTCCATTAGCTAGTCACCTCATATTTATCCATCAAATATTATTGATGACTGATTAGAGGTATACTATACTATACTATACTATACTTATAAAACAAGGGACTGCCCTCAAGAGGATTTTAGTCCAAAAGGGAGATAAATTATTATAATATCTGCTGTTAAATTCCTATTGCCAAAATCCTCACTCCAAAGCCACTTCTGGGAGCAAGAACACAGGGTCTCTTAAAAGCTCCTATTAATTGCAAATATATTCACTCAAAAGGAAGAACCCAAGGGTACATTATATTTCAGCAAGATTGCACTGACAGTCACAGGATAGGTATAAGTAGAAACAAACTCAAACATGGTGGCAGGCACCATCCAGCTTTTGGAGGGCTATAGAAGGGCCTCTTCATGACTAGGGAGGAGGCTATGGCAGAAAGTTCTGGAAGGGTGTAGGCAGGCAGTACCAAAGGGACATTCTTCACCTACAATTCTGCTAGGGGTGGACTCAAGTTTCAGCCAACAAAAAGTTAGCAAAAAAAGGTGGTTGGTAAAACAGGGACTCCTTCACCACCATCTCCCACCTCCAAACAGTATTAATGCAAAAGGCAGTATAAAAGGAGAGTCATTAATTGATTTTATGCATCCAGCAAGTATTTATTGAATGCTTTCTCTGTGCAAAGCATGCAGGCTCTGGCTTTGCTCCTGTGCAACTTGTAGTAGGATCACAAGCAAGATAACTCCACATTCCCCTTGTAATATATGGAGAGAATCATTCTCCAGCTCACATGGGAATCCTGCCAAGCGGGATAAAATATGGTCCCGATCCTCCTTTAACAGGGCCTCTTCATGAGAGAACAATAAGAGAAGCCAGCCTAACATTTATAAAGTGGGAGCTTCAGGTGAAAAGCGCTTCTTGCAAAGGGAGCAGGAAGAGAGGGGCTGAGAGATTTGGAAGCAGCATCTGAAAACGATGCTGAAAGGACTGCTTCTTTGGGATTTTAACATGGTCACCGAGCTCTAATTGGTGTGGGAGAAGCTGGGACACAGAGATGATGAACACACCATCTATTTGACAGCAGGGATGGTGCTTGCCTTCCAGGGCCAGGCCAGGGACAGGATGGGCAGGTTCTCTCTGGGCTGGGGAGGTGGGAAGGTCAGGTCTCTATCTAAGGCTCCTGGTCAGAGTCAACTGCTTTATGATCTCCAGAAATCACAGTCGGAGGAAGAGAGGAGAGAATGTTTGCCCTGAGCTACCTAATTTTTGCTCTATTTTAAGCACCTAAATTTCTTTAACACTGCCAGATACAAATCCAGTCATTTTTCAACTTTGTCTATACAGGTCCCTCCAACTGATGGTACTTTATGGTGATTCTTTATGCAAATGAGAAGTGCCCAAACTAATCTCTTTGATTTAGACCAGCCTCCTAAGCTGGGGGCCATTCTCCTTGGTGTTCAAGGATTCTCAAAATTCAGCTCATGCTGTGCAGCCAGCATGGTGGAAATGTTTAAAGATCAATAGCTGTAGAATGAGAATAGCATCTAGAATGGACCACCAACCTCACGATCGATCGCAGGAGGGAAGAATCTGAAACTTCAACAGAGCTTCAAAACCTTGAAACCCTAATCCCAGTGCAAAAGCCAGGGCTGAAAAATGTGAGAAGGTGTTTCTCTATTAGTGGCAGAACCAGGTGTCTCTCTTGAGACAAATATTACCATCTCACAGATGCTGAGTAACAAAAATGTGTGGAGGCTGAGGAGGGGCGTGATGCAATCTAACTTGGTTGTGGGTCTTTTCCTGAAATGGTGCTCATGGTTTTCCTTTATGTTTTAGCTTCTCTCCTGATTTTAATATTTGTGACCTTTACACTGTCAGAAAACAAAGACATATACAACACACGTCACAACTGATTATGTTGAGTTTAACCCTCCACCGGATGCAATGCAAAAGTTATGAGTTCAGGCACAATGCATCTACTAGATGCGTGTATGACATTTATTTATTTAAATTAAAAATAAATGACGGGCTGGCCGAGTGGCTCAGTTGGTTAAGAGCTCGCTCAAGAGTTTGAGCTCTGAGCAACAGCAGTT
>NW_017731422.1:630216-675219 GCF_001890085.2 Hipposideros armiger
AAAAATGAAAATACGTGTAAGCATGCTTATTATTTATTCAGAATGAAATTTTAATTTGCCACAAAGTAAAAACAATATATGTTTATTACATAAATTCAGTATAAAAAATCAACAAAAATTCAAAACCATCTGTGAGATCTGTTGCGCCCGATGGAGGGTTAAATAATATGATTTGTTTTCTTTCACATTTCTTTTTTTTTTTTAATTTATCTTCCACATTTCTAATGTTTACCACCCCCATCCTCCCAATAGTTTTCTCCTGTAACAGGAGGGCTCCACATGAAGAATTTTCAGGTGGCATGCTATCTGAGTACTGGGAGGCAGAGAGGGCTAGGGTGGAGAAAGGGTACACACCTACTTCAAGTCCCCCTTCTACCTTGAAGCTATACTTATGGCTTGGAGCAGGTCTACCCAATTTGCAGAAAAGTTACTAGAAAATGAGGAAGCTCTGAATTTTAGAATAAGAAGGGACTTGGAGATCCTCTGCTACCATCCATTCATCTTAGACACCAAGAAAGGGAAGGTAATATGCCCAGGTCACAACCAACAAAGAGCAAAACTAGGATACAGCGCCAGGTGTTCCTGGCATCCCATGCTGTATTCTTCCTCCATGCTGGGCCAGCCCTGAGAATCTCAGACATGGACACTACAGAGAGAGAGAGATTCAAGCATCAAATACATTTCTTTCTGGGCCTCTTGCAATGACCACTTTCTACTTGACTATATACATCTCTGCCCTGTCCTCCAGTGGGTAGTGTGTCTGGACTCTTTTTGTGTGTCGTCTCTGGTGTCCCCCCAATGGGCCTTGCCATCTCCTGGGTCCCAGTAAACAAGAAGATGCTTGTCCAGTTGAATTAAACCCCTTGGTGGCAGATCTCCTTTGTGACTTGCAATAGTTAACAACAAGAATCTCAATCTAAGGAAATGTGAATATTTAAAAAGCAAAGAATATGTCTGAGTTCATAGAGCAGAGCTGATCTGGAAGTAATCTGGTTTCGATGTGCCTCTAGTGTAACCCTTTGAATATAAGACCCTTGCAGAACTCACTATCTCTAATTTCTTTTGTTGCAATTTTCCAATAAAACCTGGCAGGGGCCCAAGTTCTCAGAGGACTAATAAGGATAAGAATGTCCCTGATTTTCCTTCAAAATGAGAAATCATTTCAACGTGAGGAGTCCAGCCACAACTGGCACAATCCCCACGGGTCTCCGGATTTCAGGAAAGAGACCCAGGCCTCTCCCTGGCCATCCCCAAGCCTCCCAGACTTATAATTATTCAGTCAGCAGCCCAGAATTGTGGCCTACTTAGTTTTCTCTAAAAGCACTTAAGGACAGTTTAATGAAAGGAAAGAGCAGCAAAGAAAGGGGAAAAATGCTTTTTTTAGGAACAGAACAAAATATCATGTTTTCTTCTTCTTCTCTCGCTCTCTCTCTCTCTCTCTTTTTTCCCTTTTTGCAATATTTCTCCTCAGAGAAAATTATAGTCTTTAAAGCCAGCAATGGGCTCTGTATGTTTTGCTTATTACAGTGGTTAAAATGAGAACCATGGGTGATGGAGTATCATTATAACATTCTTGATACCCCTGATATATTTGTGCAAACATAGTTGTGGGCATTGCATGCACAATGATGAGCCCATGTTGTCTGGAGAACTTTCTCTTTGTCTTTGTTTATTTGCACAGCCTCTGGCCTTCCCCTGGAATCCATAGTTTGTATCCCTTTTTATAGTTTCTGCCTCCTCAAACTCCATTTTTCTTTAACTCACCTTCTTTTCCACCTCCCTCAGGCAGCATTAAAATGTTCCCAAATTGCCAAACAATTTGCAAGGGAAATGTTTCAAGTTAGAAATGAAGTAAAATGGAGGCTGTAATCACAACCGTAGGCTTGCGAGCCGTTAACACTTCATTCCCTTTGGTTTGCATCTGTGTCTTTCTCTATTTTCTGTTCCTGTCAGTATGATCCCAGGAAGAGGCCCCCCCTTTCTTACACAGCCAAAAAATAAAAAATAAATCAAATCAAAATACCACTCAATGGCAATATTGCCTGGCACTGAGCCAATGCGTTTGGGACACAAAGGAACAACATCCTTCTCCATTCCATTTCCTGCTCTAAAAATGCTTTAAATGCACAGACAAGAAAGACATGAACCATTAATAAGCCCAGACAGGTCAAGGGTCACCGCAGTAGAGGAGTAAGAGCCCTCTGAGGCCTGGAGAATTCTAGGAAGACTCCATAAACGGAGTCTCAGGAAAGCGGAGAGAAGCGAGGAGAACTTTTCAGTCAGAAGGAGCAGTACACTATAAAGGAGGCTCAGGCAAGTCACCATTGTCCTGTGGGTCAGTTCAACACTGGGTGCGTTGCTGGACTTTCCATAAAAAGAACTTTCTAAACAGGGATTACTTACGTTCTGTATTGACTAACTTGCCCACTTTGTTGGCCTCTGGTGCTAACGATGCAAATTTTGTGAGTCTGAGCCCTCTTCTTAATATTTTGTTTCTTCTTGGTCTTCGGGCTCTGTTTGGGGACACAGACACTTTGGGATTGTGACAAATGTTATGGACTGTCTTCCCCCCAAAGTAACATAAACACAAAACTATGCTTGGAATTTCAGGTGTCCCTGAAGCCTCCTTTATAAGCCCAGTTTAAAACTGCCTGACTAAACCACCTTTGAGACAGAGATTGACATGTATTCATCTCGGTAGCTTGATGCCCAGAACATAGTAATTGATCAATAAAAGCTGATGACTAAGAATGAATTCTGTGTCTCCCTCACTTGTTGGTCCCCACAGACTTCCATCAGTCTGCCATCTTTGGGCCACAGGTTCATTACCTGCTGACCCCAGTTCCCATGTGGAAGACTCTCATCATATGTGCCCACTGTGGTTTCTGCTCGTATCCTGGTGTCTGAGAACTTGTTATTTTCTTGAATCCACCTTTTCACTGTGATTCGCTCATCTTGTATCTGATCTCCTGAGGGCTGGGCTCTAACATCTAAGATGGCAGTCAACCAGTTAAAAAAATCCATGTCAACATGCTGAAGGAAGAGAAATAGACAAGACTCTCATTCCTCTTGTTTCTGTCCCAGGTAAGTCCCAGGCATCTTCATGGTTGCTTTCTGAAGGTAGCACCTCAATTTTATTTTCTAATCACAAAGTATCTCCAATGAGGGGAAGTGAAGCCTTGTGGAATGGGATGTGTGTCCTGGGAGGGTTGGAGGAAAAGATGTTCCTGTGGAAGGGAAAAGCTGGTAGCACCTCTCTGGTCATACTCTATGCTAAGAAAGATTATCCAAAATTTGGAAATGAACAAAAGATTACCGAGTTCACTCTCAGTGTCATACTAGGACGTTGTCTCCCAATGCTCACTGAGAGACATCTAATTCGGTCTTGGGATATAGCCTTTTTTACTTATTGTTTAATGTTGATGAAAAGCCCAGACATAGTAAAGTTAAATGTTAATTTATAGGAGATTAACAGAGTGCATATAATTTTTACCTGGTAGAGATACAAGCAGAGCCTTTCTAATAGAAAAGAGAGCTTCAAAAGTTACAGTTTTATTGTCCTGTAGGACATTAACTTATTTTGTATTTAAAGTGTCTTTCTTACTTCAGCAATCTTTCTTTCCTTGACTATATATACTGAAGTCTCTTTCATTCTCTTTGAAACAAGTTTTAGCATCTTTCAAGTTTCTCGATTAATGAGTTCAATGCATCTTTGACTTGTGCTCATTCTATAGTTCTATGGGAATTATGCCTTTAATTATTTGAAAACTTTCAGCTACATGTCAGCTATGGGCAGAGGCCAGTGTCAGAGGCATTTTAACACCCAGAGTGCTACATAGATCCACATTTCTCAGACTCTGTGCACGCACACGAATCACCCAGAGATCTTATCAAAATGCGGATTCTGATTCAGCAGTTCCAGAGTGAGGCTCTTCTCACAAGCCTGCAAGAAGATAAAGCCAACTTTGCTGGTCCAGGGACAGCACTTTAGTGAGTCTGCAGAATGTAAACAGTTTTCACAAAAGACTAAATGAATCTGTGTCCCCTCCCTGTCCTTTGGTCCCCCCTAGACACAGCAGAACAAACCCAAGAGATAGTGACGACCAAATAAGTGAGCTTGGTGGGGAGTTTCTAGAAATTTTTTGGGGGGAAGTTTAAGTGTGTGTAGAGGGGTGTGGGTAGGAGGGTGGGGCAACATAAAGGAAGTGAAGTGATTCATGCTGAACTGCAATTGCACGAGCATTAAGTACAATCAGAGGGAAACCCAATCTCCCCATTGCAGAGGGAAATGTCCAACTTGGAGCACTGCTCAAGGCTCCACCCTCTCCTGATGGGACCCACCCAGACTCTTCCCCAAGTGGCCCCCCAGGACTATTGAGTGCATGGGCCGTTCTCAAACTTCGTGTTTTCCATGGCAGTTGTTTGTACCTCCTTTGGGGAGGAGAGAGGCGGGTCCCTTTTGTTTTCAGTGGGCACATTTCAACACTTTGGTGGCCCGGCTCTGCTCTGCTGCACTCTTCCTTACATCACGGTACACTAGTATTTTTAGTCCTTCATATTTCTTGGAAAGACACAGATTTCATAGACTCCAAGAAACACACAACGGTTTAATTCACTTCTACCCAGGGGCCTCTACAAAAATGAAGAGGCCTGTGTTCCCAGGGAGAATGGAGAACATCGGTTCTGGCTCTCAAGGTCTGCTCATGGACTGGACTGAGATGAGAAGGAAAAAGAGAGAGAGAGAGAGAGAGAGAGAGAGAGAGAGAGAGAGAGAGGGAGAGAGAGAGAGAGGAAGGAAGGAAGGAAGGAAGGAAGGAAGGAAGGAAGGAAGGAAGGGAGGAAGGGAGGAAAGAAGGGAAGAAGGAAGGAAGGAAGGAAGNAGAGAGAGAGAGAGAGAGAGAGAGAGAGAGAGAGAGAGAGATATGAAGGGAGAGAGGAAGGAAGGAAGGAAGGAAGGAAGGAAGGAAGGAAGGAAGGAAGGAAGGGAGGAAGGGAGGAAAGAAGGGAAGAAGGAAGGAAGGAAGGAAGACAAGGAGGGAAGGAATTGTTTATAGAGCTAGATTTATTTCATGAAATAGCTATTCCTTTTTCTGAAAGTATGTTCTGCCTTTCTGCAGGTAGTGTTAAGTGTCTTCATTGAGATGATATTGGTAATAGATGATGTGTTTTTTGTTGGTTTTGTTTATGTTTTTATATCCCCATTGAGTAGAATAATATTTTAGCAATCCTATGTCAGTCCTCCAGTTTTGAGAGAAATTATCCTACTCTGGAAAGCCATACACCCAAGAATCACTCACTCTGGGCTGTCAGACTGCAGATGAGATGCCCCTGGATCACAGAGTCTACCACCTATTTGGAAAACCAGTTCTAGACTCCCAGGCTGGTAGTGTGGGAGCAGGTAACCTTCTGTCAAATATGGAAGAGCCCCTCTCCTCCTCCCATCACCAGTCTGCCTGGAAGGAAGCAACACTTGATGAAACAGATAACGGAGCATCTTCTGCAGTGGTTTAATGTGACATTGGACCACTGGGAATGAATTGGAGTTTGAAGACCTGGGAGGAGTCTTGGTTCTGCCATTGAAAAACAATGTGAGCTTTTGCAAGTGGTGTAATCTTGTTGAAGCTGAGAAAAGGTTCAAAGTTGCCAAGAGAATAAAATCAGTAACATATATAAAGAGCTCTGTAAAATATAATATAAAAGCGCTGTGAAAATATAATCTATTGTTACAAGATCCCTCCTGTCCTCCCAGCACGTTTCTACATACAAATAAAACACTGTAGGGTTGCTAGATAGCTAAGATTTCTGGCTCACTGTGCTCAGCCTTGGTGACAGTTAAATGATTTCAGAGACAAGCAGTCTGATTTTCAGTTACGTTTTAGATTTTATTGATCTGGCATCTGTCAGGGCCCCAAGAGTTATCCAGGCAATTCAAATGTGTATCCAAGGTCAATAACCACTGTTTACAAAAATGAGGTAGAGAAAAGATATCTAACCTAATTAGGTAAGTTACGGCTTATCAAATCCTCTGACATAATAATATCATTTAACTCTAAAAAAATTGAGTATTACTGTTTCCAGTCACATATGAAAAACAAAGGTTCTAGAGATTAAATTACTGCCAAAATTTACACCATCAGGGTAGCAAAGTCAGGACGCAAACCAAGTTCAAGCTGACTCATAAGCTCTGCTCTTTATCCTTCACTACAGTATGCTATCAGAGAACTAACACTGGAGCTTAACTCAAGGGCAATGCGGGAAATACTTCAGGTAGGATAGCAAGAGTCAGACTGTCCCAACTTCACTGCTTATCAAAACTGCAACATTGGACCTATCTGTTCTGGTAGGGCCTATACAATTTGCAGGAGAAATATAAAATCTCAAATAATCTACAAGGAAGCAATTGCCAAGCAAGCAAACAAAATTTTTACAAAATTGTAGAAGTTATAATCACCAACTTTCTATAATGAACTCACTCACTATTATCCAAGACTTGTTCTTTTTGCTGTAACCAAAATATAAATGCAATGTCATTTACTTCCCTTGGTAGGACTGATAAATGGACTTTCTCATAAATGAAGGGTTAAAGAAAATATTTTTATGCTATTTACGTTGAACATTAGCTAGCTCCCTGGACTAATATTTGACATTATCCCATCAGTGTGCATTAGATGTAACATATGCATCTGTTACTAATGTTAAACATCTAATTAGGGGAGTGGAAATATAATATAATAAAAAGAATGTATATATGAGGAAAACTGAACTCCAAAATGCTTTAAATTACAACATGATGCTTTCCACTTTATTTAATCAAGTCCTTTTTTTTTTTAACTCGGTTAAAATGAGAGGGAACAGAAGAGAGAGAGAAAGTAATACTAAAATTTATTTCTAATTTTAACTCTGAAGTATACAATAATCATAGCGATTTGGTGAAATAGTTTGCAGTTTCCAAAGCAAAAAAAGAAGCGTTTTGTGTTTTTCCTGTAAGACCTCTTTCAAGAAGGTAAATACAGAAACTTTACCTTAATCATTCTAATATTTCAACCCAGGAAAACTAAGATGTTGATAATGTTAACACATCTACTGTAGAAATAGACGTGGAGCAACAGTGGTCGATCTGAATGTCAAGCATCAGAGCCAGAAGTTTTAATGGAGTTGTCAAAAACTTATGGACAAAACAAATTTGACTGACCAAGTATTTCGGTTACATCCAGTGAGGTGACCCAAGTCAGACTAAAAGAGACACGTGTCTGCTTCTATACATCATAGTATGTTTGACTTAAAAATGGGAGGAGGAATCAGAAAATAAAATCTGTGTACCAAAAAAGTTCTTGATCTTGTCCATCAAAAAAGCTATCTTTCTTCCTTCAAACTCCTCCTGCCCCAAAGTCACCAAAAGATGGTGGCATCCAGGAATGACTCTGCCTCACATAGCAGCCATGGAAGCCACACTTCCTCCTCAATACAGGAAACTTCCAGCTCAAGGGAGAGCTGCTAAAACAGGGGTCAGCAAACTACCCGTTTTTCTAAATAAAGTTATATTGGGACATAGCCGTGCTATTTGTTTATGTATTGTCCGGGGCTGCTTTTGCCCTGCAAAGGCAAAATTGAGTAGTTGGCTCACAAAGTGTAAAATAATTACTATCTGATTCTTTACAGAAAAGGCTTGCCAACCCTTAAACTAGAAAGGTGCCAGCTATGGAGCCCCAAGATGATAAACTCCAAAGCTTTGGTTCCCAACCCTTCTGTAATGCCAGCACACCTGAGGGGAAAAACATATTCCCATCAGTAATACCTAATCTTAACTCCTAGAGCAGAGATGATCCCCATAGACACATAGGTGAGAAAAGAACTTTCCGTGAAGCTAGTGAAATTTAAGCTGAAAGATCACTTACTTGCATGAGGCCTTGGGAGGAGCCCTAGTGATTGTTCACATGGTTATATAGATATATATTTGCAACCTTTGAAAAAATAAGATATAGAGACTGTTGTTTCTTTCCGTTCCAACTTTCCCTCCACCAATCTTCCCCATGTGTTGGGTGGTGCTAGACGGATGTGGGAATTTTGTGGATCCAATTAAACAGAAGTTGAATTGGGGAGTTGGGGATACAGCTAGTTTGGGTTTAGTGGGGTATAGATAGAGATAGACAGAGAGAAGCTATCTTATAGCCACTTTGCTTATTGTTAAATTATTGCTAATCCTCTCAAGATTGGAATGACCCCTCAGTGCTGTGACACAAAATTGCAGGAATAGCTGTCCTAGCACTATATGAACGTGTCCAATGACACCTGTCATTGAAAGCCATTGTGAAGGAGAAAAAGTTTTGAAGTGTGTGAAGCCAGAAGCTAGCCTATGGGAAATTCTACCCAGCCTTACAGTTCACATATTAAAGAAACTTAGTAATTTTCCCAAATCTGACAACAGTCTTAAAATATTACGCGGCACTATTGAATACCTGTTGTGGTGCTAAAAAAAAAAAAAAAAGAAAAACAAACAACAAACAAGCAAACTTTTCCATCAATAATTTAAAAAATGTTTCTTTGTCAATGACCCTAAAAAAAGGGTCAAATTATCTTTCTATTTCTGCAGAAAACAATATGACAACATCTGTAATTATATAAAGAGATAATCAAAGAGTATGTAGCCAACAAATGTGGGAGAACTAGTATTCTAGAATGTGATGATTAATAAAAATACCATGTTGTTTTCTGGATTTTGTGATGTTTGTGGTCAACTTTTTAAAGTGTGTAATTTCTTGTGATTTTATTTTCATTCTAAAAAATTATTTATCTTTTTTTCATGAATAAGGTTCTCCAAATCATGTAAGCTTTAGGCCCACAAAAACTGGCCTTACTTACATACTTGCACACACTTGTAAATTATTAAAACACAAATTTTCTTTTCTGTTTTAATCCTGGTCATCATAAACCACTATGTTGATGTTGTGGCCTGGGAATGATGTAGGATCCACAGTTGGAAAACACTCCCTTAAAAATCTATACAAGCGAATTATTATTTTAAGTGAATCTATAACTAAAGAGTGTGTCTCATTCCAAGCTACCTCGCTACAATTGTCTGATGGGATGGAAAGAGTATACATTTCAGAGCTCAGGAGACCCGGATCGCAATCCTGACCTTACCGTTTTGGCTTTGCGTGTTCTTAAACATAACTGAACTTTTTTGTGCCTCGGCTTCTTTATCCATCCAGCAGGGGCAATGGTGCCAGCTTCACAGGGCTTGGACAGGGTGACAGGAAGAAAGGTGTGTTCAAGGCCAAGTTCAGAACCTGGCCTCCAGGGGGCCTTCTGCGCGGGCGTTGCTTCACTTCACGATTCACATCTCTTTGGGAGCCCCCAGTGGCTCCCGCGCGCAGAGAACACAGCTGGCAAAGACACTCGGAGGAAAGCCTCTGTAATTAATGTCATATTCATTCAATTTCAGGTCTAGACAATATTTTTCTAAAACAATTGCTTCCAAGGGCCAGTAATAAAAACAGAACAATGTCAGTCATCAGAACTCAGAAAGGGGAGGGTAAATACTGCATGACGGGTCCATTCTAACTTTGATCCGAAACGCCGCATTCCTTGGGGAGACTTGTAGTAAATGATTTCCACACTTTTCCACGGCTGTTGGCCGTTGCTGTGCATGGCCTTGTGTCTCAGGAACAAAAGACAGGAATGCAGGGAGGAGATGGCTTTAAGACTCTCCTTTAAAGGGTTCAGAAGCCTCAGTGACTGGGGTAGCAGATATTAATTGCTCTTCAGAGATCACTGTCCTAGATGTGATATGGGTCCTCTGAAAACTATGGACAGCCCCAAATCTCTGATCTAGAGTGTTTCCCCAGTGGTCTGACATCCCGTCTGTCTGCTCCTTAGGGCAGCTGCGTGTTGCCCGGAAGCAGCAGAGCACAAGGCGAAAGGGAATTGCATTTTTCCCTGGTACTGGGCCTGTTGACGGGGCTCTCTCTGCTTCCTCGTTCCACTTCTCGTCTCACCCCATCCTCATTCTTTTAGCTAGAAGCAGGGACTATGGAAGGCGCTGACCACAGCCACCAAAGTATCATGACTCTGAAAGGGTGCGATTTTGGTGGAGATCTATGCAAATGCCACCTCCTGGAAAGGGGCAAAGGTGTAGTCCAGTTGCTGGCAATGGAAATGTCCTGTTCAGAGAAGTTTCTTCATGTCTCATGGAGAGAGAGAATGAGACTAGAGACAGAGAGAAATGGAGGGGCTGGCAGGAGGGAAAGAGATCCCGAGGGAGACAGAGAGAACAAGCTGGAGACAGAGGCTGAGAGGCTGTGTTACAGTCCCAGGAAATACACCTGAGGCTGTCTAGTAAATAGAATTCAGCAAAGCCAGAGGATGTTCCCATAAACATGGGGCACAGACCACCCAGCTCTCAGGCTGCTGTGCCAGATCCTGGTGCTTTGTCACCCGAAGGAGCTTTCTCAGTCAGCAGGGGCCCTGGGAGTCATTCATTCATGTCTGCCCTACTACCTTACATTCCGGGGTTTGAATGAGGACAAACCTTTGTGATCCCAAAGGAAAATCAGCATGCCCCCCTTCCTTCACCCCACCCTAGTTCAGTAGCTAGTGATATTTAGGATAATGCTAGTCAGAGCAAAAAGGGGCCAATCATCCCAAAGTGGCATGCCACCTCAGGTGCATCTCACTCACCAGGCACCCAGCAACCCATTTCAAAGTTCTCCTCCAGCCTCCCCAAATAGGTCTTCTTCCTGCAATTTTTCCAACCCAATCAAAAATCCTTTTCTCTTGTGAGGGTATTCTCAGCTAAGTACAAAGCGGAATGTGATTTAACTAAATCTTACTCACATGTGAGTGACTGATGATCTTCCTCAACCCTTCCAGGAGCGTTTACATGGTAAAAAGAGCAACTTACAGTGAAAACAAAGACAGAAACAAGGTGAAGCTCTCAATGGTAGGGTTCCAGGTAGGGTGGAAAAGGGGAGGGAAAAATTTCAGCAAGGGCGGGAGCCTTCGTGGGTGGACGGCCACACCGGTTTCCCAGTGCTCTTTACATCACATCATGAGGGCAGCTACTTACTCTATCTAAGGCTAGAGCTGCTTCAGTGTCCAGGAAGCCACACCTTACTTTGGATGAGAAACCTGACACACAGCACCGAACAGGAGAGTCAGGTGATGTAAGGCAGCAGTTCTCCAAGTATGAACCCCATGCCAGCAGCATGGGCTCCACCTGGGAGCTCTTAGAAATGCAAGTTCTCGGGTATGAATTCTCCCTAGACGTACTGACTCAGAAACTCAGGGTGGGACCCAGAAACCTCTGTGCCAATAAGCCCTCCAGGGAATACTGATGCCCCTCAAGGTTGGGAACCGCCCATAAGAGCATGGTGACCTGGGAGCCACCCTCTTCCTCTGGCTAACTTGAAACTTTGAGCAACTCAGTTAACTTCTGTGAGCCTCAGTTTCCCCAAATATAAAATAATATAATGGTGCTTACTCAGCATCTTATGGAAAACCAGTTCCCTGGTTTCATCAGATGCTCCGTGAAAAGGTCATTTTATAGCCAAATGATTCTGGGAAATCCCTTCTTCGAAGTCCTATTAAACACTCCAACAGTCCAATCATAAATAAAGAAGGCTGTTTACCTGTGGAACCCTGTGCTTGGGAAACGCATTTGGGCATAGATCCTCCTTCCCAGTCATGTCCATTCCCATCTGGAACTTGAGGGTTTAGGTGATCACCAAGGTCTCTTCCAACTGCAATATCTCGCAGGTCCTGTCCCAGACAGGCGAGCGCTCTCTGTTCTGGCTGGTGTTGGCTGCAGCAATGATAAAATCAGATGCAATGAGCAAACACTCAGCTCACATAGGGCCTGCGCCCTCTACTAGAGTTTATCTACATTCTGATTTATGCGTATTCTCTGGTTTTGTTACTGTTGTGTACAATTTCACCCTTCTCTGCCACGTAGAGAAAAACCACAAGATGGAGAAGGGCATTCAACAGCTTTGAGGGCAAGAGGTGAGGTGTGTGGAGACAGCAGGAGAGGTGAGGGAGACATGGGGGGGGGGCATGTGGAGAGTGAAACTCCTACAGGGAATAGCAGAAACGCCCTGATCTCTGAAAGCAGGTGATGCCAATAATAATAATAATTACCAACTAATAATCATTAGAATGTTCTGCAATTTACAGAGTATGTCTGCATAGATTCTTTCTTAATCTTGACAACACAAAAGCTGTGAACTAGAAATTACTTTTATCCCCTTTTTGCAGATAAGAAAACAGGCTCAACAGGATTTTTTTTTCCCCCAAAGTCTAATAGCCTGTAACTGGGAGTAGCTGGATTAGATGCTAAGGCTCTTCTACCACTCCAAGGGACAGTGGTCTCCAAGGGCACATAACCTTCTCTTCTAAATCAGTTTCCATCTAAAAGCCCTTGTTGGTGTATGCAGTGTTGAATGATCTTCACACCAGCCCACTGCAACCCTGCAACAGACAGTACCCCCTTTAGTAGAGTCATGGTTAAGAACATGGTTCTAGAATTGATTGCTCAGGGTTGAACCCCAGCTCCTCACACTAGTTGTGTGATTTGGGGTTCTGTGGGACTTATTGTGTAATGTTAGCCCAGTGCCTGGCCTGGGAAGTGCTCTCTGAGTGTTGGCTACACGTCCATCATTGTGAGAAGACAAATCTTAGCTGAGTTCAGGAACCAGTAAAGATAATAGTAAACACTAGAGGGAGGGAAAGTCACTGACTATGCCAAGACCAAGAAGACAAGAAATGCAAACAATGGACTTGGGACTGAAGGCTCCATTTAGAATCTTCAATTTGCCATTTAATTCCAGGTGGCCCTGAGCAAGAACTACGATGTTCAGTGTTCTCTTCTGCTTGTGGGGGATTGGAATGCCTGACCTGCTGTCTACCCAAGGCTGTTGGAAGGTTAGTCAGGCCAGGCATGACCATACGTAGCAGATTCTATTGGCTGCCTACCTAATAGCCACTCATCCCAACTTCTTGATAACGAACTCCGACATCTTTCAGGTGTCTACCTCTTCCACACAGCCATGCACTTTAGGAGATGTGCTCTGATTGGTCTAAGCAGCCCCACACTCCCTGCCAGTGACTGATGTAAGTTAGGGCATGTGACGCAATTCTGACCACGGAGACGTGAGGTGAGGTCCTCTGAAGGCTTGGGGGAAAAGGTTTCCTGGATTTTAAAACAGGTGTAAGGAAGAAAGGGTATCTTGTTCTCCTGGACGAGGTCATATATGGATGATACTGCTCATACTGCTGAGAGGTCTTGCTACAAATAGCATAAAGCCAACTCACTGAGGATGGCAGAGCAGAGGGATAAAAAGCACCTGGGTCTTTGACAATCTCATTCAGCAGCTTAGTCAACTAGTCTTAAGATGCCCTATCTCTGAAAATGCCATGTGAAATAATAAATGTATTCTGTACTTAAGGTAGTGAAATTAGGGTTCTGGGCTGCTTGCTACTGAGAGCATCCGAGTGACATATCACTGTAAAGTAATGTTTTATGTATGTGAATATATGAAACTATTATTTGTATTGAATGCTCCCAACTCTTGCCCAGAAAAGCCCCAGTGGGTTGTAGGACTCGGGTGATAGATCAGTGATGCAGAATAGAATCTTGTGCCAAACTGAGCCTCACCGAGCTTTACCATTTATTTCCCTGTAATGATGTTCAGAACTATGCTTCCCCTGTTTTTTTGTTTTTGTTTTTTGTTTTGTTTTGTTTTGTTTTTATAGTCAACAAATGATGAAGGTCCCAAAGAAGTAACATATAATAAAGGAGAAAATTCAGCCACTTTACCAAATCCCTGTGTATCCTCCTTTGCCATCCAGATTTCCAAAGCTCACATCACTGTGTATCAGGGACAGAGGCAAACCAGCTGCATGAAATAATCTGGAAGTCACAAGTCCATTGCTTTTATTTTTTTGTAAGTGAAATGGAGAGGGGCTGGCTGCACCAAGCATTCCATTTTCTAAATAGAATGCTTTATTTGGCTAGGCCAGATATGAGCTAATGATAGAGGTTCAGTTGCATCTGAGAGGAAGATAAATTAAAATATAAGTAGTAAAATTGCATATTCTTACTAAATTGAACATTTGACAGAATTTTTTTTCTTTTCCTCATAGCTGCTCAGTCTTATTATTCTCTCTGGTGTGATGGCAAATCATAAATGTCTTCAAAATTATTTAAAACTTCGTGAGCTTGTGTTTGTTTTAAATTTTGCATTGGGCAAACAATCAAGTTCCCGGTAAAGAATGAAGATTATGTCTCAGGGACAATGTCTTGATTGGACTTGTGGCTCTGAGTAATGACAAAACCCACATTCATTCCTGGCACATAGTAAGTGCTCAACAAAAACTGTTTTCAAGAACTGAAGCACAGTATTCTGTTTATTCTAAGAAGACCATGAGTGTCATCTAACGGTGGCTGTTTAATATTATATGAACAGGTGTGAGATGTAAATGGTAGTATACATTACTAGAAGAAATACGTATTCATTGGAAAACTTATGCTTTTTCAAAAATATATGACAATAATAATCGATGTCCATGATAAGCCACTGCACTGGGGTTTACAACCTCTAAGTACCTTAAATGGGAGCATTATTATGAAGAGCATGGAATTGGAAGTCCACTGAACTGGCTTCTCCACTTAGTAGGTTCACAGCCACAGGCAAGAAATTCAACTTCTATGCTATGGCTTCTTCATTTGCCAAATGGATGACAGTTGTGCCCACCTTATCATATGGTTGTAAGGACTAATGGAGACAATGCACGAGAAGTACTCGCCAAGGTGTCTGACATATTAGTCCTGTCAGAATCACCCCAAGTATAATACACGAATGGATGAATAGTTATGGAGAAAAGAGCTTTCAAATCCCATACGATAGCCTAGTTCTGTATGACCAATTCACGGATGATATACACAGGAACCCAACTACCCAGATGCTTCGATTAACCAGAGGATGCTTCAATGATTGCGCCTACCTTAATGGATTATCATTAGTTGTTTGCAAATTTATCTCTAGCTAGAAAGTGAAGGTCGAGTGGGCACGAACAATATTCACCTTTTCTTCTACAACATACAGCTCAGCATTTTCCATAGAAGAAGCACTTAATAAACATTTGTAAAATGAGTGAGTGAGTGAATAAATAAAGAATTTTGCCTTGGGCCAGACCTGTTTTCTGTAAAATATTAAATGACTGGCAGGGAATCCATTGGTAGTTAACTAATACGAGTCAAGATGAAGCCACTACAGAGAGCCCTCTCTGAAGGCTAAAAACTATAGGCTCCCATTCCTGGCCCTGCTGCCAGATGAAAACCACATTGTGTGGCAATTTACATTGTGTTCTTTTAACATCAAGAGATTCAAGACAGCCTGGCTCCTGCCATCTTAGGAACAATTCTGCCCCAACACACTGGCTACTGTTCTCTTTATTGAATTGCAACTTTTTTTTTTCCCTGGGTATCGATAAACAGCTGCAGAGTCAAATTAGTACTGTTTACTGTCAAATTAAGATGGAAACCGATCCTTTCTGTTCTTTGTTTACAGTGCCTGTACTGCTTGTCCCAAACCTCCAGAGTCACTAAATGTGAACGGATGGCTTCTGATGGTGGATGCTGTCCCAGATCAAACAGAAGGCAGATTTTGTTTGTCTTCTGAAATAAACTATCTTTTCAGGTTCATGGGCTCAGAATAACAGCTATCATATTTCGCCAGCTGTTTTTTATTCCTTTGCTAATTTTACAGCTTGGTCTTTTAGAAGGAGGGCTCTGTCCTTGTTCCATTCCTATGGGGCTGGTTCAGTGCCAGGCGAACGGAATATTCATAGAAGTTTAGGAAGCCAAGAGAGAGAAGAGTGTGTTTGCGATTTGGATGCATGGGTAATAGCGTTCTGAAAACTCATCATGAAGTAAACAGTGTTTATTGTCAAAACCTAAATGCTCTAGGAATCTCTAAATAATAGTGTTTTTAAAATCCTGGTCCTTATTCCTCAACATTTGTTTTCCTTACGGGCTCTTTGCCATTTCAATATTTGACAGGCAGACCTTCTACATAATCCTCTAAGTTCTTTTCTGAAGATGCTGAACTAGGTTGGTAGTGGTACCACTTAGAAACCATCTGCAGATGGACATCGCTTTGATTCCACCACCTTGGGGTCATGTTTTAAAACCAGCCAGGCACCTTGTCCTGCGTACAATCTTCTATCTTGTTCATCAGTCTGTTATGAAGACTCTTTCAAGTTGCCTCACTGAAATCCATACATGCTATTGCTGTTGCATTTGCTGGAAGAGTCAGGCAACCCTCACAGCACAGAGAGTCATATTGTGCTCACATGAAGAGCTCTCAGGAAAACCACGTGGGCTCCTGGACATCCCAGCTTCGTTTCATGCTGACAGACCAAGTTCTCAGTAGCTTGATTTAGAATCTCACCCAAGAATCCCATCACACTGATTGTTCCACAGTTAGGAGACACGATCTTCTTACCCTTTGGGAAAATAGGACCAATAATTTGCCAGATTCATTGACCATTCATTTCACAAAGAGTAATTTTATATACGCTCATCTTCATGACAGTTTTATAAGGAAGTATCGAATCCCCACTTTATAAATGAACCATCACACAGAGAGGCTATGTTCTGAAACAAGAGTTGAAACCTGCTTGCCATCCCTAGTCAGACCCTCCTGCCATCATGCCCTGCCTTCCCTTCCCTAGAATTCAAAGCCTCGGGCCTAAGTCCAATGGTTTCTAAATCATCTCTAGTGTGACCCTACTCTTTTACTTCAAATTTCCATTTTTTTTTTCCATTTGAAGCTCCAGTCAAACCAGGCTGTTCCCTGAACCTAAACATGTCTGTACAAGCCTGCTTCCATGTTCACGCCATTCCCCAGTCCTCATCCTATAACCAGATTCCAGTTAAAATCGCATAGCTTCCACAAATCTTTCTCCCATGAACACACATATAGACACACATGGAGCTGTTGCAATGGCTGGTCAGTCATTTGAAAGTGAATAGAAAGAACACCTTGCTTGGGTGGACTTTGCCGTCTTTAAAGTTAGTGAGCTGAAGACTTCAGCTGAGGGAATTTCTGAAAGGGCCCCAGGGGCTGGGGCAGACCAGTTAGGAGTCGCAGGCAGGCTGAGCAGACAGAGGGCTTCAAATACCCCGCACCGTCTTCCTCTTCTCACTGGTGCTGCACCTGCGCACACAGATCCATCCACCTTCCTTAGTGCATCAGATACAGGAGAAAACATCAACTTGCATAGCTGCTAGCGGAGTGACAGTCTTCTTCTGCTAGAATCAAGTGGGGGGACTGCAGCTGGAACCCTTACTGTTAACACAGTGTTGCTGGTATTCTCCTCCATTTGTGAGAAGCTGGAACTTCATGTCCAATCCACCATTCCTTCAATTAGAAAGTATTAACCACCCATCGATAAAAAAAAAAACCCACTAAAAGCATAAAACGATGGATAAGAAATAGTTCCTAAATTCAAGGGTTTATAATTTGGTGTGAATGATCACAAAACCAAGCAGTAGAAGGCAAGGGTCTTATCAAACACACAAAAACAAAAAAAAGCCAACACTCTCAAAGTTCAGAAGAAAGGAAGACGAGTTGCAAGCTTAAGAATGGGAAGGATTTTAGGAGTAAAGACAAATGTGTGAAGATGGAAGTTGTGAGGATTTCAGACAATAGCAAGAGGATCTAGGCTACAGCATACATTCCATGCAAAGCATGGGACTCAGTCAAGGTAAGACTGAACACATGTATGAGCACCCGGCTAATGGGTCTGTACTCTTTGTATTCTCCTGGATAGAAGATGGGAGCCATTGAAGGAGTTTGAACAGGGGAGTGACAGGATGAACACAATAATTAAGAAGGTTAATCTGATCATTCTATGTGCAATGGAAGAACTGCTCATGCTACCTTCTCTAATGTCATCACAGTTGGAAAATATCCTGTGAATCTTCGCACTTCTGGTTCCTACACTCATCTCACATTATAAGGAAGGCTGGGGCAGAGTCCAAACATCTTTTTTTTTCTTGTTTTATTATATTTTTAAGAATAGTTTATCTGCATTAGTTCTAGTTATGAAAAAAAAAATGGGGCCGGCCGAGTGGCACAATGGTTAAGAACTGGCTTGGGACGCCAGAGGGCCCCGGTTCGGATCCCACATATGAGGGCCAGTGACACTGCCCTCTACAGCTAAGATGCTGAACAACAGCTCAACCTGGAGCTGGGCTGCCGTGAGTCGCCGGTGATGGCACCGTGAGTCGCCGGTGACGGCGTAGGCTGCAGCCCCTGTGGCAGTGGGTTGCCGTGGGCTACCGTGTGTAGCCAGCAGCCAGCGTGAGCGGCCAGCAGCCGCAGTGAGCGGCCGTCCAGAAGCCGGCGACTGATCTGCCTCGCCCGGGAAGAGCGCAATGATGGTGCCAACTTGGACCAGTGAAGCAACGTCCTCCACAACTAGACTGAAGAACAAAACGGCAGCAAGTTGTCTGTTCCCCTTCCCCAATTCCCCAGCGCTGTTCCCATCCCCCAGTTCCCCAATAAAAAATCTTTAAAAAAAAAATGGCTATGGTTTGAGTCAGACAAGCTCCTGAAAACCAGAAGGAACTTAAGCTGAACCTGGGTCTGGTATGGCACAAACTTCATCATCATCATCATCTTCATCATCATCATCATCAATTGTCATCATTATCATCACCACTAACAACTATTGAGCACTAACTTTCCACTAGGTACTTGCTGTGCACTTGTTTAGTTCTTATGATACTATAAGCTAAAGAAAAGTGGCTGATCTTTACTCTTGATCAACATAACGTTTTGATCCTCTTTGGTGTATGCATAGTCTGGACCCAGAATACAACTTTCAACCTACATCCTGGGAACCATCTCAGGCCTCAAGCTGGGTATCATCTGGAGTTCTGGGTTGATTCTATCTTTGGACCTAATGGCTATTTCGATATGGACTATTTTCTTTTATTCTTCAAATACTTCTTGAGTATCTGCTATGTGCCCAGCACTTCGGTGAACAAGACAGACATGTTTCCTACAATCATGGATGATGTTTGCTTGGAATGCCTGAAGGAAGAAAACCTCACCCCCGACATGTTAACAAGGAAACCTGAGTGTAAGACTTGACTCAGATGCTAATTATTCTGGGACCTTTGCCAAGCCTTTACACCTCCCTGAGCCTCAGTTTCCTCATGGTTAGAAAGATAGAATTCACCTGCAGAGTCTCAGCTGTTCATCAGAGTCTACGCTTTTCAGAGTTTCAAAAAAAGGAGTCACGCTGCAGCCAGATGCCTTGCTCATCTCCCCGTCTCAGCCCTTCTGCTCTCTAGGCTTAGGCTTCAGTGGAACAAACTTGCCACATTGCAAGCCCTTCCTCATGGAAGTTAATTGGAATCATTCTCATCTAGGCACACCCATGTCCCACAAGGGCCTCATAGGTCCCGCCTGGCTGTTTGCTCAGTGTCACTCTGACTCTAAATTTGTTACATTTTAGCTTGACATTATTTCTCTGTTTATTTTACCTAATAAGTGAATCATTTAACTCATAAAAAGCTCATTTTGGGGCTGGGATGGAATTCAGAAAAGAGCGATGGTGATCATTCTTCCTGACCTCCTCCATTAGCTGAAGTACTCGATGAGAGGTGACGTCATTTCCTGAGACAGAAGCTAGACATAGGAGGATAAACAAAGTTGCTGTTCTCCTCCCAGTGGAAGAGGCCATACCAATGAAGTCATGCTGGGTTCTTCAGAAAAGGGAACCCAGGAACTCAATACCAATCTTCATTATGTAGACACCACAAAGCCTCCTTGAATGTAGGACTCTATTGACCTAGACCTAGAGCGTGCTATTCAATTGGAAACAGGATTAAGTAAGGCAGTTACAAATCACAAAGAATTTGAGCTGCCATTCATTTTCACCCTCCTCTACTTTGAAATGAGTATGCAACTTTCTTTGTTCTATAATATTTGACATCTGCCAACCCAAAGCCATTTTGATTTTTCCTATTCAATTATGGTTTCGGCCATGCATCAGAGACCTATCTTTTTCCTTTTTACCCACATTTAAAAAAATGTATGAAAGAATCAAGAAGTTGATGGGAAGACTGGAACTCTTTCATTAGGAAGCAGAGGGCGGGGAAGTATGAAGTATACAAAGAAGTTGTTTTAACACCTTAAGCTAGCCATTGTCTCTGAGTCTCAGGCTACTTCAGGCAACAGGGATGATAACTACCTCCAGAGAATGGGGCGATTTCAATGAGATACTGTATATGAAACACAGCACTCTTTCCTTCACATATTTATTCATTCATTCAACAATACTCTGTTCTACACAGGGACGAGTTTTAGCTCCCTTAAACATACGAGCATGCCGGCTTAGCTACCAACCAAATTAAAACATACGCTTTCAGAATTTGTTTCAGAAAATCAGTGTTGAATAATCACTCATCTGAGATTTTTTTTCTCTGTATCTTCCCTCCCCTTCCCCCAGCTCAAACTTCAGTATGGAGGAAAACCTCTTCTCTCAATGGCCCCAACTCAACCCTCTTCGCCATAAATCTTTTCTTGATTTTAGGAAATCAGACTGGGAAAATGTGTCTGAGGGAAAGACGCATATGAAAAAGAATGAATGACTTTTGATTGATTTAGTTCCCTGTAAAAACTTGAAGGGTGAGTTCATTCAAACCCACTTCTAGTAAGGAACTATTAGACACACTGCTATGTGATGTGGTAGCTCAGAAAGAGCTGAGTTCTGGTCCCCGTTCCACCACGAACTAGCTCCCTGACACTGGCCAACTCCATCGCCTCTCTGGGCCTCATCCTCTATAAAGGGGGGCTGGAATAGATGGTGACTAACGACCCTTCCAGCACTAGCATTTTATGATGCTGATGAGCACAGGGAAAGAAACCGAAAACCAGCTCTTATAAAACTGGAACAGCTTGGCCGTTTCCATCCTTCATTTGACCACAATTACTTAAATTATTTAGAACATATTTCCATGTTGAGGTGTAATTACAGAATTTTCTTTTCTTTTCTTTTTTTTTGTGTGTGATCTTGTTGTCATTTAAATCCAACATATTTTGATAATTTCCCCGGGTGGAAACTTTTAGCACTGAGTACATTTTTATGAGTGCCTTTAAAAGAGAAATTTAGATGCAGTCCCTCTGCAGCCTTGGTATGGAGTTCCCTGAAATTTTCAGGGGGAAATATATATATATATATATATATATATATATATATATATATATATATATATATATATATATATATATGGTGTCACTTCGAATCTAGGTCAAACCAAATTTTAATATCTAAAGAATTTAATCAGAAAGCTGGAGTCTACATTACTGTTTTAAGATACCAGATTTGGCAAGTGCTCTGTTTTGTTATGAAGGACTTTACCCATCTCAAGGCTAATGCAGTATATATTAGCATTCAAGACCTCAGGAAATCTCATTTTGGTTTAAATTTAACTCTGTGTATCCTAGTATTTGTTAGATAGAGAACCCCCATGGCAATGTAGCCTCATAGATCCCATGAGATTTATTTCTCTAGTTTAGGATGATTCAAGAGGTATCAAATAGTTTAACACATTTCAAGGGTAAACATAACGTCTCATTAATTCAGACCTCACTAATTTAGAATGTATTCACCTTGAGCTTACATAGGAAAATCTAAGCAAATAGTAGTGTAACTCACATTTAAGGAATATTTAGTATTCTTAAAAATACATTGTTTTAAGTGCATTAAAAAGTTTTTTTGCATTAAAATGTTGCTAAATACAAATGATCCTAAGTTAATCTCCAAGGCTGACACAGTAGTCACTCTTTGCATAATATACTTTTAGCCATTTCTTGTGACACTGTTTGTAATTGAAATTATTTGTTAAACATTCTACAATTCTAGCTTTTTCCTTTTTGGGTGTGCTCGGGTCACAACTTAATAAAAATTAATGATATTGCTGCTATCTAAGACACCACATTGGAAAATATGATGTGTTTGATTGGGGTGAAATTTGCTTTGTGTGACTCACCCCAGAGTAATGATGAAAGCATTTGTGGTGGCAAGAATATTTGAGGCAAGTTTGGCTAAACACTGAAGGAACGCCTGTCATCAAAAAATTGATCCAATCATCTGATTATGAAGCAAGTGAGGCCTAGAGAGGCATATGAATTTGCCTGAGGTTCCTCGGGTTAGCAACAAGGGAGCAAAGACTTAGAAAGCATGACTCTTGACGCATGGTTCAGGCTATTACACTCCCCTGGGCTTCACTTCATGAAAGGAGCTGACCTCACTCCAGGTCCATCTTGCTTGTCCATAAATGCTCTTATGCTGACCCAGCGCCTGAATGTCAAACAGCCACAGAATCACTTGTTGAAGGTACATTGGGAGCCCGCCTACGAAATTGTTCAATTTCCCTCAAAACCATGTACTTAGCCTCTAGAATTTGCCTTTGTTCCAAGGCAGCTGACTCAGTGTTAGCCCCATATAAAGACATTTATTGGGTGGGGGAGGAGAGGTAAGCGGTATATATCCTGCCACATTATTTAGCCTGACCCTTCTGCCCATTTCCACCTCCTCCTCACTGGTAAACCAAGGAAGGGTAAGTGGGTATTTTAAGGAAAGTGTACTGAGAGAGATCACCAAAGCAACCTGAATTTTCTTCAAGTTGAGCTGACAGCCCACAGGCCACAGTAACCTGATTCTTGAAATGTTCAGCACTGATCTTGGCAACTGTTTTCTTTCTGGTTTGTGATTTTCAGTAAGATCCCAAACAACCAAAGCGGGGGAAAAAAGAACAAGCAAAGAGAGAAAAATCTCTAACTTTCCAAAACCAGCCATTTGTCCTAGTCATTCACACAACGACCTCAAGGGAGGTCAGTGCTACTTAAGAATTGGCGATGGTGTTGTGGTGAGCACCAAAAGGCATTTTTGGCCTGACAAACCAATTAGCCAATGGTCATATCCACTTCCTTGCTCCTTCCTGAATTTCTTAAACATGTGTTTCTTGGAATCCACCTCTTTTGCCACATAGACCCAAGTGACAAATCATCAACCCCAAAGAACCAATGCTCCACAACAAACCACTAGCATATGTTGCAACTGCCAGTGGCAGGAGGGAGCGATAAACCAGACTACCAAATTTGGTAAAAAGAAATAAATAAATGAACCTGTTTGTACTGGCTTAGTAGTATATCCCAAAGTGCAGTGATGGCACTTACTTATTTGCAAAATGTCCTAAGATCTGTTACAGCCGAGAGAAAGCTTGGCGAGAAGGGAGGGTGTCATCAGGGCAGGCTGGGCAGCCGCCTGAGAGGCAGTAGCTTGATGAAGTTTCCACAATCCCCACTCTAGTTCTGAGCCCAGCAGGCCCAGCAGTTAGATTTAGCCTGCACCTATCCAGAGATAAATGATCAATGTATTATGGACTGGTGTTTGATAACCAAATACATAAGGAGCAGATGTATAAACCGGGGGCTAGTCAATTGCGTAACAATGGGGCTGACCCTCCTCTGAAGCTGGCATGCTCTCTCCCCTCCCATCTGTGTCTGCAGCATCTTCCCCAGACACCTTGGAAAACATCTGAAGAACCCAAAGGTGACTTGCTAGAGAGAATTGACTCAACAGAGGCAGGAAGATGGCCTTGAAGGACCTTTCAACCCAGCCAAAATGCCCCTCTTCCCTGAACAGAACTAAGTGACCCCTGTACCTTTCTGTCTTTCTACAATTCCAAGCTGCCTGCTTTGCTTGTGGTTTCATCTTTTTCCTGAAGCTCCTGGTGGCTATGAGTGGTGGAGCCAATATTTGAAGCCATATATGTTTGTTTCTAAATCCCATGTATTCAGTCACTTCCAGATGTCCTTAGTATCTTCTGATATTCTGGATTCCCTCCCCTTCCTTCAGTCATTTATTTTGTGAAAGTGAAGGGTAGGGTTATTGCTAACCATGGCAGAGAAAGGAGGGAGAGGAGAGGAGACAGGAGGGTCTCTGCACACTGGGAGCTAACAAGACACTGACAACCTGCTATGGGGGAGAGGACAGAGCATCCTGACACTGAGAAAGCATCCAGCTTTTTTTTTTTCAGTTAAATCAACAACAAAAGTAACAACCACCAAAATCTACCTAAGTGCTAATCTTTTAAAAATTGTTTTAATGGATTTCCTACCTTAGTCACTGAAGTCTAATCAACGTGAACTGAGCCTTTTTTAGACTATCAAATGTGTGATGACTATAGAACTTTGTAGATATAGCTATAGTTGGTATAAAAGATTGCAACAAAACTTGGGGTGTTTTTTTCCTGCCCCCTTTTGCTAATGTGAACCTGTTTTCTTAGGATTTCTCCTGAAAGCTGAGCTGAGGCAAGATAAACTTTTGTTCTGCAAAGATTATGAGCACTATAGCTCTGTTTAATTGGAATTTCGCAAGCACGGTGATTTATAGAGCATGATAATTTATAGCTTGGGGGACTGTGGTGATCATATAATCCAACCACCTCATTTTATAAATGAGGAAATGAAGGCTCAGAGAGAAGTGACTTGCTTAAGGATTAGTACCAGGGCCAATATGTAAACCATATCTTCTAACTACAAGTGGAATGATCTTGTCACCTAGTTGGAGTGAAGTTGGCAAATGACCAAGAAAGCTGCCACATTGATGGGGAGAAGGACATAGGGATATTCCCCTGCGTTTCTGTGTCTGTTGAGACCTCAAATACAAATATCACCAATTCAAAGGTATTGGAGATACCTCTCCCTCACCCCCGTAAACCCTCTCTTTGTAGACTTAGGCCGTGGGTGACGTTTCTGGGCATCTCTTTCTAGGATTCAGTTAAATGAGGACATTGAACAAGGTATGTGTTTAGTAATGGAGCTTTGTCTAGCCTGAGCACATCTGAAGATCCTTTATAGAGAGAATGGAGAGCAGAGGAGGGAAAAATCCAACATTGCCCATTGGATGGGGTCAGGAAGAGTCAGGCTGGGTACAGGAGGGGAGACTGCACAGCACAAGGCAAGTGGAAACTGGCTTCAGAGGATGGGGCTGGGCTGAACTGCAAGCTCTCAGGCATCACATCTAAGAGAATTAGTGAAGAGTGAGAAAATGTGAGGAGGAAAACCTAGAAAGACATCCAGGGGTGCAGGAAGTAGAAACCTTCTCAGGGTTACCATGGCCAAATATGATAGGAAGCAGAGAAGAGAAAGGAAGCTGACAATGGCTTACCTCCCTGCCTTACCCTAGCACTTGAGACATTGCAGATAAGAAGGAGGCAAAGGTCCAAATACTCCAACTCCATTCCCAGGGCAGAGTCCATAAAAAGAGAGTTTACAGGGGTGAAGGAAAGGTACCTCCAATACCTTTGAACTGGTGATATAAGGCATGGGAATATCCCTATGTCCTTGTTCCCCATCAATGTGACAGCTTTCTCGGTCATTTGCCAATTCACTCCCACTAGGTGGCAAGATCATTCCTTTTATAGTTAGAAGATATGGTTTACAGTATTGACTATGCTACTAATGGACTGAACAACCTTAAGCAACTCACTTCTCTCTTAGCCTTCTTGGGGCCTGTAGCTAAAACAATTAGCTTTTAAGAAAAAAAAATACAAATTTATGTTACAAATAATGACTTGTTGCAAATTATGTTATAAATGTGAATTTTTATTCAGAATGAGAAAATAAATCACAAAATATTACAAAAGTTTTTTTTAAGCCATCAAATACCACAAACATCACAAAATCCAAAAACAAATACCTCTAGTACTTTTTGGAAATTGACTTTCTGACACACCTCTATATTACTGGGGGTTTTCCTACATTTTTTGGCTGCATATTCCTTTTGATGCATCACTTTTTTAGGCAACCATTTTTATTTTCTATATAAAAGGGGAAAGGGCAATTCAGTTTTTCTTCTAGCATGCTTGATCAAAATTTGTTCTTCATTCTTTGGTATTTTGGCTAATAGTTCTAATTAGGCATTGATGAAATACCTGTATCTTCTGCTTGCAATTGTAGATACCTGATGATAGGGAGAATTTTCCACAGCATAGTTTCTGGCTCCATATGTGTATATCTTTGCTCTCCTCCACTCCTCTCACACTATCAGTGCCAGGGGCCTCAGGACACAGTCAAAATGGGAGATGACGTTGACACTGTACCTTTACGTTATGACATGGGACGAGTCCACCCAGTGGGTATTTGGAATGTCCCTGCTATTCCTACACTAAGAGGGTTTGCAGTAACCTAACCATACATGGAAATGATGGCAAACCACTTTAATACATCCCAAGAAACCAGAACTTTTGTATCCCAATGCAATTGCCCTTTATCCAGGTCCCCCAAAATGCCCATGGCCCTGCCAATGTCACCTGACAGGAAGAGAGGTGTTGAAGGGGAGGTGGGGGACAAAAGACATGTGTTGTAACTGACTGCACTAGAACAGCTTACTTTTGCAAATTTTACAAAGACATATGAGCAGTAGGGCCTTTCCCGTGCTAGTGGGGTAAAAGTGGGGGAGGGAGGTCCTGCAACTTAAGCCTCGTCATCTTTATAGTAAATCCAGGCCTTAAATCTGGAAATGCCAGACCTGTTGATAAAGCTCAATACATCCACTCCCCCCAGTAGTCTGGCTCACCTGGTGTCTGGGCTGAGGAGCTGATGTTCTGAGGTCTGTGGCCAGGAGATGCGGGGCAGGGGGATGTCCCAGATAATCCTTAAAATGAATCCATATGTGGCTGGATTTGTCTGATGAGTGGGAAGGAGTGTGAAGAACCAAGACCAGCAAACATCTATATTCATGGTTGATTAGCATAGTGGGGGAAGGGAGTCAGGAGCAGTCCACGTGCAGTGCGGAAAGCAAGGGGCAGGACAGCACAGGGCCTCTCTCTCTCTCTCTCTCTCTCTCTCTCTCTCTCTCTCTCTCTCTCACACACACACACACACACACACACACACACACACACACACACCAGCCGGTTCAGAACGTGTGTCAGGGCACTGTGGAAACAGGCACCACGGTGTGAATGGAGCCGGAGGAGGGGATTTCTAAAGGACTTGGGAAGTCATGGGGCACTCATGCCAAGCCCAGGTGACTGAAGTGTATGACACAGAGCGGAGCAGCAGCCCGTTCACATCTGCACACAGAACACAGTGTGGCTTGCCTCCTTGAGGGCTGGCTACTCTCAGAGGAGGTGGACCTGAACGTGGACAATGGCCTTCCCGCAGGGGTGCAGGCAGCAGGAGCAGGGGAGAGGACACCCCTGGGAGGGTCTCAAGTGGGAAGAGAAGGAAGCAGAGAATGCCACATGGTGACCACCACTGACACACATGACACATCTTCCTAGGACCCCCAAAATGACAGATGGGGCTCTGCAGAAGACTGAGGCCTGTGTGAGCAGGTGGGGGCGACACCCAGTGGGGACTGTGTTGGTGCCATTAAGGCCTGGGGAGATTCCAGTTCTGTTTCATGGACATTAGCATCTCATCCTGGTTTATAAAAACCTCATCTAAGCGACATAATTGACCTGATTTTGAAAGTTAAGGAAAGAAGGTTATGGAGACCTGCCCCAGACCCAGTTAGGGGTGAGAGGGTCAGATTAGAATGAGATTCTACTTATTCATTTAGTCCTTAATTTAGTAAATATTTATTGAGCTTCTACTATGTGCCAGGCACAGCTGTAGGGTAAAAGAGAGTTCTAGCTGATAGACTGCCAAGGGAACTGGCAATACTGAGTAAAGAATCGCTCCATCTCATGGAAGCTGGTGTGCGTACCAAGACAGGGAGGCAGCACCACCTAAAAAGGTCAAGGTTGTGGACGCTGCAGTCAGACTGACCAGGGTTTAAACTCATAGCCACCCTTCACAGCGGTGAGAATCTACACTAACTACTTAATCTCCCTGAGCCCCTGGTGTTAGGGTCCCCACCTGTAAAATGGGAATACTAATACTTGCCTCCAGAGCAAGTATGAAGATTAAAACGTGGAATCCACAGAAGTGTTTAGCACCTCGCCTGGTGCACAGGAAAGGCGTGGTGAGAGTGAGCTATTCACAGCCTATTCGTATCATTATTCTCCCATTGTCCTCACCTGGGAGTCGTACTGCAGCGCAGAGCTGTGCCCAGTGCACACATGCCTGCAGGAGAGAAAGCACAGCCTTCCTCAGGCAGCTGCAGGGGCCAGCCCTGTGGCCGCAGTCACACCAGAGCACGCTGACCGCGGCTGTGGGAACCTGGCAGCCTGTTCTTTCGCAGGAGACGAGGGAACTAACAAATCTCATGCGGGTGGTAGAGAGGTAGAGAGCTGCACCTATTGTAGAAGCACACAGGTCACACCTTCTGGAGACTCGCAGGAAAACTGGGGGAGGAGACATTTGAAGGAAGGCTGAGGTTCCCACGGTCACAGGTGGGGTCAGAGCTAGAGAACTAAGCTTTGCTGAACTGTGTCCCTCCCTGCAGTCTGGAGGCTGAAGAACTGCGGGCTACCACAGACGTGCCCTCCTCTGGTTAGGTCTGGGTAGAGAGGAGGCACTGGCTGGGGCCTGAAGGATGAACAGTTTTCTAGGTAGGACACCTTTTTTGAAGCCACCACATTTCTGTATGTGAAGAGGAAAGCGATGAAAGGGAATGCAGTTGGAAAGTTAAGTGGGAGCCAAGTTGTGACAAAGCTTCCTAAGCCAAACTCTACTCAGTCATGCAGTTTGGGGGCCCACTGGAGGTTTAGAAGCCAGAGGTAAAGAGCAGCTAGAATAATCAGGTATGCATCTTATTACAGTATGGAAAGTAGATCGTGTAGGTGGGGGGTGCAGGCGGTAACCAGGAAATGTCAACGTTAACTACGCTCAGGTACCAAGGGCTGCTCACGTGGCTCTTGTGGATGTATCTTCCTCTCTTGCTGCAGGTTTATTCTAATCTCCTTTCTTTTTCCATAGCTTGGGCATCCTAACAGCCTTTCACAGTGAGTGCCCTGCAAGGAGCTCCTCTGATTCTTCATCCTAAGGACACAGAAGGCACCAGATTGGCGCCCAGAACAAAACCACTCCTAAAACATCCATGCTTAGAGAATAAAGGAGCATTCGAACTAAGTAAGAAAAAGAATGGTATATTTTGAGGCCATCTTTCTAATGTCTTAGATATCAGAGTTAAGTTAGATCAGAGCACCCGGACCCAAGTTATTAATATGTTGTTATGCACAAATGATCTAAAACACTAAGAAATAATCTGAGAACATTAAGAAATGATCCTCTATGCCCAGGCTGATTCTCTTTACCAAAATGATTTGTCTCTTCAATGGGAAACATGAAGAAATTATGACCTGGGCTCTTTGCTTCTTGGTTTTCACGTGGCCACAAGTGTCAGAAGGACAGGAGAAGGGGGTGGTGGGAAGGGTGATGCCTTTTGCTGGAGGCACAGACCCTGCAGCTCCCCTCCCCCATGCACCCCCGACCAGCAGTCTTACTCCTCAGGCCCCTGTTTCCTCACTTCCACAGACTACGCTCCTCCTTGCTTCCCCACCTTGCTGTATGCCCTCACCCACATCCAAAATACCCTCCTTTCTTGTCCCCTCATCCCTTCCATCCCTCCAGACCTGGAGCACTCCCCACATGTTCCATTGGTCTCCCCTCATAGGCCAGTACCCTCTGACCCTTACAGTGCTTCATGTGGTCACAGGGACCCGGGGAGACGGCTGGCCTATCCATTCTAGGTGAGCCAGCTGACGCTCAGCCAGCCTCAGCACCTTCTCCAAGGCTGAAAGGCTGGTCAGCGGGAGCAAGCTCCAGACGTTGCACAGTGTGATGCCCACTCTCCAGCATTGTGATGCACGGTCACCTCCTGCAGCATCTGTAGCGGCTCCATGCCCGACCCTAAGTGCCTATGATGTCTTTTTATTGTGTGGTGCGTGTTGGACTAAGCTCTTTAACTGAGATCACCTAAGGCAAAGTCCCAATCGTGTGTGTCATTACTCCCATAGCACATGTGGATCCTGAACTTGGGGAGTGAGACAAGGCAGGCCCTATCTGGCTACTAAGCTACTGTCTCATTTTTCACTCATCAATTCAGCAGCAGAGGGTGGGCTAGTGGGGCTTCTGGATACTGAAACAAGCCCCCCAGGTGATTCTGAGTGCACCGAATTTGAGAACCACTGTCCTAAGGGCTCTTTGTGTAGAAACAAACTCATTGAATTCCCATGCCGACTCTCTGAGGTAGGTTGTATTGGTAAGCCCACTTTGGAGTGAAGGGAAAATAAAGCACAGAGAGGTTAGGGTACCTGCTCCAAGTCACACAGTCAGTGAGGGTAGAGCATCCAATCCCTCCATGGGAGAAAGGGCTTGACCTCAGGGAGTTTGAGGAGCTTGTGGTGGCATCTCCCTTACCCCTGGGAAAACATCTGAAGGCAAGAGGGTGGTGGGCTTAGGATTAACAATGCTGGGACTTTGGTGGGCCAGGGACGTGCCAGTTTTCCAGGAGGTCAGGTGGACCTGTCAACTGTCACTGGCCCCAAGGCAGTGAAGAGCAATTTGACCAAGTGTGTCTGAGGGTGGTGCTGTAGGAGAAACAAAGTGTCTTTAAAATCCTCCCCTTCCAAGTTCTGATTGTTCCACACGGACCTGACAGTAATTTTCCAGCCTCCACTTACAGAAGTCCAATGATGAGGAGCTTGGTGGCATGCCGCCACAGCCCCCAGGCATCAGATGGTGTCAGTCTTAAACCAGGGGCCTACTTTGTCCCATAGCTATGGGATCATTTTGTCTAAAGGGAGATGGCTGAGGGGGCAGAACGAGCATCAGGAACACCCCCCACCACCACCACCACCCCAAGGCTCTTCTGCCCAGCTGGGACTTTCTCCATCTGGGGTCCTGAGAGACAGCTGCGGATGGCCACCGTGAAAGGGTCACACATTCCTGTGGCTGGTACCATGCAATTTCCTTTCAAAGTGTGCTTCAAGATTTTACTACCTTTGGGGATTAGGGTAGGAGAAGTGGAGAGACAGGGAGATAGCTAGACAAAAAACAGACACAAAGACAGAATAAAGATGTGAAACTGACGGCAGTAAATTCAGCAGAATGGTATAAAGATCTTTTATCTTTCTTCCCTGCCAGTCCATCTCCTGGTCTCTAAGGAGCCCCCAAGGATCCACACTATGTTGGTTGCTCCACGTATTGCGTTGCCTCAATCCTCACCGCCACCTACCAGGCAGATGTGATTGTATCCACTTGGCAGAACTATAAGAAACAAGACTAGGCTTTCAACTTCCTTCCATCATTTGGATGGAAGTGCAGGTTCTCTGACCTCATCACCACCATCCCCTCCCCCCGCCGCCCCCGTCCCAATAATGACGCTCCTCATCCTATGAAGCATAAGGTCTCCTATTCATTCATTGAAGGAATATTTGTTCATTTCAAGTTTTTCAAAATAAATCTTCAAGTTCAAAATGGCCCGCTTCACCTCTCCTCCCTCCCAAATCCCATGAAAATTAGCATTCCATAAATGCAAAAGAATAAATCTGTACCAAACATGAAAGGATGCCTAGCAGCTATTCAGAATATGTTGCACATGCTTAGAACCCAAAGAAGATGAGATCGTATTGATGGATAAAGCGTAGTGGAAACATCTAGACCCCAAAAACACATCCAGGAAGAGAACTGGCCTGGAGGTGGAGAGGCCCTTTCCAACAAAGCCCTGGAGAGAGTTCCAAATCAGAGCATCAGCTACAGAGAACAGGGGCGGGCTGTGGGGTCATTAATTAAAAGTCTTTCTGAAGTTTACAGCGCTAACTCTCTCCATAGCCAGCAACTGACTGCAATGGCATTTGCCTGTGTGAAAAAATCAGAATCCTTGGTGTTGGCTTCTGGAACATTCTCCCCTCCCCCATCCCAACAAATACCTCTCTCCCCACTCCTTGTTAAGTGCTGCAGACTTGGTCCTACTACTTGGTTCTGCAGCATATATGATTTTCATAATCACAATATTTTACATTCTGCATGGTGTGTTACAGTTTTTTCAAATCAACTTACAGGCAAAGTTAGAAGTCCTAGAATATAAATTGTATAAACCTTGAAAAAGTAAAGTGAATACTATACAGCTCAGAACAGGGGGGTGGGGAAGGTGGAGAGGGAAAGGATGTGCTTTCATCTGTGTTTCATCGTCTTCTCCTAATCTAGCAACAAGTCGGAAGTAAGCATCTATCCTGTATCAGGGCTGTTCTGGGCCCTAGACGCGTCAGGAGTCAAATGGACAGACATTCTCACCTCTATGGTGCTTCTAATCTACTGTCAAATAAATAGATATTGCCTAAAAGCTGAAGAATCACGAAATGAGGGTTTAAATACTTTATTTAAAACTATAAAGGTAGCTACAAGATTATTAAATATAAAAATCCATAGAAGAGAAGAGATAGGTATAAAATCCCTGTCATAGCAGGGGAAGAACGGATGAAGTTTAAATTGGACAAATTTAAGAAACAGATGTATAGGGAATTATCTCAGTTTGTGGTGGGAATCACCAGAACTAAAAACTGACTTGGCTAAGGAGTTACATCCAGGACATGGGCCTGGGGCTGTGGGCTGTGGGGAGACACTTGCTCCCCAATAATCCTTGATGCTTCTCAGGGGAGGGCAGAATATTTTTGCTTGTGTGTAGTTAGATAGATAGATAGATAGATAGATAGATAGATAGATAGATAGATAGATAAAATAAAAAACGACTTCATAAACCCTGGGCAAAATGTAGGGTACATATTCTCATTCCCATTTTATACCTGAAGACACAGGAGTCAGCCCTTGGTAATGTACTTGGGATTACAAACGAGGTGTTCATTGCAGCTTTATTTACAGTAGCCAAGACATGGAAATTACCAAAGTGTCCCTTGATAGGTGATTGGATAAAGAATATGTGGTATATATACATGATGGAATGCTATTCTGCCATAAGAAAAGATGAAATAGTGCCATTTGTGACAACATGGATGGATCTTGAGATTATTATGCTAAGTGACATAAGTCAGACAGAAAAAGTCGAGAACCATATGATTTCACTGATATGTGGGATATAAAACTGAAAACAACTAAGTAACAAGACAAACAAATGAAGAAACAAAACCTAAAAACATAGATAATAGTTTAGTGCTTACCAGAGGGTAAGGGAGAGGGGAGATGGTAGAAGATAATAAAGGGGGTCAGATATATGGTGGAAGGAGAACTCACTCTGGGTGGTGAACACACAACGTGATATATAGATGATGTATTACAGAATTGTACTCTTGAAACCTGTTTAACTTTACTAACCATTGTCACTCCAAGAAACTTTAATTAAAAAGAAAGAAAGAAAGAAAGAAAGAAAGAAAGAAAGAAAGAAAGAAAGAAAGAAAGAAAGAATGAAAGGAACCAGGTGTCCTGACCACAGTCTCCAAATTCCTCCCTAAGCCTCCTTCTTTCAGATGCAGATTGACTAGGGTTGCAATCCTTGATTCATTGCAGTTGTCGACAAAAAATAACCAGCCTAAGAGAAAATTTATAAGAGTTCATTTGAGCCAAACTGACGACAATTGCCGGGAAGCAAAGTCTCAACAGATTGAGAAAATGCTCCAGAAAATGGCCATGTTGCAACTTATTTTATACATTAGAATCAAAGGAGGAGGGTTACATGAAATCCATTGGTTGTAGATTAAGCGGGTGGGAGAAAGCAAAGCGGGGAAATCTCTGGTATTGGATAAAAAGTAAAATGTAGAGACATATACTTCTTTTACATTTGTGGGTACAGCATAATTAATAGCATTTTACAGCACATAGAGATGGTATTTGGGGAACAAGATAACAATGAGGGATTTTGCAGTTTCCTGCTCTGGTGTGGTGGGTTGTGCCCCCTGGGGGTCCGGAAAAAGAGATTACTCTGATATTGCAGAGGTATGTTATCTTAGATGCAAAAAGACAGGCTTAAGGTAAAGATTGACCTTTGTCAAGGGAGCTACAGGCCAAGGATGTGACTTCCCTAACAAAATTTCTTTGTTATGAATTTTTATGTTCATGCCATCCTCTGTGGTTATGTTCAGTCTCCTGAGCTTGTCAAGTTTAACATGTGGCCCCTTTTCTGTCCACACAGTGAACTTTGGGCAACTGGCTGTTCATTTTTGAAAATGGGGAGACTATGACCACCCCATGGGCTGTGATAAGGGTCCATGCCAGTTGCCTGGCACAGCCTGGCCCCAAAATATCAGCTTCCTTACTTTATATTTCTTTTTTTAACTCATCCAACATTTGAAACATTAATACCATTTGTCAATTATGCTTTATTCTTATTATTTTTATGTGATTTATCACTAATTCTGACTAAATGAATCTTGGCAATTCATTCTAATGTGTGGGCTTGGCTATACCAAAGGGCTTGTCACAGCTTAGGGAAGTAGAGACTGTCAAGACCAAAACATTTGACCGGAAGATGTGATTTCATGCACAAATCCAACCCATGACTTACTGTGGGCGTGTGGTGGGAGCGATTACTGAGAACACTTTTACCCTTACGCCCCCAAATATCCCTTTCTCACTACCCACACTGAGATGTCACCCTCAGAGTTGCTCCTTTGGACCTTGAACAATTTTGGATTTTTATGCTCCCCCCGCCCCCCCCCAGAAAAGTGCAAGTTTTCTCTGGTTACCACCCGTTGAGAGTACAATCTCTTGGGACTAGACCACTGAGGAGAGGCCTGGGAATGGATGAGGAAGAAAGAGGGAGGGAAGCAGAGAAGCACCGGGGAGGGAGGCAGGGAGGACAATTCCACAAGCCTACCCCTCCCCTCCCCCCAGCCAGGTTGCTTCTGCCTATTTTAACCAGGGAGAAGAAACAATTCTTCTGGATAAATCACACATAAGAGCTCACAGGATTAAGTACCAACTACGTGCTAGGCAGGCACTGTGCTAATGTTTCACAGGCATCAGCTCATTGAATTCTCACAGCAACCCCGTAAGGGTGTCGCTAGTACTATCTCCTTTTTACAGATGAAGAAATAGAGAGGCTAAGTGTCATACCCAAGTTACACAACTGGGTGACAGACAGAGCCAGGAGCCCAGCAGCCTGACTCCAACGCCATGCTGTGCACCACCACACTAGAAACACAGTCCCCACCCTGTAACACACACACACACACACACACACACACACACACACACACACACAGCTTCTAGTTGCCATGCTCTGCCTTTCAGACCAGTGGAACAATGAGAACTTGTTTATTGTGTGTAAGAGTGCTTATCTAATATTAACATAGTAGATTTATTCTGTCACTCCAGACTACGGAACTAGGGGGAATGAAGGGAGGGACTTACATGTGGCAGAGAATAGCTCAGCCTAAGCAGTATAAGAAAAAACGGGCTGCTCAGATGGGTAATGAGTTTCCTGCCAGGGCAGGTGTCACAGCTCGGGGAGTCGCGGGCCTGGATGGTCTATGCCCTAGGAACAAGGTAGGAAGAAACACGACTCAAAGCCCCTCTCAGCCCTAGCAGTCAATTTAAACACAGTTTTCCAGATCTGCCCTCGCAAAGTGGGGTGCTGAACCAACAGGGTGTGCCTGGTGACTAAGACTTGGCCCAGCTTCTCGAGCATTTACAATGTGATTCTCGGATTTTCTAATATCATCTTCATAGCGTTTCTGGGAGGAATTTAATAAAGAGCAGTGCGGATTCATTCCTTTCATCTCCTAAAGGTAACTCTGTCTGACCTGCCCAATCACTCTCTGTTCTGTCTGCTTCCGGAGAGCACTACTAGGATTCAGACAGACTTAAAAAAAAAAATGTATAGTATGTTCTATGTCTTTTGTCTCCGCAGAGGAAATGCTCTGTGCTACTATAAATAATAATTTGCAGGTCAGTGAAGGTTGTTAAATGTCCCTGATGCTTTTTCTCACTTCCCTCCAGACTCTCGTAATTACTACTGCTCTGAACCCAGCGGGCAGAGATGCATAGTTCTCTGCCCAGGAAATGATAGTGGTGTGGGAACCCCTTCTCGCTGCGGTAAAAAGCCTGCGTGTCTGTGTGTCAGGCCTGTCCTGAACCCGTATCAGAGCCATTCACATCTCTGCATGGAAATGGCCACATAGGAAGCCGGCACGTTGTCCCCCAAGAGACCTAAAGCTGCGGGGTCATGGCAGTTGGATTCTAACACCCGCCCTCCCAATAGCTGCATGACTTCAGAGCAGTCACGGAACCTCCTGGGCCTCTGTCCCTTCATGTGTAAAGCTGAGAACACAATACTTACCTCGACTAATAAATATCATTGCTATGAGAATTCGTGGTGGTTTTTTTTTCCTTTAATAATTTTATTCTAAATATTTATGCATCGTTGCTATGGGTCAGGCACTGTTGTATTCCTGGGGGGTGGGGGGTGGGGATCACTCATAAACAAACAAACAAACAAAAACAGGTAAAAGTCTCTCTCCCCTTGGATCTTCATTGGGGGAAGCAGATAAATATGTGAATAAGACAACCATACAGACTTTCTAATGGTGCTAAGTGCGTTAGTAAAAAGTAAAGCAGCAAAGGGGAGTGGGGCATTCTGGGGAGTGCCCAGGGAGGACATGCCTAAGAGGGTGCTGTTGGGACTTAGACCCAGAGGAGGTAAGGATTGGAGCCTAGAGAACATTTGGGGGGAAGGGCATTCCAGCTGGTGGGAATGGCAAATGCAAAGGCTCTGAGCAAGTCTGAGCCTACACGTTCACAGACCAGTGGGGCCAGAGGGTTTGGAGCACAGCAGCTGGGAGAAGCCGCACCAGACAGGGGAGGACTTTGTGGGGTCTTTGACTTTGACTCTGAGTGAGATGGGAGCCTCTAAGGGGTTCCAGCAGAGGAGTGATATAACCTGATCGGAGTTTCAAAAGAATCTCCAGCTGTCGTGTTTAGAAAAGAGAATCAAATGAACTAATATTTCCTGAGGTGTTTTGAAAAGCACAAAGTACAACCTGGAAATGAAATACAGTAAAAACTCAGCCCTCCAGACCCCTCAGAGAACAAGTTGTTCTGGACACCTGATAAAGTGGTGGATTAAATATGACCACACCTTTGTTGTCACATTCCCCCTTGAGAGGTGGAGTTCATTGCCCTTCCTCTTGAATCTTGTTGGTCCTGCAAGGACTTATCAAATAAGATACAGTGGGGGTGACATTGGGCCAGATCGAAGCCCAGCCATTTAAAGGACTGGCTGTGCAGGACGAGAGAGCAGGGCTCAGAGCTCCACCTTGGAACTAGTGTTCACTCACCAGCTTCTCTGAGCACAATTCTCTATTGTGATCTGGAAGTCCCCAGTGAGGCCAGGGGGCTAAGAAGCAGCTTCCGAACAGAGATGGGGAAGCACAGGGGAAATGCATTGCTCAGCTCTACCACTTACCAACTCTATGATATTGGGCAAGTCGCTTTGGCTCTTTCAGCCTAATTTATTCAGAATAATAAGTTCCACTACCTACTATGAAAGGTAAGTAAGATAATACACATGGAGTACCTAGCACAGTACCTGGCACTCCGTTAAGACTCATTTATTTATTATCATTCCTTTCTTGTGCCCTCTATAAGCTTGGCCTTCACACAGTGTGAGGTTCCCTTCATGGCTGGAGTAAAGCCTTTCTCCTTGTGACTTTACCTACTTGATTGGAATGTCCCACCTCTAGACCCTCCCCTCTGGGGACGGGATTGCAAAGGTGGGACACTGTCAAGGGAAGACGTCTAATAAGAGGTGTATAGTTTTTGTGGGAGAGACTGTGGTGGGATCCCAGCCGGAACAAAATCCAAGTTTGCTGAACCCTGTTTATAGGACCCTCTGCTGGGCAAGGGGATGAGAAGGAATAGTAGTTTGCCAGAAAGTGAATATTTGAAGAAGGGAAACAACCCTAGAAGCCAGCAATGAAAGGGCAATGCCTCCCATCCTATACCTCACCCCCATCAGTTCCCTGAGGACTGTGAAGCCCCTAATAATTGTTTTGGAAAATTTTTAGTCAGTACTCAGAGGAAAGAGGAGAAAAAAAAAAGTTCAGTAAATCAACGAGATTTTTCTTCCCATCAGTTGTTTTAAAGTATTAAGTCAATGTCAACCAATCTAGAATTTCTAAGTTGTAAATAAAAAATTGAGCAGTAAGATTTTTATCTGAGCCACTTCATGAAAGCCACTATTCAGAGTTTTGGTTTATCACACTCTTCACACAGTCTGAGCAAAGGTAAGGGTGCAATACCTCATGGCAGCCCAGGAAATTCAGTGGGAAAGTTTTCATCTTTAGCTGGCTCAGGCCACAGTGGTTGCATATTGCACTTCTACTTGATCTTTTGTTTCTCTCTTAACAGGTTTGTTGTACCCTAAACTAAGTATCCAGAGACAGTCAGACCAATGAAGGACGCTACAGAAACTTGAACAACCTCATTGTTCAGGATTAAACAGTCAGTAACATTCCCAGCACTGTACCATGTACTGTAGAGAATAACAATAACAACAACAGCAATAATAGTAATGACAGATATTATTTATTGAGCACCTACTACATGCCAGGCACTTATCTAGCCACTTTTCCTATCTTATATCTAATTCTTTTAAAAATAGACAAAGCAGTTATAATTATCTATGTTTTATACACATATAAACTGACACTTAAAGAAGTTAGGTAAGTTGCTTAAAGTTGCACAACTGGTGAGAATAAAAAATTATATGATAGTTGTCTGTCTTGTTCCAAAAGAGTTTTAGGAAACACATCTCTCGTTAATTATCCAGGAATGTTCTCCTGCTTGTAACTCTTTACTGACATTTATTCAGCCAATAAATATTATAATGCACTTACAATGTGTACCTGCAAATACAACATTGACAATGAAGAGAAAATAAATAGAACAATTATTTATTCAACTTTGTGGAACATAATAAAAAGTCAGAGAAAGAGGACAGTGTGGGCCAGAGAAGCCAGGGAAAGTTTCACAGAGAGACTTGAGTTGGGTCTTGTAAGATTAAAAAAATATATATATGCAAAAGGCATTTCTAGTCAGGGGAATAAGATAAGCAAAGGTACTGAGGAAGAAATAAGCATGACAGGAGGAAGTATGTGGAAAAGAAGTGAAAATTAGATTTATGTGGAAGACTGACTGTATGGCCACTCCCTGTAAGAGAATGGTGTGTGTCTAGGTATTTAATTGGACTATTGCAAATGATAATTCCAATGCTTTAAATTTCTTCTTCTAAGTAGGTTTGAGAGTATGTTTAAAAGTCAAAAATGAATTTTTAAAAAACCCTCAAACAACCAACACTACTCTGTGTTAATACTTGAATCACTAATTCTACTATAACAGAAGCAGTCTATGAAATGATAAGGTGGTTAAGAAAGTGTTTCTTCCCCTCTTTGTGGGTTGAAATTGGAGTTTCTGAAAATTAATCCCTGTCCTCAGAAGACTCGTTTGTGTGTGTGTGTGTGTGTGTGTGTGTGTGTGTGTTCCAACAACAGCTATCTGGTGAAGGAAATAGACATACAAAGCCAGGAAGTGCAGACAGTCCAAAACAAGATGAATCCAAAGAGGCCCACACCAAGCCACATTATAATTAAAATGTCAAAGTTTAAAGACAAAGAAAGAATCTGAAAAGCAGCTAGGGTAAAAAAGTTAGTTACCTAAAAGGGAGCTCCCAAAAGACTGTCAGCAGACTTCTCAAAGGAAACTTTGCAGGCAAGGAGGGATTGGCAGGAAATACTCAAAGTGATGAAAAGAAAAGACCTGCAACCAACATTACTCTACCCAGCAAAGGTATCATTTAGAATCCAAGGACTGATGAACTTCACAGCCAAGAAAAAGCTAAAGAAGTTCATAACCACAAAACCAGTATTACAAGGAATCTTAGGGGGACTTCTTGAAGATGAAAAAAAAAGGGATAAAAATATGAATAATACAATGGCAATAACTACATATCTATCAACAATTACTTTGAATGTGAATGAATTAAATTATCCAATCAAAAGATAGGGTGGCTGAATAGATAAGAAAATAAGACCTATACATATGCTATATGCTGCCTACAAGAGATCCACTTCAGATCAAAAGTCACACATTGACTGAAAGTAAAAGTACAGAGAAAGATATTTCATGAGAATGGAAACAAACAAACAAACAAAAAGCTATGGTATCAATACTTACACCAGACAAAATAGACTTAAAACACAGGCTATATCAAGTGACAAAGAATGACCCAGTAATCCCACTTCTAGGTATTTGTCCAAAGAAACCCCAAACACTACTTTGAGGGGACATGTGTATCCATATGTTCATTGCAACATTATTTACAATGGTTAAGATGTGGAGGCAGCCTGGGTGTCTATTGATGGATGAATGGATAAAGAGGAAGTGGTACATATATACAATGGAATATTATTCAGACGGGGAAGGGAATGGGTTCTTGACATCTGTGGTGGCATGGTTGGAATTGGAGGGTATTGTGCTGGGTGAAGTATGTCAGATAGCAAAAGATAGATGCAATGTGATTTTGCTTATATGTGGAATGTAAAGAACAAACAAACAAACAAACAAACAAACCAAACAGAAACAAACTCACAGATACAGAGAACATTTTGATGGTTGCCAGATGGGAGGGAGGGCTGGGGGTTGGGTGAGAAAGGACGGGATTAAGAAGAACAAATTATTTGTTACAAAGCAGTCATGGGAGTGTAGGGTATATATAACATAATATAGTCAATAATATTGTAAGAAATATGTACGCTGTCAGATGGAAACTAGATTTATTGGGGTGGGAGGAGGGTTGGGGGACAGGCTGAAAAAGGTGAAGACAATAAGAAGTACAAATTAGTAGTTACAAAATAGTCATGGGGGTGTAAAGCATAGGGAATATAGTCAATGATATAATAATAACTATGTATAGTCCTAGGTGGGTACTAACCTAGTCAGGGGCATCATTTCTTAAATTATATGAATGTCTAACCACTATGCTGTACACGTGAAATTAATATAAAATAATATTAAATGTCAATTATAATTGAAAAATTAAGAAAGGGGGAAAGCAGAGAAGGGAATAAAAGGTTCAAATTTCCAGGTATAAATCAAATAAGTCATGGGAATGTAATGTACAACATAGGGAATATAGTCAATAATACTGTGATAGCGTGGTACAGTATCAGATGGTTGCTGGATTTATCATAGTGATCACTTCTTTAGGCATATAAATGTTGAATAACCATGGTGTACACCTGAAACTAATATAGTATTGCATGTTAGGTATATTTTAATAAAAACCTTGAAGAAATACAATAAAAAATAATTTGCAGAGAGAGAGAGAGAAATAGAGAGAATGCATGGTTTAGAGGACTTATGGCTGAAGGATATAAAAGTGAGGAAAAAAGACCTGATCACTGCTCTCAGAAGCTTATAGTACAATATGAAGTAGGCTTTGTCTTGCATCATCATCAATCCTAATAAAGGAGAGAAACCAGAGGCACTGGGTTAATTTCTGTCTAAATCACCAATGATGACTTTAAGACCCTTTCAATCCATGAGTTTAGTAGCATTAGATCAGGTTTCATTTCTGAGCCAACACCAGTGGGGGCTGTACATACAAAAAACTGGAAACAACCCATGGTCTGTGTGGAAATATGGTTGGGAGGCATTCAACACACATTTATGGCACAAAGAATAATTTTGCTAAAAAAAAACAAACCAAAAAAAAACAAAATAAAAACTGTTTATAATGAAACACAAGACAGAATGGAACAAATTCCTCCAAAAAAATTAAAAATGGTTTTTTTCAATCACTTCTATTGAAAAACCATTCAGCAGCATTTAAATAGCCAACCCTATTCAAGATAATGTTTCACTTTCTTTAACAAGGGAAAGAATTTGAAGCTAAAAGCCAACTGCTACTTCATTACTTTAATGGAAATCCCCTTGAATTCTATGATCTACTCAATCATAAGCTCATAGATTGAGTCACAAAAAGGGAACAAACTCTAAGAAAGGGGCTGAATGTGAAAGTCATTCTATCTCACTTTAGCACCTTGGAACATGTTATTTTAATGTTTCTGATGGGGGTGGGAGATAAAATTAAACACGTGCCATGCTACTCCATTCAGCAAATACTTATTAAGTGCTGCTAAGTGCCAGGCACCACATTAGGCATTAAAAAAAAAAAAAAGAAATCCATTAGGGAAAGAAGTGGTATCACTCTAGTATCTGCAGCATGCCTGGTCTTGTACTTTATATGTGGGAAGTTCGAAATGCATTATTGGAAAATTATTACACGGGGAGCAGGAGACCTAGGAGCTAGATCCACATCTGGGTCTGGCTGTGTGAACCTCTGTCAGTTGCCTAATGTCTCTGGGACTTGATTTCTCCATCTGTAAAAAATTAAGGAGTTATGCCAAATAGTGGTTCTCAACTACTGCTTTCACCTAGGGAGCCTCAAAGGATATACTGATATTTGAGCCCTATACAAGACCAACTATCCCAACTATCTCAGAATCACTAGAAATGGGACTTGGGGATAGGGACTTCTTAAGAGCTCTCCTCAGTGATTCTTCCAGCTCCAAATTCTTTGCTAAAGACTGAAGACAGAACCCTAGCAGAAGGACTCACCTAAAAACAAGATGGCAGTCCTGACTTCCTGACCATGGGCAATTCTCAATGAAAAGGCAAAGAGGACAAGGTTTGTCTCCACTACTTCCAGGTAATATTTTAGAATATTTATGCTTTTCTTACTCATTTTTCCTATTACTATCTGTTTCCTGATTCCCTTTCTTCTCCAACCCACTTGTTATGGCCTAATGCTCTCTCTACTTTTCTTGATAAAACATAGAGTAGCATTTATTTGCAACTAAAATGGAATTCATTGCAAGAGTTCCTGCTCTCAGGAAGGATGACCGAATTAACAGGAAAACGAAAGACTCTATGTCTCCTGAGAAAGCAATTACAGGCCTCTGCAAATAGGTTGGGGCACTTATAAGAGTCAGGGACATGTCTGAAATGAAACCTTGTATAAGAGTACCTGCACTGTCTCTGTGGAATAGGCATATGGCCTTGACTCCCCTGTGAAAAATAACACAAACTTTCTCCAGGATTTAACCTCAAAAGATAAGAAATTTGCAATTATTGAGAGGCCTTCTGGTCAAAACCTTCCACCCACAGCTCAGGCTGCCAGGCCCATGAGGCACACGTTTTACTTGAGGTGTTCTAATTTGTGGATGTTACTCTTAAAAAATAGAAATTCCATTCCATTAAAATGTCCTTTTAAAGAGATCCATACACTGAAAACCCCGGGTGCCTCTGTGAAGTCCAGTTGTTTTATCTGCCTGAAGACACAGATACTGAGCTAGCTTACATCTACAATCACTTGAACATAGAAGGTGTGCAGCTAATGTTCCCTTCTCCTTCTTATCAAAGAAATACTGGGTTGTCGGGAAAAGTCATGCCATATTTTTTTTATGTTTTTCGTTGCAAAAATGCGTCATGACTTTTCCAACAACCCAATATATTTTATACTGTTAAAGTTAAAATGGGGCATTTTTTCTCAGTGTCTTTATTTCAGCCCCCAAACCAAAAACCCTTCAAGGGAAGATAAGCGCTCCTATTCAACTTTGAGCTTCTATCAATTAGTAGAGAGTTTGGCACCATAATGAATGAATGACTGAGTGAATGAATGAATGAACAACTCCCCCTATGGAGGTTTCTTCAGTGTTTTTTTCTCTTGTATAAGCCACTCTCCCTTCCTTATTCTCAAAAATGCACCATTTTCACCACAAGAGGACTAGAGATACATAGATTAACTATGGCCAGGCCTAAATGCCAACCACACCATTTTTACTATGGCCAAATGGCACCCTCACTGCCCTTGTCACATATCCCATGAAGTGGCTGCCCACTCTGGTGGTGTGGCACCCTATGATACCGTTATAAAGAACTCTCTGTTTTGCCTGTCCCATCAAGCCCCTTAAAAGTGCCCTGAAGCCTCAGCTAAGAGATTATTCATTCAGATCATATTCACAAAACTATTTTTAAAATTTTCATTTTGAAAAAGTTATATATTCATAGGAAGTGACAAAAATGTACAGGGGGTCCCCTTTACCTTTCATCAACCTTCTCCAATTTATCAAACTGGTTTGTAGTTTGGCAGAATAACTTTTAGAAGTATGTTTATGTGAGAGAACGGGAAATAGGGTGACCAACTTTCCTGATTTGCCCAGAATTGAGGGGGTTCCCGGAACACAGGACTTTCAGTTTTAAAACCAGGACAGTCCCAAGCAAACCTGGATGAGGTGGTCACCTTGAAAATTTCCATATGAAACTACTCAACAAGCAGTATTTTGGAGGGAAATATCCCCACTGCTCTTTTCTGCCTCTTCTAGAACTGTTTACCAATGCTCCACTATGCTCTCCGGCTGTTTTACTTCTCCTCTGTTTGTAGGCTTTCACCTCCTTTTAACCGCATCTGTCTTTCATCGGAGGCTTCTGTTTTAGAATTAAACCCTCACATTTTCCTTAGTTTCCCTTTGGCTCTCAAAATTTATATTTTCTCAATTCGCACCAATATCAACAAGATAATGGGAGAAAAGCCTTTCATTCCAGTTCAGTGAAAAGAGCCCTGGATTGGGAGGCTGGAGACATCCCTCCCCTGCCACCACTCAGCTGCATGACTTTGTGAAAATCATCTTCCACCTCTGGACCCCTTATTCCAAAAATAAGGGGATTGGTCTAAAACTGGCTTTCTCACCTTACCGACACTGCTGACATTTGGGGCTGGGTATTCTTTGTTTGGGTGGCTGTCCTGTGCATTGCAAGGTGGTCAGCAGCACCTGTGACCACTACCCTCTATCAGCGGTTCTCAACCTGTGGGTCGCGACCCCTTTGGGGGTCAAACGACCCTTTCACAGGGGTCGCCTAAGACCGTCGGAAAACAAAAAGATATTTACATTACGATTCATAACAGTAGCAAAATTACAGTTATAGAGTAGCAACGAAAATAATTTTATGGTTGGGG
>NW_017731422.1:676719-678483 GCF_001890085.2 Hipposideros armiger
CCCCGCCTTCCTGGTGTTTTGATATAGGAAGTAGGTGCAAAGGCAGAGAGAAAGGGATGGCGTTAAGGCTTGCAAAGAGAAAACATAGGAACCCTGGCCTCTAAATGAGTGGTGGGGCTACTGGGGTGACGGTGACCCTACATCTGACTTGATCTGTGCTGTCACCAAGAGGAAAGGCTAAGAATCATGGCTCTTCCCTATGCAGTGTATAGGCTCCTTGAGGGCAAAAACCATTTGCTGCTATAACCATCTGTATGTTTCACTCTGTGCTCTTTGTACTGCTTAACACACAGCGAAGACCCAGTCATCACTGCTGAATGGTTATATGAGTGGGAACATCAAAACCACATTCTAGGATGAAATGATTCATTTTGACCTTTATTCATTCATGGATTCCTTCATCCAAAGTGTACTTATTACCTAGTGTTTGAAACAAAAAATGCTAGATAATGTGGTTAATTCAATAATTTTGTCCTACCTCTCAAAATAGTTCTAGCCTATGCAAATCAGGCCTAAAGAAGTGGTTTCAAAACTAGAATCCAAGTGCAATATGGTTCCATGTGAATGGGTTCATCATCACTGAAATAAGTGAGCTAGGGGAACTCCCTTGAAACTACGCGCATGTCCCCAGTCTCTCTGACAACTGACAGTACCCAGCGAAAGTGAAAAAAAAAAGTCTCCTTGGAAGATCAAAGTAGGCTTACTCCATTAATGACTAAATCTTCTCATGCTCAGCAACTTATTTTTGGATTCTCAAAAACCGTGTGTTTGCCCCATTGTCAAAAAAACACACTAGCAGCAAATGCTGCAAAAAAAAGAAAGAAAGAAAGAATGAGAGAAAGAAAAAAAGAAAGAAAGAAAGAAATCTAATATGCCACTCTTAGATTAAAGCAATAAGGGGGATAATTCTAAATTTTTTGGATTATTTTTGGAATGCTTTACCGCCCACCCTCCCTACCCTGCTTTTTTTTTCTTTAGCATTTATGGTTTATGAGCAGAACTGACTTGGATCAGGCCTTCCCATTGGTGGAAAGCCAATTAGATTCATTCCAAATGATTAGAGCTACTAGCTCTGACATGAGGTCAGTAGAATAAACAAATCATTACTCAACGGGAGGCTGTTCTTCCATTTTCTATAAAAATTTTAACAAAATTCTCAAAGTTGAAAACCTCATGTGTTTCAATCATTTTCCTGTTTGCCCTGACATTTGCATTACTAATAGCTTCTTCCAACATGGCTTTGACTGGCATTTAATGACTGCCAGAAATGAGGCAGGACATTCATAGAAGGCACAACCACATATCGGTGTCATGTGGTGCTGCTCCCTACAACTCACTCACGCTCTTGGTTACCATGATGGAAAAATCTATAACTTCAGCTTAGGTCCATTATCTCTTCCCAAGAAAAACTAGCCCGATGCATCTTGCTTTTCTAACCTCTTCTTTCGTCATCCAAGATCTCCAGAAACAAAGAAGAATACTGAAGGACGGAAGGAACTTTAATACAGGGCAAAGGTCAATGGGGGTCAGAGGACCTGAGCTCACATCCTACCATTCTGCCTGCTATGGTACCAAGAGACAGCCACACTCCTTATCTACAAATCACAGGCTAATTTAGTTAGTTCCAGTTTTTAGTTAACCCTGAAGTTAGTTCCAATTTTTGTTCTTTGCAATTCTACGACCAGTTACGATAAAAATATGCCTCCCTTTCCTTTTCCCTTTCCTTCCTCTCTCTCTCTCTCTCTCTCTCTCTCTCTCTCTCTC
>NW_017731422.1:678715-679852 GCF_001890085.2 Hipposideros armiger
AAAATTACAGTTATAGAGTAGCAACGAAAATAATTTTATGGTTGGGGGTCACCACAACATGAGGAACTGTATTAAGGGGTCGCGGCATTAGGAAGGTGGAGAACCGCTGAGCTAGATGATAGGAACATCCCTAAGCTGTGACAACCAAATGTGTCTCCCAACATTGCTAAATGTTCCCTGTGGGATAAAATCACTCCTGCTTGAGGACTTGTCTAATATATTTAGGTCACTTCCAGTTCTGGAAGCATTTGATATAAATTAATCCCCAGTAAATTATGAGTGATTCATAGTTTCCCCTCACTCTCCCCCAAATACCTGCGTTTTCAAAGTATTACCTATTTGGGAAAAAAGCCTAGGAACATCTTCACCAAAATATTAAAAGAAGCTCTGTGTTGTATTTGTAGAGGTTTACATTTTTTTCTTCTTTTCCTTCTCGCTCTCTCTTCCTCCTCTTCTTCTTTCTTTCTTTTTTTTTTTTTGGTTTAATATCAATATGATCATGTATTACCTGAGTTATTAGGGAAAACAACTGGATGTTTTTCAATTCAGTTAAAATCAGTCAGTATGTTTTCAAGTCAGCACTAGGGAACAAGGGTTTAAACAGGAGAGATTACAGTAAAACCTGGGCCTCACTAGCTCATATCATTTAGAGCTATTAGACCTTTTCATATAGTTGTGATTACTTTGAAATTTTTCTGATGTATTTATTCAAATCAGACTGTTTTGGCAAACAAACAAGAGTTTTCAAAATCCTTTTTACACCAAAAGCAGCCCTTCAGTTTTGGCACCTCAGCTGGAGTTAACAAAACCTTGTTAACTCACCTTCCAGGAGCGCAGCCCCCCCCAAAACCATCAGATGCCTCTGATACTGGGCCTGTCTGGCTAAAGGAGAGTCAGAGAGAATGAATTTCTTAGAAAAATCTAAAACATGTTCAAAAGCTTATGGATTATCCATTTCATACAAATACACTCAAATTTGATCGCAACACATGAAATTGTTCATAGCTGACTGTTTCTGACATACAAAAACTGCAGTTCCATATGGTTTTCCTCCTTATACTATCCATTAGATGTCAAATAGAGGAAGAATCACACCCATCAGTACGGGTCCTCCTTCCTGGTGTTTTTTTTTTTTTT
>NW_017731422.1:682062-701670 GCF_001890085.2 Hipposideros armiger
CTCTCTCTCTCTCTCTCTCTCTCTCTCTCTCTCTCTCTCTCTCTCTCTCTCTCTCTCTCTCCCCCCCTTTTCTCCCCCCTCCCCTGCCCCCATAGGGCTTGCTAAAGGCTGGCAAATGCTTCCCAGCAGCCAAATAGAAGTCATTACCAGAAGCACCGAAGCTAAACAGAGGGAAATGTTTAGGTAAGCATTATAATGGGCATGGAAATAAAGAGACCACAATTCAAAGCATAAGTCATCGTGGATGAGAATGCACATGTTTGGGGCTAGTTTTATGAGAAATGAACGGGATGATGCTGTGCTGGCGAATCCCCGGGCTTGTGTTTTGTTAATGCCAGGAGTGATTTATTTTCTGGTAAACAGTTTTGCTCAAGTAGGGCATCCAATTACTACAAACCTTGTTTGGTATAAAAACTAACTGCATAGAAAAATATTGCCTTAGCAAGGTTTAACTGGTTTTTAATCCAAACATGTGGCAGAGCCCTAATTCCAGGGCTCAAAATATCCTCCCGATTCTCAGCAGCATCCGAAAGTCCAGAGGAGATCATAATCATCACTCTCAATGAGGCGTGACTCAGAGGTAGCGTATGGAAAGAGGACATTTCCAGAAAAACCATGGTATGGAAACCAAGCGCGCTGGGGGAGGCAAGGCCTCCCTTAGGTAGAAGTTCTGTTCAGCTCCTTTGAAGTACAAGGTTGGGCTGCTTTGGAAAGATGAAAAAAAGTTTTTTAAATCCTCCTTTCCACACAAATCTCTTCACATACAGCTCTGTTCCCTGGGATGTTTCATCACCTTAAGAAATATATTTAAAACAGACACAAGTAAGAGTATCTTTTTTATAAGGAAAGCAAAGCTCCAGGCTTTTATTTTTTTAACAACAACAAAAAAAATTTAATTGCCTCCTTCAAGTTCTCTGGGTTTGCCTCTCAGCATCCATAAGACCTAATTGTCATACTTTAAATATTTTGTTTTTAAGTAAAAAAAATACAATAAAATGAAAAGCGTGAAAGAATTCAAGAGAGAAAGAAAAATGAGAGAGAGAGAGTGAGAGAGAGAGAGAGAGACAGAGAGAGACAGAGAAATCTGGTCATCAAGAACATTTTGCTTCTGAGTGCAAAAAATGTTTTAAAAAGAGAAAGAGCGGAGATACGTTTAATATCTCCATCTTCCGGTTTCCCACATGTCTTTTCCATGGCGTTTCCCGCTGTGCTAATAGTTTTCAGTTGCCTCTATGTGGTGTCCGGTGACTGTGTATTCTGAGCGCTGCAAAATACACCCTCGGCCTGCATGTCCTGAAGGATTTGTTTAAAATACTTTTCCTATTTCAAGGTGGCAATTGGCAGTCAGAAAGCTCCTGAAAGACTCTGGAGCCACTGGAGTGGAAAGGAACGTGGAGTGTCAGCTTACTCCGGCACACAGACGAGCAGCTTTGCCACAAGGCAGCAGGCTCCTGGCTCTGTGCACTGGGTTCCCGCCACAGGCAATCCACGCAACGCAGACTCAGGAGCCCCGGGGGCACTTGGCCCGCACAAGCCCTCCTTCAGCCCTCCCTCTGCTTGCTAGCAGGCGGATAACTAACCCATTCCGCCACGTGGATGCACGCAGATCACATTCATTTAAGAATTCCAAAGATGGGGATTTCATAACCTTGCTTGGTGTTCATTCCAACGTCTCACAGCCCTGCACCCAGGACCGGCTTCTTCATCTCTAACCCTCATCTCCCCTGACGCAATTCCAGCCTCTCCGTGTTTTTCTGTCTTCACCAGAAATGAAAAACAGCTGGACACTACCTTCTGCATAATAACCCTCCTTAAACTGGGAGACTATTATTAAATCAACCAGGTCCTTGTCTTCTCCAGGTTAAATGATGGCCAATGCCTTCAACTTTCTCTCATGCTCACTGATTTCTAACCCTTATTATTTTCATGACTCTCTGTGTCACTTCAATTGTCAAGGCCCAAACCAGAAATTTTATGAGGATTTGACAAATACTAACTAAGCATGTGTGTGTGTGTATGTGTGTGTGTGTGTGTGTGTGTGTGTGTGTGTGTGTGTGCATATGCACATAGGAGGGATGTTTAACTCACAGTTACAACAAGTTAACACTTTAAACTTTCTTATTGTGAAAGATATCAAAAAGAGTTTCTATAACATACATGCAGAGCTTAAAGAACAAAATAAAATGAGAAAATCACCCCCCCCCACACACACACACATTATTTTTTCTGTTAACACTGACCTTGTGTTTGATTTTGCTTTACTTGGGGGTCATTTCCCCATGGATTGCATTTTAAATTACATTTACATTTAAATCACACTGACTACCTTTGAAACCAATGGCGCTGTTTTAACTCTTACACACATGTTTTGTTATAGCCTCTTTCAAATCTGACAATATTTAGCTGAGGCATCAAAAGTTTTATAAGATGCTTCATTCTCAAAAACCTGAGCCCAAATAAAAAAATCTTTCAAAGGGGAATGTTTTCAATGAGCCAAGTTTACTAACAGTCTTGCTCTCTATTATTGAAATATTCATGTCTGAGCATACAATGTTTCATCAGGAAATGTCAGGAAACAGGCCATTTAATCAGGTCTCTATCAGATGATATTCGATGGTATCGTTTCCATCATGCAAACAAACTGCCAAGAATCAGATGTGCCTTGCATTCAAGTGAGTTAAGGATTCAAGCCCCCACAGGTTTACTCTCATGAATTTTCTACTTCTTATCCGTCAAAAACCTGCTGCTTGATGAAAACATTTGAGGTTAAGCAGCATTAACAAACCGCTACCATTTTGTACATTTCAGGGGGAAGAAAAATGTATTAATGAGGTATTTTTTAATCATTGATTTTTGGCTCTTCATTTATAGTCTACCTGAATCTTTGCTTGAGTCAAAAGCCCAAAAGCTTCCTGGACAGGAAGCCAGAGCTTTCAGGTCCGCTGACTTGAAAGGCTGTGTGAGGGCTTCTGCTCAAGGGGCAGCTGTGATTACCTCTCTCATCCACAGATGATCTCAGTTTACTATCTCGGCTCTGCTTCTTCCAGAGTTATCCATTGCTAACTTGTCACGCTGTGGAAAAGAGTAAAAACAGGAGTAAAAGCTGTGCTCTCACTATCCTCGTATCTGTTTTTCTTCAAGCAGACTGAGGTATTCCTTGCTTTTTTGTTTGTTTGTTTTTTAATTTACCTCACTGGCACTATAACTTGCTTTGTGTTTACAGGTCTTCCTCTCAGGACGTCATCAAGGTTTGCAACTTGGCACCAAACTTAGTTTTTTTTCTTTTAAGACACCAGATCCAAAAATGGAAACCGTTTTTGAATGCAGACTTCAACTGGACTCATCACACGTTCCCAAGAAGCTGTGCCGAGTTAACATCCTGCATCCAGCCCCTTTATCCAACACCAACCGTTTCCCTTGGCTTCGGGTACAATATTTTTAAACTACCACCATGCTTTCTGAGAATTTATACAGACTATCCACTTCCATTTTTTTCCTAGCTAATGCCCACATTTTATTCTGGTTCCCCTTGCTAAGATTGAGAAACATACAGGAGTTTTTAGTTCTCTCTGGTAGCAACTTCACTGTGGACACATCCAGCAAGGATTTCTCTCGACTTATTAGACCCAAAGCCAGATGATGTTCCGTGCTTACAGCCACTCCAGGCTCCGGAACAAGGCTGGACCCTCCTGGCAGGCTCTGTATAGGATGCAGGTAGGGATGAGCTCAGCTATCTTTCTTGGAAAAGAGAACCTAGGCCATTTAGGCCAACCCACCTGATACCATCCTGGGGATTCAGACTGGCCTTTTAAGAGAGAAAGGAGAGGAAAGAGAAAAAAACAACATAGCCAAACTGATCTCAGCACTACCCATGGAGTCATTAATGTGGTTTCTAGCAAACTGCTCATAAAATTCATGGCAGCAGCTAATTGCTACCATGTTCTTTCTCATATACTCTCATATTAAATTTGAAAGAAAGAAAGAAAAGCCCTTTCAAAGCCATATTAATCCATGCACAGCAGTGGAATGCGTGATCTAAAGTGAGCCTCTCACATCACCACAGCTATGTGGGCTGGCTGTCAAGCGGTGGATTTCGTGTCACTCACAGCACAATGAACAATGCCTTTGCCAGCCGCTGGCTCTGCTGGGCCCAGCTACCCTGAACTCCGACAGCTCTAGCCAGCACGGAGGGCCTTGTGAGCACACACATGTGCACGAGTGTGCGTATCAGCCTCCAAGCCGTCTCGAGGGAATCCGAGCTAAATCTTGGCGTGTATCTTTCTGCCTCCACCCTCCACACACATTTGCCTGAAAGTTCTCAGCAGAAGAGTGGTGGCCAGTGGCCAAATTCTGACTGCCACCTTAACCTCCTGAAGATGTTTCACTGCATATGCCATGTAATGTGCTAAGAAGAACAGCCTTGCCTCAAGGCAGCTCTTGTAAGCATTAAAAACAAACAAACAAACAAACAAAAAAACCCCACAAACTCAAAAAGCCTATCATACTTTCCAAAATTCTTACCAGTAGAAGGCTCCTATTGGAATTAATTGTTCCAAGTGCTCATTGGAACCAGGCTGCTCCTCAGCTGGTCTGTGATGTTGTGGCACTGTCATTGCTTGTGGTCAACTTCCATTTTGATTGGCCATGGCATCCATTCTTACTGGGTACTGCATCCATCCAGTTGGTCTTGGCATCCCTTCTAATTGTTTGAGCCAGTGTCAAACGGCTTGTTACATATTGTAAATACATCAAATGTAATAAATCTAGCCAAGAAACCAATGTGTTCAAACAATATGTCAGAATAACTGGATGACGTAACCCAATGGCATGGTTGGGTCTGCAATGAGCAGTTCATCTGAGCATTTTCTGCTACTGTATGAGAATACGAGCCTCTCCCAGGTGTATCAGGGATGTCATTGCAGAATTACGATGGATTAATGCTTCTTTTCCCAATCCTGCCTGAACAGGAAAGCTAAAGAGGACTGATGTGTGTCTCTCTGGTGGGGAAAGACTGAGCTTGCAGCATCTTGCTGGCAACTAATTTATCTCTCCCTCATTAGTACCCCAGACCCATTCTGGCCCCAAGTCAGCCCTAACCAAACCAAGCAGTAAATTTGAAGCCTCATACCAATCAATGGGCATGTTTGGAACGCATTTGGAATTAGTCATATAAACTGATGGCTCATAGAAACAATGAGGTGAGCATTCTGTGTCCACCAAGTCTCTAGAATTTGCGTCACCCTCTCAGTCATTGTTCCTCCATATCCCATTACTTCCACAGTACAGATGCTCTTCTCTGAACCACAGCCCTCTGAGGCAGGCCTCCACCCTAACATAGCATTAGTGACACCTTCTCACCTGTAGAAGTAGCTCAAGGCTTCTCTCTTTTCCAGGTGGCTTCTCCAATGGCTTCATCCTTCTGTTGCTTCCAACAAGAGTGCTGAAATCATGGAGTCTCAGATGGGAGGAGGTGAGACGGGCACAAATGGGGCCAATGTTCGCTTTCTCTTGGGTTCTTCTTTTTATATGCATCTTTACTAACAGAGTGGCAAGAGTAAAACCATATACAGGCCCATGGGGAAGAGGCCAAAGAGACCTGGATTTAGGTTTCAGATTACAGGAGAAAAGTGGGGTCCTTATAGTTCATACATGGCCCAGCCCAGTCCCTCAGGGATGACAGCAGATAAGAATATGGGGTAAAGTCTGGGTTAGAAATAAAGCATGCTCCCTTTGCTCCTGTCCCTCACGAGCCTGTGGCAATAATAAGCAGCTGGTCAAGTAGTAGAATTAAACAATCTTAAACACACATAGTTCTAGCCAGGCCTCTCTCCCCAGGCTCAGAAGCCTATCCACTATCCTCTTTCTCATTGACTGCAGTTCTGCTTCTAATAGACAAAAGTTCCTGGATGCTCAGCACATCCATGCTCCAGACAAAGAATAATTATCCCTGTCCAAATACTCTTGCTGTTCACCCTACCCACCATATTGGCACTCTAGGATGTTTTCATCAACACACATTCAACCTAAGTTCAGGCACTGACATTGAGATACACACTCAGGATCCTCCTAGAGCAGTGGGTCGCGACCCACTTTGGGGGTCGAACGACCCTTTCACAGGGGTCACCTAAGACCATCGGAAAACAAAAAGATGTTTACATTATGATTCATAACAGTAGCAAAATTACAGTTATAGAGTAGCAACAAAAATAATTTTATGGTTGGGGGTCACCACAACATGAAGAACTGCATTAAGGGGTTGCGGCATTAGGAAGGTTGAAAACCGCTGTCCTAGAGTGACAGTCCTACATTCGGCTTCACAGATGCTGACATCCTCTCCTCTCCTGCTGCCCTATCTTGGAAGTTTCAGATTGCCTTGCAGCCATGATGAGAGAAGTGTCTGATGTATGTCCAAAAGTGGAATTGTGTCTGAACACTACATATTTGTGATGGTTTCAGAGGAAAAAAGGAAAACATGACAAAATTATTATGCAAATTGAATTCTCAGAGGACTGGCATTCAAGCAATAGTGTTTATGAAAGTCTGTTGAGAGATTTGCTATCTTCCTTGAAGATTTTAGATTGCCTGTTAGAGAGGAAGACAGGTTCTCATAAATAATACAACCCAAGTGACCCAAGGTTGACAACTTTGGGTGCTATCTTCTGTATATTATTAATATAAAATAACTTAAGCCTTAATCCTCTGCAACTGTGGGGAATGCAGTTATTCTCCAGTATGTCTCAGGATTTCTATAAGGTATTTACAATCTTTTGGAGCTTGGCTACATCCATTAGTCCTACAATTTTGTTCCCAGTTTGCCCCCCAATCATCTCTGACTTCAGTGTGTGCTTTCCTCACCCACACGACTGCCCCCAAGTACAGATAAAACTTCTTCTATTCCCCAAGGCAGACCTAACACTTGCCTTGTATGGAACAGACTTTGAAGGTTTGAGATAACATGGTAGGATTACACCAGAGGACAGGAAAAAGTTAAAATCAGATTAGTATCAGATACTAATGTTAATAAAGTTGGTTGTCTGAGCTCTTCATAAGGGGTTGGATGGTTGCCGTGTGGCTCCAGACTCTTCACAATCAGAGTTCCTCTTTCATCACATTTGTTCCCCAATGGTGAGCCCTTAGGTTTACCCAAAAGACATTGAAATGTTTGTAAAAATTAGGCAAAGCCATTTTATGCCCCTCTTGGACTCAAATGTGTCCACATACATAAAACATGATATGTAATTAAAGGTTCATTAAAGTGTTTTCTTTAAAAAGAACAGCTTCCTACATAATAAAAAGTTTGTTTTCCTTCTAAGAGGGCTCATGGCTTTAACTTTGAAATGCAGAACCTTTTTTTTGTTTGTTTGTTTCTACCGTGATAGGCTAATACTAGGACATATTCCTATCACGGTGGAGGGCTTTTAGTGTTTTCCATTTTCTTAAACATTTTCAGGTGGATTTAAAGGTGGCCTTGTAACTGGAGGAGAAAGAAAAGACCTCACTTACAAGCTAAGATAGTTTTTTGTTTGATGCATACACAAAGGAAGAAAAACTAAAATGATACTACAGACTATGTTCTCTGAGATTTCCCAGCATCATAGTTGATGGGCCTCAAAACTGGAATTCAAAAGAAAAGAACTATTTTTTGGAAAGAGAGGCTGAGTAACAAAAGTCAGGGAGATGAGCAGCTATGTTAAATTCACAAACCTGCTATTAAAAGGTGTTGTCATCTGGAGAGCATGGGTGATGCCACCCAGATACAGATGATGGGCGATGCCGAGAACAGAGCATTTGGCAGATGCTAGAATTTGAAGACATTATTCCATGGCCTCATGGCCCAGGCAGGGAATGTGTCTCACAGGGGCTGGGAAGATCTTAAAAAGAAATGGGGAAGCAGTCATTACTGAGATAGAAAATTATCTGTCAATCTCCAAGTGAAAGAAAAGAGTGAAATGCCCAAGGTAGGCTGATAGGCTTATTTGGGTTTTTTATTTATTTGTAGTGCATGGTACTGATTCCTGTACCCCTTTTTAATAGTAGGGGACCTAGTATAACTTTAAAGACAATTAAAAGCTGGTGTGGTTTGAAGTAATTTTTGAGAACTTCATTATCAATTTGAAGCCAAAGTGTCACAGAGGAGGCAGAGAATAAATGTCCCAAGTCTCTTGCAAATGTGTGTATTATGATGAGAGCTAATACAGATCCCAAGTAATCCCCTCTCTTAACTCTACAACACAGTCTTATTGTGGTTTCAGCCCCTTCCCAAAGTAACAGCAGAATCACCACATCAGAGAGTCAAAGCAAGAAGTAGAGGGAGGAAGATATTAGCAGAAGGCATGGGATCAACTTGGAGATATTTGGGTATCTTTGTAAGCACTTGGTAACTTGTTGAGCTCCACTTTAAGTATTAGTTGGCTTGACACTTAGGCTGTCTTCCTATTTGCAGATGAATCCTAAAAAATACAGATCCTCTCTTTCACTTAGAGAATGACCCAAAGTATTCTAAGAAGCTAAAAGGAGGAGCCTACTTAATAGATAAGGGAAGCAAACCAGCTGATACGTCACTCAATGCAGAAAGGCAGGAGGAGAAAGCACAGCCAAACCCTGGAGCAGCTCTGATTCCACACCCAGGGTGCTTGCATAGGAAGTCCCAAGTATCCCTCAGTCCAACAAAAGTCAAGCGACATCTCCACCGAGTTAAAGCAAACAAACAAAAAGGTAACGCAGTGGAAATAAACCAGTATTCTTGCAAAGGAAGCTCTCAAAAGAGTATTTAAAAGATAGGAACAAAAGATGAACATTAAATCAAACAAGAATACACACGTTTGGCTTAATGGGAAGAAGAATGTCAAGAAAGTCAATGCCCTGATAGGGTCATCAGCCATTCCAGTTTGCCTGGGACTGAGGGGATTCCCAGGACATGACACTTTCAGGGCTAAAATTGGGAGAGTCCTCAATTAACCAGAACAGTTGGTCACTCTGATCCACAATGAGTGAGCCTCACGACAATACAAGAGTCAAAAGAGTTTTTTTTTTTTTTTTATGGTATGCATGGACTAACTCTACAGTCAGTGAGAGGTGTAGGGGCTGGTTTCAATGCTGTACATTTGAAGGATGGTTTAATGAAATCAGAGCTCTTTAACTCCTGATTTTTCTTTTGTTCTGTCTGGGAAGAAGAATGATCTTCAGGCCAAGAAGAATAAAATCAAAATTGGTTACGGGTCTATCAAAGTTCAAGATGGATGTAGAGCTAATAAGAGCTGATCCAGCTGCTCTAAATGAAATCAAGAGTGCTAGCCCAGAAACTTTCAACCAGAGAGAAATTGCAGTAGAAACTACCAAACCCCTGTGGGCAGTCTGTAAAGAGGAGTTCTCCAACTTCTGAGTGTGCTTGATGTCCTCCTGGGAAACGTGTTGAAGATGCAGGTTCCCAGACTCCACCTTCTGAGAGCCTTATTTGACAGGCCTCAAAGGCGAGGGTCTGCATTAATAATCAACACTCCAAGTCATTCTCTTAAAGGTGGCCCTTTAATGGTCCACTCTCTGAGAATCACTCTTGTAAAGAACTTCTGGTGAACAACCAGTCGGTGTGCAAAAAATTGGTCAAAACCAACAATTGGTGAATAAACAAACAAACAGAAAGAAAAAAAAAAGAGATTAAAAAAAGAAAAATACATATGTGTATGCAGAGACGCATGTTTTAATTTTCAAATAAGAAATTTCTATGATGGACTTCACACACAAAAACAAACAAACAAACACACACACACCAGCCTAATGAGCCACTTGCCATTTCCTATCAGGTACAGGGTAATGCCCCTCAGAGAGGACAATGCAACTGGTGGTGGCAAAGATTAACCTTGGTCCTCTGATGTCCACTCTCTAGGGATCTTTGTGGTGAGCACTGTTCTGAACCATCTGTTTCAAGTCAGTGCCTCTCTCTAAAAGAATGAGCCTCAAGGTTAAAATCGAAGACACCCTGGCAAACCAAAGCATAGTATCACTTGGGTGTATTTTTGTCATCAGTGAGCTAGACAGTTACAGGTACGCAAATCAGAGTCCTGGAAGCCACACCCAGGCAGCCTGTATTCTAATAATGGCATTTCCTTCCTCTCTGGTTGCTAATTCTCTGAGATGCAAACAAAGGAGAAATGAGAAAAAGAAATGACCTGCCAACTAGAAAAATTCCTCCCAGATTAAGATTTTGATCTCGTCTTAACTTTGGTTTCTGAAACAACAGCTAACATGTGCATAGGGCTTTATTCATTAACAAAATCCTTTCAGGTATATTATTGTCGATTTCATTCTCCCTCCAGCCCTGTGAAGTAGGCAGGACCAATGGCTTAATGACACCTCGGTCCTACGAACTGAGAAAGGGCTGAGCGCAAGTAATCGGAGCTGGGACTCAAACTCAGTCTGCTAATTGCAAATCGGAAACCATAACCCTCGGAATTGGACAGTCGTCTCGTTAAATCCTTTGTGGGAAAAGGGCAGTGCAAATCACTTAACGAGCTAATTTGTCCATTGGAGAAATGGCTCAGGCAGTTGAAGCTGCTCTCATGATTACATTTGTGTTTGCTTTTTCTCAAATATAACTTCATTATGTTCCCGAGTCCGCGGGTGCAGACATGTATCTGTAGGGAATTTCAATTCTGGGCTGGAAGGAAGCTCCCTCTTGGACATCTTGCAAGATCCATCAAGGAAACTGATGGAAATTGAGCCTGTCGTTAATGAGACAGGGCAATTTGGCGCAGAGAAAACAATCTCCTAAAAGGACTGTGTCAGCAACCTCATCATATGCACTTCCCACTGAAACAGAGCAGGGACCAGTTCCCAGAGGGCGGGGGTCACATGGTGAAACACTTACATGCTCGGCTGTGCCTCGCAAAGTGTCACAGGCAGAGTGGGTGCCCAGGAATGTCTGTGGAATGAACAGTGCAGGACAGCTACATGCTTTGTGAGACGGAAAGAGGTGCCTAGAACAGAACCAAAGGATAATGAATTTGGGTCTGAGAGTTTTCATCCCAGCTCCAACCTTGTCATCAGAGCACTTGACGCTTCTTTCTCATGGGTAATGCGCTCCAATGAAGACGAGGACAAGCTACACATCTTATTTCTCAATAATCTAGACAAAAACCTGCCAGAGGAGGGTAGGCAAGCAAAGCAATTAAACCAAAACAGGTTAAGAACAGAGGGGAAGCAGTCGAAACTCATAACTGAGAATCCTAGCTAGGAGAAAAAGCAGTTTAGATCACTTCCCTTTGTAAAATGATCCTTCTGGCTAAAATGAGGTTGACTGTACGTTTAAGGGTTAAATGCATTACCAGCTGGCAAATGACCTTCTTTAGAGAGAAAGGGGAAACAAGAGAGGCCAAGGCTTCAGAAGTAACTTGTTTAATAAAAATAATCTCCCCTTCTCATTTCTGACACCACCGGGCAGTCACACCATCCTGCCTCGGGTCACCAGACGCGGCTCCGTGAAGTCAGAGGAAATTATACAAATCCATCACGGCTGAGTTTTCTGAACTGGTTATTACTCGCTGCTTTTTATCTTCCAAACAGTCCCTAAATTTAATTGCTTCGTTGTAATGGATTAACCTCTGAGGTCCACAGTAGCATTTATATTGTGTTCAAAGGGAAAAGGTGCAGGGTCTGGGCCTGTTTTAGGAGTATGCTTTATCAGCTGGCTCAGTTCTGGGTAACTCCGGCAGACACTTGGCGGCGGAGGTCACACGGATGTCCAGACAGGGAGAAACACAAAAAGACTCTCATTTGACCGGAAGGAATCAATGCACACCCTCTAAGCTGATTTCAAGATGAAAGAGCAGTAAGCAATGACCCTGGGGACTGTCACTCTGCAAATAGATATTAAAAGCACTGATTTTAGAGGAGGGTCAGGTATGGGTCTCACTCTCCTGCCTCATTTATCTCTCTATTTCTTCTAGGCCATTCCCATCAGCAAACAAACAGACTCTACCATCTTCCATGTAGAAAAGTGACTCTCTTGGCCCCCATTTCTCTGCTATTTCTTAAAAGTATTACCTATATTCCCCCACCACTCTGTCAAACTTCTCTTATCAGTCACCGACAACCTTCCATGGAGTCAGATTCAATGGACACCTTTTTGGGGTTTGTCTTCATCACCATTGTAGTGTCATTGGATACGGGGGACTGCTCCCCCCTTCTTAAAACACCGCTTCCTCCTAGCTCCTGGGAAACCCACCATCTCCTGGTTTTTCTCTGACCATTCCTTCCCACATTCCTTCACTGGTTCCCCTTCTCCTACTTACCTACCAACGTCAGTGTTCTTTCCTGGGTCCTCTTCTCAGTTCTCTCTTCCTCCTTCCCTAGAAATTTTCATCTGTCCATGTGGCTTTACAGGCCATCTATACACTGATGACTCTACAATGCGCATCTCTAGCTTCTGACGTCTTTTCTAAATGTCAGACTAGCATATTCATAGCTTATGAATATGGCCCAAGTCAGAATTCTTGTGCACTCACCATCTCAAAAAATGAGTCCTACCCCTCTCATACCTCTATTCCACTGGCCAGCTCTGTTGATTCTACGTCCAAAGTACATCTCAAGTAAATCCATGTCTCCTTCTCTTCATCTCCATTGGCATCACCTAGCTCAAGCCACCAACTTAGCAAAAGAGGCTCCTAACACCTGTTGAGGCTTCCACCTGGGCTCCCTCTCCATCCACTTGCCACATAATAGCTGGTGACTCCCCTGGTAGGCTCACCCTCTTTCTCTCCACCTATCCAAACTTACTTGCCTGCTTTTTGTTCCTCAAATATGCCAAACTCATCCCCACCCCAGAGCCTTTGCACTTGTTATTCTCTCTGCCAGGAATTCTCTTTTCTTCTGATCTTTGATGCCTCGATCCTTCTTAAATGTCACCTCTGCAGAGAGGCCAGAGAGACTTAAGTTCAAACTATAGCTCCCCCACTTCCTAGCAATAAAATTAAACAATAAAGGGTAAGAGTATGAGGCAGGAATGTGATGTGGAACACTAACATGGCCTTAGGTTTGAGTTCTGGCTCTGATACTATGCACTGAAACCAGTTAGAAGACAATAGTGGTAATCCAGGAGAAAGGATGGGCCCTTGGATCAGCAGTATAGAGAAAAGCTGATGGATCTGAGAAACAATTCTGAGCTATAGTTGAGAATATTTCATGATTTTTGTATGTGGAAGAGGGGGAAGAACTGAGGATAATTCCCATATTTATGACAGGGAAAACTGAGTGGATAGTAATGTCCTTTACTTATATGGAAAAGAACAAAATTTGGAGGAGAAGCCTAAAATTTCTTTTTGGACATGATAAGTTTGGGATACATGGGAGATGCCTAAATGAAGAGTTAAGAAGGCACTGAGCTGTGGGGTTGGAGCACAGAAGAGAGGTCTGGGTATACCCAGGTCTGCAGTAGGTGCCTTGAGACTGGGGTTGTCAGCATAAACAGTATTTAAAATCATGAGAATGGAGGAAGTTATGTAGGTAAAAAGTATATAGTGAGAAAAGGACCAGGATAAAAGCCTGAGGCATTCCAGCACTTAACGCTTGTATGAAAAACCCAAGTCCTGCAGAAGAGGCTGAACAGGAATGGCCAGAGAGAGAAGGGGATCCAGGCATCCTAGGAAAAGGCCAAAAGAAGAGAGTTTTGAGAAACAGGGAGTGATCAATTGTGTCAAACACCGCAGAGATGGTCAAGAAAGATGTGGCTTTGGGTTTTGCGCCATGGAGGCCAGCTGTGGCTTTAGCAAGAGCAGATTTGGGCTAGTGGTGGGAGGATACAGACTCAGGTTGGCTGTTGGGGAAGTACAAGCAGACTGTATAGGCAATGCTTTCAAGAAGCTTGGCCATGATGACACCTGGAATAGGGTGAAAGCTAGCAAGGGTGATAGTATCAAAGGAGGATTTTAGTTTTCTTTTGTTTGGGGAGTTATTTGCACAAGTGACAAGGTAACAGAATGATCCAGACAAGAGGAGATGTTGAAGATATATGAAAGAAATGAGATTATTAGAAGGCACCCCGAGGGAACGTTGGGTTTAGAGCATAATGCAAGCCATGTATGTAATTTTAAATGTCCTAGTAACCTCATTAGAAAAGTTTAAAAAAAGTATAATTAATTTCAATAATACGTTTCAATGTACAAAATATTTCAACATGCAATCAATATAAACAATTATTGATGAGCTATTTTACATTCTTTTTATCCTAAGTATTTTACATGTACGGCACATTTCAATTCAAACTAGATGCGTTTGAAACACTATCCACTTGTGGCTGGTGGCTACCATATTGGATAGCCCAGGTCTAGAGCACAAGTAGAGGGTTTGGCCTTTGATGTAGTAAAGAACTCTGCCTCTATTGAAAGCTAAAAAGGAATAAAAGCATAGATGCAGTAGGGTTTGAAATTTGGTGGTGATTGGAGGTGGGAGAATAAGGGGATATTAAAGACCGTTTAGTATAACCAACTACTACATTACTTAACCTTTCCAGCAATAGACTTTTTCTCCTCTGACATTCCTTATTACTACTTTCGGAAGTCACTGGGCTTCCTGAGTCCTGGAAGGTAGGTCGTTTTTACATTGGAATGCCTCCCATTGTATGTAAAACAAACCCCCTTTGAAGCAACGTAAAGACTTGTTCACATTCTCTTTTCATATGCTTGGAGAGTGAAAGCCTCATTCAGTGGTAAGGCAAGTGTAAGTTCTGTGTCCTAAGCCCAGTCATATCATGCTGGGCAGTCCACTTCACAGCGATGGCCTGAGCAACAAGCATAAGAAAGAAAATGAAACACTGCAAAATATCTAAATGCCCATATACACAATCAATAATAATAACAACAACAATGACAACAATCCACACAGGACCAACCACATCCTCCTAGTGTTGGCAGTTGATGACCCTTCAAATCTATTTTTCTCTCAAATAAGGATCAGCAAAACCCCTAGTGTGATTCTGCCTAAGCCTTTTCCTCCTTTTCCTTCAAACCCACACGGACTTTGAGGTAAATCTAATCCACATGTTTCTGATTCATTTACACTTAACTCATCAAAATATTGTTTTCTAACAGCTATTTGATGGCCAAGAAGTCTTTCTTAAAGCTCCTTTCTTAGAAATAGGATGTTGTGGTTTGCCAAGAGAAAAAAAAGTTGAGCCCCAAAAGGTTTGAATTTGACTTGAAACTAAGAAAATCGTGAAGTTTGGACCAAGTTTGGCCAGATGCTTTCTTATTATTCCTAATAACCTTTCTCCCCCAGGTGATTTTTCAACTCTTGTTTCAGTGATGGACAGAGTGAAAATGCTTGGGTTAGGCAGGGTTGCTGGTCCAGGATCACATTGGAAACAATTTGAACTAGGAAATTGGATGCATTCAGAAAGGACATTTTCCTGTCAATTCATTTCCCCTCCCTTGAAATTCTCTTCACCTCCATGGTTTACAGTAAGCCTCTTGTCAGCTAAATGGCTGCTCCTTTACTCACCCTAGGCTCCTTTGCTCACCTGGGGTGCTTTTCATGCTCACGAATTGCTCCCCCTAGGGTGGGGCCATTCATGGTACTTGGAACCAACACTTCTTTCTTCATTTCCCCTTCTCAATGAAAGCTCTGTGTCAAAGGGTTCAGGAAAACAAAACTCCCAGAGCATGAAGAATTTCATGGTCCTGCAAAGAAACAGAAGATATGTTAGGTCAGATGTTAGGCTGATAAACTCACCAACTCCCTTTAACTTAAGACTTTAATTAAAATGACCCTTGTCAGGAGGATTAAAAATAAACACTCATTCATGGTTTTGCTCTGGAATCCCATAAAAGCTACACGAATAGACTACTTCTGGTTTATCGTAGCTTCCTAAGACACCCTGCCCAGGTGGATTTTATTCCAGCCATTTGGAAGGAAGACAAATCTTTAGCAGCCCTCGCAGGCATAAAGACTCTGATCCATGTTTGTTTCTCTTTGGGCAGCTTCCAGACATGGGCCATTGGATGCCTAGTACACGAGCTAGATGAGTTTATGAATTCTCTCTGGTGAAGGAGCAAACTGTGTAGTCTGGCAGCAGTAACTAGGACACAATAAATGTTCAAAAATATATGCGTTGAATTACTCTATATCAACAAAACTCTGTGGGTCTACAGACCTAGCGGAATAGAGGAGTCATATTCATAGTCTGCAAAGCAAAAGAAGAAATTTGAGGGGGTAGGAAGGGGAATGGAATGAGGAGAAATAAAGAGAGAAGTTATCTAATAAAGTCATTTTGCAGACAACTTCAACCATTGACTTGTTTCCCAGTGAGCAATGAATAACCACTTCTAGAAAGTTTTACCAAGGTGACAATGGATAAGATAGGATAACCTGGGTTCTTTGAAATATAGCAGTATAGGACTATTTTGTTATTGTCCTCCCGGAATGATGGGAGAAGACCACACTTTGGTGTGTATAAGTGGAATTCTTCCCCAGGTGATCTGATGCTCTCACTGGAAAATGTCAGGATAAGGGAAGAAATGAGGCACAATCTTTGGACTGGGGTGGAGGATTTTCCTGTTTCTCTCAGAGGCCAAGTATTCACTGGACCCAGATACAGATTCCATTAATTCATTCCAGTAGTAAGGATCAGCTATCCTTGGGGAAGTAGAAGGAGCCAGTAGCAACAGCCATGTGGAAAGTTGTCCCATCTCTGGGCAGCCAAGATGCAGGGTAGAAGTTGTGATGCTCTACAGGCACAAGCAGGTGTGTCTGAGGTGCTAGTTCCATTAGTAAATATCAGAAACAAGCTTCCATGTCGCTGTGAACTTGAGGTGAGCAGTGTCCCATCCTGAGGCTGTAGTTAGGTCATCAACAGCAGACACTCAGATGAGATAGCAGAGAATCAACCTCAGAGTACTCCTCACCAAGCCAGAGCAAGATGAGCAGATGGAACCCGAGGGTTTGCTCAGAGCACAGCCTCCTGAAAAACTCTCAGAAACACCCAAGGGACATTTTGGAAGTGATTTCTGTACAGCAAGTATGTAGGCAGGGGTTCATGTTCTAACAATTTGGATATTAAGAAAGCAGAAGTCAGTTCTTTAGAAAGTCTGAGAACATATAGATGACAAAAATCATACCTTCCTGAGGGGCCCCAGACAACTGCTTAATTACCATGTCTGTGTCTCATGCTTTAGAATGACTCCTCTGCATTCAGAACCACCTCTCTGCCTTCTTCTGCCAGCACACAGAATCTCTTCCTGAAGTAAAATGGTCAGAACTGAGGGTTAATTTGTATTTTTAAAAACTGTGAAGTAGACAAAGCTTGTGTAATCTAAGTTATACTCCTGGATAGCCACAGATTCTCCATCTTAATGGGGTGATCTTTCCCTGAATTCAACAACCATCTGAGCTCCTATCCCATGTTCAAGAAGAATCCACCTACCTTGCTTGAGGCCTCCTCCTGGGATGCTTTTCCAGGGGACCACTCCCCCTGTGACCAGCCCCGGAACCCTATTTCCCATTCACTCTTCATGGAGGGCAGTTTGGGTCTTCAATCTCATCTCTTACTTTTTGGGGATAATCTCCCCATGCCTTCTTCAACAATGTTCTAAAAAAAGCTGTTGCTTCTCATTAACTGATGGACTCATTACATATGTGACAGGAAAATATTATTTGTTATTTGTCATTTCTGACACCCCCCCACACACACACACACTATGTCCCCTATACAGAGTGAATTCTCAAGACTGGTCTTCAATAAACTGAGCCCCAAGTTATCATCTTCAAGATAACAGTCTTTCACATATTGATGGCAACATGATGAAGGATGTTTTCTAAACTTTTCTCACTGTGACTCGTAATCAGAAATACATTTTATGTAACTAAGAGAATGTGACTCTTTTCCATAATGCCCATTGAAGGGGGGAAGAATTTGAATTAGGTTTATGTTGATATTTTGGTAAATTTTTATTTGTACATGAATCTAAATAAAATCCTGTTTTGTAAGCTTAAAAAAGAAAAGAGAAATGCATTTTACAATACAACCCAATATACACATACACACACAGCATTTTCATTTTATTTAACATTAAAAAAATTATTAGCCTCCTCCCCAAAATTGATTTAATAACTCACTATTGATTTAGAACCCACAACTTGAAAACTACTAAAAAAGTAGATTTGGGCAGGTGTGTGTGTGTGTGTGTGTGTGTGTGTGTGTGTGTGTATTAGAGAGAGATGAAGGGAGAGAGAGGGAGAAAGAAGTTGAAAGAAAGAACAAAGAAGTGTGTCTGGAGAGGGTCAAGAGATGGGGGCATGTATAAGAGTAATTTCAGGGTAGATCCAACAGGTTTCATGAAGATTTTATTAGTCTCCCCTCTAATTTCTAATAAAACTACATCCTCACTGATGCTCTGTAGAGTGGATCAGCTTGGCAGGTCTGTATAACAAGGTGCTATACCTGGTTCAAGCATGGCAGAGAATGAAACCAGAACTTCCCCAGGAGAGCAGGAGCATGTGGACTTTGTGTATTAAAAGGCGAACTATCTACATTCCATGTAATCCCATGCATTGGGCAGTCAACTGAATTTGGAGAAGAACGGCAGATGCATGCAATGGAAAGAAGGGAAGCTGGGAATCCAGGAAGCCTGGGTCCCGCTCTAGAGTGGCTCTACGTGGCACAAACTCACAGAAGCCACTTCACCATTCTGAGCCTTATCACCACCTGGAAAATGGAAGAATTATAAGATTTGTTAAGATTCAGTCCACATCTCACTTTCAAAGATTCCTACATTGTATTTCTTATCTCTAAGATATTTACAGTCTTCGAAATCTATATTGATCAAGTAGAGTGGGCATTATTTATCGCCTATGAATTTTATGTCAGACTAAGACTGAGTCTTTGGAAGATCACCTCTGATACTTATAAGAGTGTGCATGCCCCCTCCCCACATATACACATCCCCTTATGCACATGCACATGCGGTGCGACTGTGGTGGTAATCTGGTCTGTCCCTCCATGTCTATCTCCACCCTGCTCTCTGCCCTCAGAGACTGATATGTGTACAGATCCAACTAACAGACTCCTGGGCCTTGTACTTCCCACCGGGTCAGTGAGGAGCCCTGACAGGGGATACAAGAGAAGGAAAGTAGAGTCTGGGTATTTGTTCTGTTTACTGTAGGTATTTTAGAAACCTATCCCCTCAGTTCCCTTCCTGTGGGGTTGCTCTCACCCTTCCTCTCAGAATTCTCCTCCTTTCTGGTTCTGATAACCACTCCTCCCTCACCCCTTCCCTCTTTCTCCAGGCCCAGGGGTGGAAATAGCTCTGCTGCTTCCAGTCCCTTGCCCTTCGTTCTTCCTTATGGCCCTTCTATATGCCCCCTGCACCTCTATAATTAGGCGCGACAGCCAACTCTCACAGCGTGGTCCTAATTAGAATGCATCATCAGCCCCAGTGAAGACCTAGACAATGAAAGATTCAAAAAAGATTTCCAGGCTTTCATTCTTGAAAGCTGGTAACTAAGAAAAAAAGGCAAGGAACTTTGGTTGCTTTCGAATCCAGTGGTTACAGATGGATTCAAGACTTAAGGGCCGGCCGAGTGGCTCAGTTGGTTAAGAGCTCGCTCAAGAGTTTGAGCTCT
>NW_017731422.1:701705-724291 GCF_001890085.2 Hipposideros armiger
AGCAACAGCAGTTCGAGTCCAGCCCGAGCTGAGCAGCTGCTGAGCTGCCAACAGGTAGCAGGATGGCTCAGCTAAAAAAAAAAAAAAAAGACTTAAATGTAAGACTGAAAAACCATAAAACTCCTAGAATAAAACATAGAAAAGAAGCTCCTTGAAGTGGGTCTTGACAACAGTTTTTTGGGGTATAACACCTAAAGCACAAACAACAAAATAAAAAATAAACAAGTGGGACTACATCAAACTGAGAAGCTCCTTCACAGCAAAATAAATGATCAACAAAATGAAAAGGCAACCTACAGAATGGGAGAAAATACAAGCAAATTATACATCTGTTAAGGTATTGATATCTAAAACATATGAAGGACTCATATGACTCAATAGCAGAAAAACAAACAATCCGATTAAAAAAAAATGGACAGAGGATCTGAATAGACATATACCCAGAGAAGACATACAAGTGAAGAACAGGTACATTAAAAGATGCACAACATCACACATCATCAGGGAAATGCAAAGTAAAACCACAATGAGATATCACTTCACACCTGTCAGAATGGCTGTTTAAAAAAAGACAAGAAATAACAAGTGTTGGCGAGGATGTGGAGAAAAGGGAACACTTGTGCACTGTTGGTGGGATTGTAAACTGGTGCAGCCACTATGGAAAACAGTATAAGGAGTCCTCAAAAAATTAAAAATAGAACTACCATGTGATCAGCAATTCCAATTCTGGGGAATACAGTAAAACTTTGGATTGCGAGTAACGTGGTTTGTGAGCGTTGTGTGTTCTGCAAGACGAGCAAACGTTTCTAATACATTTTAACGTGGTAAACGAGTGATGTCTTGCAATACAAGTAGTTTGCTTCTGGAACGAATTATGCTTGCAAACCATGGTACTACTGTACATCCAAAGGAAACAAATCACTATGTCAAAGAGATATGTGCACCCCATGTTCGCAGCACTATTTACAATAGCTAAGTCTTGCAAACAACTGAAATGTCCATCAATGGATGAATGGATAAAGAAAATGTGAGACACACACACACACACTGAAATACTAATCAGCCACAAAAAAAGAAGGAAATCCTGCCATTTGCAACAACATGGATGAACCTTGAGAGCATTATGTTAAACGAAATAAGTCAGAGAAAAACAAATATTTTATTGTCTCATTTATATGTGAAATCTAAAAAACAAATAAATAAACAAAGAAACAAACTAAAACCCCCAGCAAACTCAGAGAAAAAGAGATCATCACATTTGTGGTTACCAGAGATGGGATGTAGGAGGTGGAGAAATTGAATGAAGGTGATCAAAAAATACAAACTTCTAGTTATAGATAAATAAGTACTAGGAATGTAATGTACAACATGATAACTATAGTTAAAAGTGTTATATGGTATCTTTGAAAGTTGCTAAGAAAGTAGATCTCAAAACTTCTCATCACAAGGAAAAAACTTTATTTATTGTATCTATATGAAATGATGGCTGTTAAATAAACTTATTGTGGTAATCATGTCACAATATATGTAAGTCGAGTCATTATGCTATACACCTTATACAGTGCTGTAAGTTAATTATATCTCAATAAAACTGAAAAGAAAATAAACAAATAAATACCAACAGTTATAAAATTTTAAAGATACACATTTTTATGTGAGGTAAAATTTTTTGTGTTACTAATATTGATAAATGTAACTTGGGGAAAATAAACAGGGCTAAAATTAGTGACAAAAGTATGGGAGAAATATTAGTTCTTGAAATGGGACAAAAGCTTGAATCAAAACCTATGGATAGGGCCGGCCGAGTGGCGCGATGGTTAAGAACTCGCTTGGGATGCCAGAGGGCCCCGGTTCGGATCCCACATATGAGGGCCAGTGACACTGCCCTCCACAGCTAAGATGCTGAACAACAGCTCAACCTGGAGCTGGGCTGCTGTGAGTCGCTGGCGACGGCGTAGGCTGCACTCCCTGTGGCAGTGGGTTGCCATGGGCTACCGTCTGTAGCCAGCAGCCAGCGTGAGCGGCCAGCAGCCGCAGTGAGCGGCCGTCCAGAAGCCGGCGACTGATCTGCCTCACCAGAAGAGCGCAATGATGGTGCCAACTTGGGCCAGTGAAGCAACAACCTCCACAACTAGATTGAAGAACAAAACGACAGCAACTTGTCTGTTCCCCTTCCCCCAATTCCCCAGCACTGTTCCCATCCCCCCAGTTCCCCAATAAAAATCTTAAAAACAAAAAAACAAAAAACAAACCTATGGATAAACTTATGAATTTTCTGTAAAAAAATTTTATGTGTACACTCACACACACACACACACACATACACACACACATACACACACATACACACACATATACACACACATAACACACACATACACATACACACACGCACACATATACACACATACACACATATACACATACACACATATACACATACACACATACACACACATACACACATACACACATATACACACACATACACACATACACACATATACACACACATATACACACACATACACACACATATACACACACACATATACACACACATATACACACACACACACACAAGTCCACCCCCAGTGAAGAAATATAGCGATTTATGCTATGTATCTCTTTCTATGTTATAACAAGTTTTATTTAAGCTAATAGTGTTAAGGAACAAGTAATTGGACCTTTCATTAATCAGACACATGCATATATTTCTATTGATAAAATCATATATTTGAGATAGTAATGATTCCATAGTTTAAAACAAATTATAATTTTGTGTGTGAATATTCTGAATATCTTATTAAGACAAAGGTTCTTACTCAAACTAAGAAGTTCATCATGGAAATATTAATAGACCTCTGAACACTGAACGATCAACCAGGTTATAAAAATCATATGGCCGGAGGCCTCTGCTTACCTGTTCTATTTCCTGGGAATTGCTCACAGCAGTTAGGTCAGAGCTAACCCCCTAATAAGAAAATGAAGACTAGGCCTGACTGTGGACCAAATTAAGTTAAGCCAAGTTAGGACTTTATATGTATTTCTCACACACACACACACACACACACACACACACACGCATCTGTAGTCAGATTAATACCTCATTTATCTGACATTATTGCTAGTACATTGCCCAAATAAATAAAGCTCACCCATTTAAAGTTATATATTTTAATTGGGATCACAAAACTTTCTAAAAGAAAATACACACCACTCTAACTTCTTAAACAGAAAATTCTCAACATAATATAAACTGTAAACAGTGAGCCGCAATGGTTCTCATTACGAGCATCAGTCATTTCACTGGGCCCTCAGATCCTGTTGAGGGTATTTTAGCCATCATCAGACTATTTATTATTTTTAAGCTGCATTCTAAACAGCTGAGGCAGGGAGACCTCTCCCCCCACGCCTACCTCCCCTTACATCTAGTGGCAACTTTTGTCCCTAGAAGAAAACCTGCGAGTTGATCTCTGAAGACAATATGTGCTCTGCCTGGGAAGGGTCCAGATGTGGGGTTGCTGATACAGTATTAAAATAAATTGTTTGGTAGCTTTAGCCATTGCTCTCCTGAGATTCAGAGGGAAACCAAAGGGCTGCTCTACCCAGGAGCAAAGTACACTAAATGGCAGCATCCCCAAAACGGAAGCCTTCTTTATGTTGCCCCTTCATGGGTGCTTCAGCCTGGTGGCGCGTGGGCACCCTACATGAAAGCCAGTGCCCTGCCCACGTAAACAGAGTAGGCAGTCTGCCCTTCTATTGACGGGAGAGGCCTATTAGGCAAACAGTCCTGTGCAAAAGCCAGGGAACCCTGCAACCAAGGATCGATCATTCAACACTGAAGAAAAGCTGGCTCCATAAAAGAGGAGAATCAGGTGAATAAAGAGATCAATTGTAATTCAGAGAATAAAAGTAGCATTTTTAAAAAAAGTATAATTAATATTCACAGAGAGTTTTAAGAAGATAATACCGAAAAAGTCGAGAACCATATGATTTCACCGATAATGTGGGATATAAAACTAAAAACGACAAAAGAACAAGAAAAAACAACAACGAAGAAACAAAGACTCATAGACACAGACAATAATGTAGTGGTTACCAGAGGGTAAGGGGGGAGGGTGGTAGATGAGGGTAAACGGGATCAAATATATGGTGATGGAAGGAGAACTGACTCTGGGTGGTGAACACACAATGTGATCTATAGATGATGTATTACAGAATTGTACACCTGAAATCTATGTAATTTTGCTAATTGTCACCCCAATAAACTTTAATTTTTAAAAAAAGAAGATAATAAATTCAGAAACCAAGAACAGGCGCTGCTGCTGCAAAAACAGAAGCATTCAAGAATAAGAAAGAGTACCTGGAAATTCAAATTTTATCCCTGATAAAAAATAAAATCATAAAAGTATTCAAAGAAATATGAAGAAATGTTTAAATAATTTTAGAGGAGAAAGGGCCATTCTAAGTGTGACACAAAATACAAAAGCCATAAAAAGAAAGATTAATACATTTGACAAATTCAAATGTGATATTTTCCACATGGGAAAAATAAACCACCGAAAAGCTGATTTCCTCAATATACAAAGAAATCTTTACAAACTGTTACAGACATTTTTTTTTTTAAAAGACGGTTGAAATAGAAAAATGGGCTAAGGGTAAGAACAGTTCACAGGAAAAAGAATATAATCACTCTTACATGAAAATATATTCAAATCACAATAAGATTAATGCAAATCAAAACTATAGTGAAATACCATCTATATGTTCTCACTTGAACTTAGATGTTTATAACATATTCTGGACAAATAGGAAAATGCCCTCTGGAGAGTGGAAGTGCATGACTAAGAGACAATGATAGATGAAACATTCGCTTTTCACCATATTTTCACCCTGTTTTAATTAAACATTGTATGTTGAGATCATTGCAAGTTCGCAGACAATTGTAAGAAATAACCGTTTCCTTGCATCTTTTCCCCAGTTTCCCCCAGTTGTAACAACGTACAAAGCCATAGTACACTATCACAACTAGGATATTGATATTGATACAGTCCATACACAGAACGTTCATCGCCACAGCATCCCTCGTAGCCACATCCACTTCCCTCTCACTTCCAGCCCCTCCTTAACCCCTAGCACCCACTACCCGACGTTTCAAGCATATTACACAAATGGAATCGTGCAGTTTGTAACCTTTTTGAATTGGCTTGTTACACTCAGTGTAAGTCTCCTCAAATACATCCAGGTTGTTGCATGTATCAATAATGTGTTGCTTTTTAGCACTAAGTTCGGTGGTATAGGTATATACCACAATTTAACTACTCACTCATTTAAGGATATGCAGGTTATTTCCAGTTTGGGGCTATTTTGAATAAAGCTTCTATAAACATTCATATCCAGGTTTTTGTACGAACTTCAGTTCTTCTTTCTCTGGGATAATGCCCAAGAGCATAATTGATGGGTGGTATAGAAATTCCATGTTCAGTTTTTAAAGAAATTGCCAAACTTGTGGCCATACCGTTTTACATTCTCACCAGCAATGTAAGAGTAATCTAGTGTCTCCACATCCTCTCCAGCATTAGGTGTTGTCAATATTTTTTCTTTAGCTGTTCTGAAATCTGTTTAGTAATATTTCATTGTGATTTAAATTTACATTTTCCTAAAGGCTAATAATTGTTGAACAACTTTTCATGTCCTTATTTGTCATTTGTACATTCTCATTGGTGAAATGTCTCTTCATGTCTTTTGTACATGTTTTAATTTAATTTTATTTAATTTTTTTTACAGTTGAGTTTTGAGAGTTCTTTAAATATCCCAGATACTACGCCTTTGTCAGATATGTAGTTTGCCAATATAGCTCCCTGTATATGGTTTCTTTTTTATCCTCTAGACAGGATCTTTTGCTGAGCAAAAGTTTTGAATTTTAATGAAGTCCAGCTTACCATTTTTTTCCTTTTATGAATCATGCTTTTGGTATACCTAAGAACTCTGCTCAGCCCTAGATCCTGAAGGTTTACTTCTGTGTTTTTTCCTAAAAGTTTTATAACTTTATGTTTTATATTTCATTGAAAAATGCAATTGACTTTTGCATGTTTGTCTTGTATCCTGCAACATTGCTGCATTATCCATTTGAGATATTTTCTGTGCAAGGTGTGAGGTTTAGGTTGAGGTTCTTCATTTGGAGAGTCTATGGATGGTCAGTTATTCCAGCACCATTTGTTAAAAAGGCTACCCTTCCTCCATTGAATTGCTTTTGCACCTTTGTCAAAAATCAGATGGGCATATTTGTGTGGGTCTGTTTCTGGCTTCTGTATTGTCTTCCATTGATATATGTGTCTATCACTCCACCAATACTACAGAGTCTGAATTACTACAGCTATAAGATGAGCCTTTATATCAGGTATTGTGATTCCTTTTCATTTTTTTTCAAAATTGTTTTAGCTATTCTAGTTCCTTCTCCTTTCAATAGAAAGTTTACACTTAATCTTAGCCAAAAGGCTGAGAAGCAACTCCGTATACATTTTAGAATAATCTTGTCTATATCTACAAAAAAAATCTTCCTATGATTTTGATAGGGATTGAGTTAAACCTGCATATCAATTTGGAGAGAATTGACGTGCTTACTGTGTAGTCTTCTAATGCATTAACATGGTATGTTTTCCATTTATTTAGATCATTTTCAATTTCTTTAATTAGTATTTTATAGTTTTTGGCATACAAGCCCTGAACATGTTTTGTTAGGTTTAGGTTTACATTTAAATATTTCATTTAATTAAAATGATTATAAATGGATGTGTGTGTGTGTGTATACAATTACTTTGCAATTACTTATATAATTGTATATATGTATATACAATTACAATGCAATTACTTTTGCATGTTTGTCTTGTATCCTGCAACATTGCTGAAATCATTTATTATTCTAGGAGTTTTGTTTTGTTTTAGATTCTTTAGAATTTTCTACCTAGACAATCATTTCATTAGAAAATACAGTTTTCTTTTTACTTCCTTCCCAATCTGCATGCTTTTAATTTCATTTTCTTACCTTATTGCACTGGCTAGCACTTCCAACACCATGTAGAATAAGAGTGGTAAGAATGGACAGCCTTGCCTTGTTCTCAATCTTAGAGAGAAAGCATTCAGTCTTTCACCATTAAATATAATGTCAACTGTAGGGTTTTTGAAGATAGTCTACTAATTTGAAGAATTTTTCTCTATTCCTTTTTTTCTGAGCATTTTTATCATGAGCAGATGTTGAATCTTGTCAAATGTTTTTTTCTGAATCAATCGATATGACCATGTGATATTTTAGCCTATTAATATGGTATATTACATTAATTAATATCTGAATATTGAAACAGCTTTGCATCCCTGGGAGGTACAAATCACAAGAATTATTAATGCAAGTTGATTGTGGTATCTTTGAGCCTCACCCAAGCCATCCTTTCTCTGAGCTTCACCACAATTCCTCACCTGCTGGAGACTTTGTAATTGCCAAGGCTGGTTGTAGTAGACACTGATCCAGGCAAAGATCACCAGACTATGGTGCTAAAAATGTGGCTGATCACTTCTGACTCACTTTGCCCATAAACATGCAAAGTATAAAGGGAGAATGCATCCAGCTATTGTTGGAATGTAGTACTCATGCACAGAAAGTCACATCAGCACACTTTGCTTTGCTACATCCTAAGAATTCATTCTGCATTTTTATTTGTGTGGAATAAATTGTCCTCAACAAATTCCAGACTTTGTCACACTAATCTACTACTAAGTCATAAAAATACCCATAGACCTCAAACATTGCTCATAGGCAAGGATAATGCATCTGAGAGAGATGAAACTTGGAAATTATGTTTTCTAGTCCAAAGTCTGTATAACATTTAAGCTGCCTGGAAAAAAACAAGAAAGATTTGATGTCTGGAGGATCTCTCTTTGTGCCTAGACCCCGAGGGAAGCCAGAAAACAGAGGCAAATCTCCATTTAGAAGCAGAGACTATCTATAAATCTAATTCTCTCAAATGAGTCATCTAGAGAGGAATTTATATATGTCTAGTAAAAGTGGAAAAACATTGTCTAGCATTTAAAATTGAAAGGGCTCCATTTTCTGCCTATTTTTCTTTCCTAGATCATTATTTCTCAAACTTTTTCATTATATCTCCCCCTAAGGAAACTTTTTAGTCATTTGTTTCCAAATTGTTCCCCTGCCCTTATGAAACTTGGATGCTACAGATATATTGTATACAGTTCATGTTGATGGGTAAGGTTGAGCTTTGGAGGGCCATAAACCATTGTAATAGCTAATGCCCAACAACCAATTTTTGTCCCCTTGGGAGTGGTACTGCCCTTCTTAATAATGCATGTCCTAGATAAATGAGTGTCTAAATCCTTTACAATATCCTCCGAATTGCAATGGCAATTATTTTCTTTTATCTGGGTGCAACTGCTGGTATACTTCAGTCTAGAATCAAGTAAAAAGAGGTTTATGACAATCAAGGAAATGTCAGGCAAATGTATTTCAGGGAGTCTTGAAAGGTCTGGAAAGTCATAATCAGGCATTCTGTTCCTCTGCAGTCTCACCCGAGTGGGTTCTAGGTGAAAGCTCCCTCCTGCTTCTGCGCAGTGCTCTGTGTCTCCCGCACAGATCCAAATGCGTAAGTCCTTCGTCGACATGACCTTTCAGTGTTCCTTCACTGTCATGACAAGGAAGGGAAGTAACAGAGGGTGACTAATATGGCACCATTTGTTGCAATATTTGATGGCTGGACTCAGTTGTCATTTTTCAGTGGGTCAGCTTAGTTTAAGACTTTATATAAAATCTGGCATTATCTCTTGATATCAAAGTCCAACAGAGCTTGGTACATGAGCTGTGACAAGGGTAGTAACTGCAATGTGTTAATAAAGTTTGATATCTTATTTACTCACATTGAAGGCTTCTTTGATGCATTTCCATTGGATGGGGACAGCCCTATAGGTAGCAGGGAGGCTGAATCTGCATGGTGGCAACTGATCATGCTGGGGTACCAAGGTTTGCCAAGGAAGATAGCTGCTGAGTTGGAGAGAGCCTCCAACAGCTTCTCTCTACAAACTGGTTTAATAAGGAATCTCAACTCATTGGGAAATAAATGTGAAACAATTTCTTTTATCGGGTATCTGCCACCAACTGGGCTCTGCTGAAATGCCCTTTTCCCTGAGCGTGGCACTCTCAACCATAGCTGAGATGACAGCATGCATTTCCAGTCACCCATATTATCAAAGCAGGCTCACTTTAATTCTGTTACAGTCAGTGCTGTCAATTTTAAATCTCTAATTCCATACTCAAAGGGAAGCCCTTCTCTTTCCACCTTCCCCAACTCAGCGTAGGCTACACTGGGAGCGCATGTGACTGGGCCGAGAATAGAGCATGAGACACAGTCGGCTTCCAAACCCTTCCTTCCTCTTCTCCACTCTCATGTTGGGGTGGAGAGCAGAGGGATAGAGGGGACGTATCTTATGTGGTTGCTCACAGCAAGCTTTCAGACTTTTCCAGAATTCGCTTTGGTTGGTCATAACTGCTGACTTGGCTCATTCATTATCTAGGAACTCAAAATGGCCAGGTGGCAGTTCCCACAGCTTTGCAGATAAGGGGCTCAATTAGGAGACATGCCCCTGGGCATAGGCCGCCTCTTTTACTTGTCCTCCCGCCAATGAATTCACCCACTTGCTCTGATGTTCCAAAGCTGCTTTGATCTCTGTCAAGGCTATGGCTGCAAATCCCAATTACCCTTCTTAACCCCAAACCTGGGGCCCATGACATGTGCAGGATCTGTTTTCCACATTCTCAGGAACTATAGAGGGTCAGTCCTTGTCTCTGCCTGGTGGCACACTGTACCACCTCCCCCGAGGGTTCTTTCTGCCTCTCTCTAACATTATGGGTTCTCAAGACTGCTCACATGATGTCACAACTAGGGAATAAGGGGCTCTACGTGAAAACTTATGAGTAACTCTCTGGAGGTCTCCATCCTTTGACTTCAGAGAGCAAAGATCTCTGGGAAAGGAAAGGAGAATGATTTGAGGGGCTCATGGCACTTATTCAAGTACGCTGTCTCATTCCTCTGCCAGTTGCCCTCTGGTATTTGCTGGGAGAAGGGTTGGAGGGTAGCAGCCATGCTTCTTTGCAAGCCCAGTGGTGGTGTCTGACCTATTGACAAGAAAATAGAATCTCACTCACCTCTATGACATGGCTTCTTTCCAAGGCTTGGTTTTATCCCCCCCACCCCCCTATAATGAAAGCTTGAAAATATGGCTCTGGGTTGTTATGGTAGCAGATCTGGCAGTTGCTCACTAGACCTCATCTCCGCTGCTCAGTCAATTCCATGTGGCTCAACCTCTGGTCGCAAATTTTGAAGAGAGGGAATCTGATTGGCTCTGTGTGGGACCGATGTTTACTATAGGTTCAATAAGATGTGGACAGAAGAGTGGGTTACCAGGTAAAACATGTGTTCTGAGGCCCACTCATACATCAGGACCTATGCTTAGGATTACTGTATCATCATATCAGCCAAAGTGAGGCATTTTGGAGAGTAAAAGGTAGAATTACCAATAATCCCCAGGGACAATAGGCATAAATTGGGACTGTCCTGGACAAGCCAGTATGTATACGAGGTCTGACAATTCAGTTCACGAACTCATCCTAGAAAAAGTGCTACAAACCTCATTGCTGAATATCACTATGGTCACCTTCGAAGTACTCCCCTTGGGAAGCTATGCACTGAAGCCAGCGCCTAGTCCACCCTTCAAAGCAATTTTGGAACTCTTTCTGGAATGGCCATCAGAGCTGTCATTGTATTATCCTTGAAGTCCTGAATGTCATCAAAATGGCTTCTTTTCAATATTTCCTTTATCTTCAGGTAAATAAAGAAATCATTGGGGGCCAGATCAGGTGAGTAGGGAGGGTGTTCTAATACAGTTATCTGTTTACTGGCAAAAAAACTCCCTCACCCACAGTGCTGTGTGAGCCGGTGCATTGTCGTGATGCAAGAGCCATGAATTGTTGGTGAAAAGTTCAGGTCGTCTAACTTTTAAAAGCAGTTTTTCAGCACTTCCAAATAGTAAATTTGGTTAACTGTTTGTCCAGTTGGTACAAATTCATAATGAATAATTCCTCTGATATCAAAAAAGGTTAGCAACATCACGCAACAAGTGCGTGTACTTAATTGTCAGACCTCATACTTATCCTACCCGGAGGAACTCCCCCAAAAAGAAGAGTGACTAGACACAGGTACCAGGTACATTTATGATGAAGTGGAACAAAAATTAGTCAAGAATCTCTTCGAGGGAAGGAAATGTGTCTTTTACACCTTTATATTTTTGAGTCTAACGGTGTCTGTCAAAAAGGAGGTTCTTAATAAATATCTATTGAATGAATGAAAATTTAACAAGCACCAATATCTTGTTGAAATGTAATTTTTACATGTGAACCTGGAAACCTTTTTATCCAAAAAGAGGGAAAATGATCAAGTCATTCTCTCTGAGAGGCACTTTTGTAGTCTCGTTGATCAAGTTGCTTACATTATACATTGAGAACTTTGACACTTGGGACAATGCCGTTCTTATAATTTAGCCTAAAACATACCTGCACCAAAGTAGCATGTTTGATTTCTAATGAGAGTCTTTCATTTGCCACATTGGTGATTCTCAAGTTTCTATTCAGAACTTCAGCCCTTATCCATATGGTTAGGTTGTCAATTCTTTGCCAGGAAATTGAGCTAAAATGATTGTCTTCCACCCTCATGGTTGGGCACCCTGAACTGCAGGGTGAAACAGAGCAGGAACATGGACTGAGGTTTGAAGCAGTGGGGAGAAAGGAGTCAGAAGACAGACAGTAAGAAAGTAAAAGACAACACAGTACTCCGAACAGGAGCAATGCTATAGCGAGGAGAAAACTGAAAACAACCTCTGAACATCATGTCTGAGGGGTGCCAGGTATGTGGGACCTCATGGCACCTGTGAAAGCTCACCAAATCCCAATTCCCCTCCCTCTCAGATCCTCCCCCAATCTGAGCCGTTCTCAGGCATCTGAAGCCATTGCCACACACCTGCCTGAAGCCGCCTCCACAAACAACGTCTTTGGAACCAACAGGCATCTGCATGAAACTAGGTTGACCACCTTGCCCCCCTCCACTTGATATCAGCGTGGTATTCTTCTTATGGCTGTGTTAATTAATCCAGCCATGGCCTGCAGCTCTGTTCTAGAAGGCACCTCTTACTCCAGCAACAGTAACAACAATAATAACTAAAGGCCGTCAAAGGAAACTTTCCTTTTTTATTTTAGAGGGTGAGACAGTTATTTTATTATTTGCTATTGATTATTTTGTTTTAAATGGGTTTATATTATATTTGACTCTTTGCTACAAAAATAGGATATGATTTACATAACAAGAGAAATAAAAAAAAGATATAAAGAAAAAAATATATCAGCTCTTCCCCATCCCTCCTTTAACATTTTGAAACTACATTTTTTATTTCTTTAAGTTGTCCTAGATGTTATTTTATGTTGTTGATTCCTGTACTTATGAATCAAGTTGCTTTGTGTCTTTCCTCTTAAGACTGTATTATTTTAATTAAAATATTGGCCACGTTATGTCAATTTCCCTGGGAGGAAAGCAACCCTCCTCTCCCATCGTGTTCTGTGGGAGAAGCACTAATGCCAGGCATTCTCCTTTCTGGGTGGCAGCTGCCTGAATCACAAACACAAAGCCTCAGAGTATTTAACTTGGCTTTAGAGACTCGCCTTGCAAACTCAAACTTAATGAGGACAGAAAATTTATTACAGAGCTGTTCTTGATGGCGTACGAAATGAAGGCACATTTGCCATTGGTCAGTAACAACAGGATATACCCCACTACATGTCGCTGCCAACCTCAGGCTCCCAGGGTTTTCCTGAGGCCTAGTTGCCTCAAAAAAAACCCCCAAAAATAACAATAAACAGTCCAGGTTGTTTACTGGAGAGGTGCTCTGCCTCTCACCCACCATTCACCATTGCCCTGGGTGGCCTGACCACCCTTGCATTTAGGTTGGGAAAATGGCAAATTCGGGGCCAGTTTACGCAGCTCACTGAATTGTCACATGTAAGAAGAAAACAGGGCGAGAGGGAGAACGAATCTCAAGAAATCAGTTAGTCTCGGCATGAAACCATGAATGCATTTATATTTAAGGAAAAGAGAAGGGTTACAGGTTTTGATTTGTTTTAAAGATTTTAGAATGTTTTGTGGTGGTTTAAGCACAAACAATACCGTTTTTTAGACCACAGTTTGGCAAACGATGGCCTGGGGCGGGGGCCAAATCTGGCCAGCCATGTGATTTTGTAAATAAAGTTTTATTGGAACATAGCCACACTCACTTATTTACGTATTGTTTTGTGCTACAAGGCAGAGTTGAATAGTTGCAATAGAGACCATATGGGGACCACAAAGCCTAAAATATTTACTATCTGGCCTTTTACGGAAAACATTTGCCAACTCCTGTTTCAGACAAACATTGACACACAGCCTCATCTTGCTCACTAATTGAACAGGAGGACATTTATACATCAATACAAAAGTAGAACACATGACCGTCCCGCTTGTAATAATGTCATTGTTTTCCTGCACTCATAAGCACTTCTTAGAGTTGTGGTAAAGAGCAGAGTTGGGGTCCTGCCTCCATGCTTGGCCACTGTGTAACTTAGGGCCAGTCCCTTCCCCTCTCACACTTCCCCCTAAGTATGTACCCAGCTCACATGGTTGTACAGAGGATTAAATGAATGAACACCTGTAAAGAGTCAAGGACTGTGCCAGGCCACAGCGTGGCCTCAATGGACGCTGGCTTCTAAGTGGCTCCTTTTCATTACGTAGCCATTCCTTTTCACCTACCATGCCACAAAACATACATCTATCAGAAAAGGGGAAAGACAGAGGACATGAAAAAGAGGCTAGAAACCCATTTGCAATTTAGCAAGATTTAAGTACCTATCCTTTAGTTGTTTTGCCTAAAAATCATTCATAACAACCCTTCAGATGAGAGATGCTAGAACATGGCCGCATACATAGTGTGGCTACTGTAACATTCAAACGAACAGCTGACGAGAATGGCAACACTTAGCTGCCCTGGAAACTTCTCAATTCACTGCCTCCCCAGAACCGGTCATTACAACTGGCTATCACGCTTCAGTGGCCTAATTCTTCCTTGGACAGAGTCACCCTCCTGGCCTCAGCACCCAACTCTCTTCAAAGCACTTACTAAATTAGTGGCTCTCTATGCGTACTTACCCGTGTGCCACAAAGGCAGACACACAGGGTCTGGGCTGACCTGGGTTTCAAGGCCATAAAGTTAATCAGGTTCTCTCTCAAAGTGACTCTAAAGAGCACGGGAGTAATTTTGCCCCAAGCACCCAGCCTGTGTTGCCCCTTGACAGAGCTGTTGAATCAATTAGTCTAATTAAATGAGGTGGAAAATTACTCCTGCAAATAAGTTGCCATGAAAGGCAGGTCTTAATTTGGCCTAAGGGAAAGCAAACAGCTCTCGCCTGAGTCTTGCCAGAGTCCATGAATGGGGAATAATTGGCAACTTTGTGTGTGTGTGTGTGTGTGTGTGTGTGTGTGTGTGGTGTGTTTAAGGCCATGGTACAAATATGTTTTTGTTGACAAGCAGCTGAGGTTTTCCCTGGTATAAAGAGAGGGTTCTAATTAAGGGATAGTATAATTGTGTGTGTTGGCCAAAGCGCAGCATGGGTACTGTGGCTGCAGACATTGGGGCTTGGGGTCCAGCCCACTGTGAGGAGTGAGGGGCTCAGGCCAAGATGGACCCCAGAGCGGCACCTGACAGCAGCCCAGTCAGCCTCTGCTTTTCTCTGGGGAGAGGTTTCCCCTAGCTCACTAAATCATGCAGAGAGGGTCTGAGGACTCCATTACAAGCAACCTAGAAAGACAAGCCTAGGAAGTTAAAAATAATGAACGCCAAAAAGGCGCCTTCATCTCAGGGGTTCCACGGCAGGCGTTCAGAGTGATGTTGCAGAAGTATAGTCCTGCGTGGATGAAGGTGATCAAAAGTACTTGATAAGAAACAAAAGTGCTACACGATGGTCTGAGCATCCGGAACCCAGCATCCAGACTCTGGGGCCGTCCTAGCCCTCGGCCTGCCGCAGCCCAGCCCCATGTGCAGGGAGAACTCCGAGACCCCTGCATGGCTGAGGAGGCTGTAGGTCCTCAGAAAAGGGCACCTACAAACCCAGCAAAGCTCTTCTTTCTCACCCATGTTGACCTCATGCAGCATAACTTTGATTCCAAGATGTCTCATTTGGATGTCTTTCTGTAAGATCACTTCCCAGACAGGATGATTGTTCGAAGGAAAGGAGGCTATGGGGAGGAAGAAAAATCCCTCCTACCCATGGGAAATGTAAAATAATCACAGGGTGAGACTTTCTCCCAACATCCTATTCCTGGGTATGGGATCAGAACAGAACAGTGTAGTTCTGAGCCTGAGGGAGCAGTTCAGATAAGCAAGGCTGATGTGGAATTCTCAGTCAATTCGGCTTCCTCCCCTGGAAGGCCCTTTCCTACAATGGGGCCCCTAAGCCCTTCCTATTATTTGCCAACTTGTCCTTGTGAGCCTAGCCTATCTCTACTTTGTGCTCCTAGAACCCTGGTCCGTGTCTTACACTCTCCTTCCATCTAACTGGGGACAATGAATGGTTAGGTAATGGCCCAGAAAGCGGGAGAATCGGTTGACTGAAAAGATTCTCGAAAGGAAGGTGCTTGATGAGATGGAGGGACTCAACAAGCACAATTTTTAATTGACTGAGGACTATGGCTACATACTCTGTGTATATCAAGGAAATTACTACCAGTCCCTCTGTGCCACGGCAGGGCTCAGTTTTTTGAGATATTAAGATTAAGAGGCAGTATATAGTAATCCCCACTTATTTATGGGGGATATGTTTCAAGACCCCCAGTGGACACCTGAAACCACAGGTAGTACCAAATCCTGTATATACCATGTTTTTTCCTATGCATACATACCTATCATAAGGTTTAATTTATAAATTAGGCACAGTAAGAGATTAACTAATAATAAAATAGAACAATTATAACAATATGCTGCAATAAAAGTTATCTGGCATTATTAAGTAAAATAAAGGTTACCGAACACAAGAACTGTGATACTTTGACAATCAATCTGATAACCAAGGCGGCTAGCTAGTAAGTGACTAATGAGCAGGGAGCGTGTACAGTGTGGGGACCCTGGACAAAGGGATAATTCACGTTTCAGGAGGGACAGAGTGGGATAGCTCGAGATTTCATCACGCTATTCAGAATGGAGCACAATTTAAAACTTATGAATTGCTTGTTTCTGGAATTTTCCATTTAATATTTTCAGATCACAGTTGACTGGGGGGAACTAAAAACTCTCAAAGCAAAAGAGCAGATAATGAGGGACTCCTGTAGCTTGGACTTGAGAGCATCAGCTCTGAAACTAGCCAGAGGGAGGGAGGAAAGGAGGAGGGAAAGGTGGATGTTGGGAAGCAATGAGTGGGGGAAGGAATGCTAACCTGCCACATGCTATGCTCTTACAGACATTATCTCATTTAAACCTCCCCAAAGCCTATGAAATTTATTAACCAAAGAAGGGCATCTTCAAGACAGCCCTCTTGATAGAGCTCAGAAGTCATATGATTAAATGTCCCATTTATCTGTAACTCTGAGCCATTCTCTGACCCTTAGCTCCATCCCTGAACATAGTCCATCCTAAACCCACTCTCATCCCTAAGATGAGGCTCCGGGATGTGTGAGAGGCAGGAGGGTGTCTTCCTCACAAGTCATTTGATAATTTTTCAAGGCTGCGATTTTGATGGTTTCCTTTTAGTGTCATCAAGATTAGTGTGAATGCCAAAATCTCTACCATGGCTACGAAAATGCCAAGTCAGATGGTCATATTATCCATTTTTATCCCCATTTTACAGATGAGTGTGCAGAGAGATTTAATCAGTGGCCCACGTTTACAGAGCTGGACAGGGGCGGAGCCGGGGCTCCAAAGCCATGTGTGTTGGTGGAGTGTTTGAATGCTTGGCTTTTCACTCCCTCACACTGCCTCACATTTCCTGCAGGAGTTGAGGTTGTGCAGCATAGCCCAGAGCTCATCCACTCACCCACCTCCCTACCCCACGCCTAGGCCAGGACTCATCTTCTTTGAGTGTCTAGGATCACAAATCAGCTTGAACATGTCCTCTCACACCTCATGCCTTAATTGCCCCGTTAATGTCCCAGGAGCTTATTATGTGGAATTAGTCTAAAGAAGGTCTGGAAAAAAAAATGGTCCTTATGAAATAAAAATTAAAAATGAAGTCAGAAAAGATGCTGTCAAGAGAAGCGTTCTTTCCTGATAGGTATCATTTTTCTCAAACCCACGTGGATATAAAGTGGTGCCTTTTTTAGCACAACACAATGATCAGGTAAGTGGATCGTAGTACCAGTTTCTGTTTTCCATTTCCTTTTTCAATTGTTGAAATAATGTGGGCATGGTCGGTTGTTTAGGGCATGGGAGAAACTCTTGAGATTGGGGCAGTAAGAAGATCTAGAGAGGAGAGGCTCTGAGAAAAGCCTGAACTGGGCCTTAAGGATATTCTTAGGCTGCAAAATTTTCACTCGGGCTCCTGGGGCTCTGAGATTCCTGCTGAAGCCCTGTTTATTTTCATTGCTCTTTATGGATGATGCTTTCATTTGAAACCTGAACACACGAAGCAGCAGATCCTTCTGTCTAAACTGAAAAGGGCGGGGGGGCACTGAAGCAGAAATTGACGCTCTGTTCAACTTTTTAGAAATGGAGGCGAGTGGCAAAGAATTTCTGTGACAGGGCAATAAGCTTCCACCGTCAGTCACCGCCATATTGGCCATTTGATAAACTCTCAGGAGACTGAACAGAATAGGTAGGCATCTCCTTTTCTAGCCTTGAGGTTACTTGTGGACCAAATGATTCTAGCGTTTTCTCTGCCTTTTCAAGTCTGACCATTGGCAGTCCCTCATTTCTTAGTGTCTGTCAAGATTTTTTTTGTTTTTTCAATTAGAAACATGTACCCTAATTTGAAAAAGAATGGGTTTTCTTTAAAGAAATATATGTCACCTGTTAAAGAGGTCGATGTCATCCCAGGCTAAGACACAGTAGCCAGAGGGTTGGATGGAGATGAGTGGGAATGGGCTGGCTGAAACTCCAGACTGAGAGCATCTTTGGGTCCACTGTGGCTTGACTGTGACACAGGCTGTGGGTCTGGCCACCATGGATCCTGAGACACATCTGCCAGAGAATCAGGAAGAAGATGAAGTTCCACTCTGGCCTGGTGATCAGAAAGATACAGCTGGGGGGCGGGGGGAGCACAAAAAATTAGTTTGAAGCCAGAAAATGGCCCCATTCCTAAATAAAGACAATAACTATTCAGCAGCCATAGCAACACCTTCAGCGTACTGCAGAGTAAGTCAAGTCCTCCTAAAAATTATGCCCCTAAAGGACAGTGCTGCTCTGGGTAGCAGCCTCTCTACAAGGCTGAGGGACTGTTGACTCATTCCAGGGTCCCAGTGGGGCCCCCAAATGAGAGCTTTTCCTAAATAGTACTTCAGGGTTCTCTTTTAACCTCTGCATTTCTACTGAAACCGTTTTCTCAATAAGCATTTTCCTACTATTAGCAACTTTGCACCTATAGCTAAGATTCAACTTTTCCTCCTCCCTTTCTTAGCCAAGAAGAATGTATAATAATTTTGTTGTGTAAGATGATAAAAGTGAACCGGCATCTGAAGATGACTAATCATAGAGCTGGGAGGTCTATGAGCAGAACTGGGCTCCCTGTTACTCTCTACTCCTGACTCTCTGTTAAAACTTTGTGATTCCAGCTTCTGGAAGAAGGATTTATATAGGGGGACATTTTGGGAAGAAGGCTCTTTCTTTTTGCATGTGGGTGGCTGGCCAGAGGTGTGTGTATCCTCACACTGTTGTGGTGGTTTTATTTCTTTTTCTTTTCCCGAATAAACCCTCTTTTGATGGACTAACTGGAGAATTATTTTTTCCAGTTGACAAAGATAAATTGTGTGTGTGTGTGTGTGTGTGTGTGTGTGTGTGTCTGTGTGTGCACGCACGCGCGCGCAGTGGGCATATATGTATATGAACACCTACAAGAACATGGTGGTATCCTTACCTTCACTGTTCTGTGTGCACATGAGTGTGTATGTGTAAACATATATAGATATATATCTTTTCTATCTTAACTGATTCTCTTCCAAAGATTTCACCAAATCTAATAACCATTCTTTTCCATTTCTATCCAAACCAGGTTTTCTGTTACATCTGCTTCAAACATCATAAAACAAAGGTTAATTTTTTTTTTAACAGCTTCAGTCACAGGACCTAGAGCTGCTATTTCCAGCTTTCCCTGCTGGCCTTGACCTCTCTGGGATATCTCCCACCAGAATTCCCCAGACACACTCCATCAACCAGGCTGCATGGCCAGGCATCTCAAGTGCTCCTTCTGGGTTATGTTATAAATTTTGGCTGAGACGTCAACATATGTCAACATGTTACTTTCAGTGACATGTTTGTCTTTTCTTTGTTAGCTTTGGTTCAAGGCCGTGAATCCATTTGGAGAAGCAACGTTTCCAAGCGTAAGCAAAAGTCTAACATGCCTCATGGACTGTGGGGTTTCTCCTTGCCTGCCTCCTCTTTCCATCACTCTCCTTCCACTGTTATTTTTCTTAGAAATCCAAGTGAAACGGATATTGGGTGATCAAAGTGAATTTAACTGGCAGGCCATGAATGAACACACACCAGTGAGCTCCCAATGACCTCTGTCTTTGGTTGGCTCTTGAGCCCCATCCCAAGGATCCCCATTTGCTGCCTCTAGGGGGATCACAGCCATCTCTCCCCTTTTTCATCCAAGCTCTGCAATTCTCTTTTTATCTTTCCAATGACAACAGCGGTCTATGCTCAGGTTTTCACCCTGCTTTGTTAAGTCTCTTCTCTCCTTCTTCCTTGTTCAGAATATCTTTGATCTGCTTGAGACAGGGCTCTGGGGTTCCGGTAGCATTCCTTCCAGGAGTTTTGAGAGCTCCAAAGCCATCTCCTCTTGTCCCAGAGCGTCTGCTTCTCTGTTCACTTCCTTCGGCTCTTACAGGAGCGATTCACCCCCCCCCCCCGGCTGTGCTTTCGTTACCTGTTGTGGAAAAGGAGGTGTCATGGCAGCCCCACTCAAAGATGTGGTTTAGGAAAAACAATCTAAAAGTAAAGGTGTGTGACACATTCCTCAGGGCCAGTTGAAGGTGGCCAGCAGGAAGCCAGTTTACAGGTAGCAAAAGACATCTCCTCTTGTCCCAGAGCGTCTGCTTCTCTGTTCACTTCCTTCGGCTCTTACAGGAGCGATTTCCCCCCCCCCCAGCTGTGCTTTCGTTACCTGTTGTGGAAAAGGAGGTGTCATGGCAGCCCCACTCAAAGATGTGGTTTAGGAAAAACAATCTAAAAGTAAAGGTGTGTGACACATTCCTCAGGGCCAGTTGAAGGTGGCCAGCAGGAAGCCAGTTTACAGGTAGCAAAAGAAACACTGTTTTACTACCCTTTTCCTTAGGAAAAAAAAAAAAGCTTCTTGGGTTTCAAACAAATAATGTTCATATACAGCTTGAACATACATCTTAATCATCAACCTTAAATCTAAATTAGTTTTGACTATTCCCAAAACCCATTCACAAAGGATAAAGATTTACCACCATTAGGATATCCTAAGGAATTAGTCACAGACGCTGAAGAAATCTATAACAGGAGACAGCATGCAGTAGTGAAAGGGGTAATAATAAACCAGAAGTCAGGCAACTGGGAGGCTGACCCCACACATGCTTCTGTGTGACCATAGGCAAGTTATTTAATTACTTCAGGTTTCAGTTTTCTCATCTGTAAAAAAGCGGGGGGGTGAACCTCTAAATTTCTATGAGTTCCAAATATGTTCTGAGCAAGTAAGCAGTATTCAAATATGTACGTATTCTCCCAAGGCAATGACTTTGAAAGAAAATATATTTATTTGGATATACAAGTTCTGGTGTTTGTTAAAAAAAAAAAAAGATTTTCATTGCTTTATAGTCACACCTCGTATATTCCAGCTTCTGTTAGAAGCCTTTTATGACTCTGTCATTCATAAATTTGTCCAAACTCTTTTTTAATCCATTTACATTTCCTGTCTGTACCGCCTCTCAGGGTAATGAGTTCCATAACTTTATTACGTGCTAGGAGAAGTATTATTTCCTTGTTTGCCCTAAACTTACCTCAAGCTTCCAAACTACCTGCTCGCTGTAGCATTTCAGCATTTGATGAATAAGTTCATCCGTAGTCTTTGCTTTATAAACTGGAGCTTAAATCATTTTAGGCGACTTCATAAAGTGGCAGCCCACCCCCGACATTTCCCTTAATCATTATAGTTACTTAGACAATAAATGTGGGCACTGATGGTAGAAGGAAATCCTGGTTCCAAATGACTGAGAGTCCGGAGAGCCTGGAGGTCTAACGATTAGGCTTTCAAGTCAGACAAACCTAGGCTCAGATTCCAGCTGTGCGGTCTCTCATTTTCTCAACTAGAAAATAGAAAACAGTCCCTACCCCAGAAGTTGTTGTAAGCATTGACAAATATGATTTTTGTCATGTGCCTACCACAGGGCCAAGTCCATTGTTCATATCTCCCCAAGTCTAGTGGTGGTAAGGTGATAGTGAATGTCATGACACTAGATGGACTTGACAGTCCTCTAGATTCATTGCTCATATCGTGAGCAGGGCTCAGGTAATTGGTTGGCAAAGAACAAACTAAGTTTCCATGTATAAGATGATGAAAAGCTGTGGGTGGGTGGGTGATGTTCTGAACACTACAGGTGGGTAGAGTTCAAGAGGAGATCTTTGGGAACAGATCAATAGGAAATGTGACCTCAGCTTGAACTAAAGTGGCACCAGATCATGGACAATAAATATTTACAAGGTGGTAGAGGAGATTTTAAACTAAAAGAAAGAAGAGGAAGTCCGTATGTTCTTTCCAGAGCAATGGCCCGAGTCCCCAGGACTACAAATTCGATTTCCAGCTTTTACTAACCAGCTTGACCCTGAGCAAATCCAAGTTATCTCTAAGTCTAGGTTTCCTGACACACAAAATGGAACTAGACTAGGTCACTAACTTACAAATCATGTTCCTTGGAACCTATATTAGGGAGAAGAAGAAAGAGGTAAGGATGAGCTAGGATGTGAGTCTTCATTCCTAATTAAATCCAAATAGCTACACTTCTAAGGTCCTAAGACTGGCTCACCAAGGAGAATTTCATAGGGCCAAAATTACTCTTTAACGATCCCTTAAATCACCCAAACGTATACTGTTAAAAGTTCAAAAGAACCAAAATCAAATGAAGAAAAGCAGAGTCACCTCTCTCATCTCACATATACTCTGGGGTATGCCACCAATGAGACAAGTCAGTCTCTCTCTCTCTCTCTCTCTCTCTCTCTCTCTCTCTCTCTCTCTCTCTCTCACACACACACACACACACACACACACACACACACACACACAC
>NW_017731422.1:724466-727104 GCF_001890085.2 Hipposideros armiger
CTAGATTATATGCTGGGGTAACTTTTGCTCTAACAGAATGAGATTCCAACAAGAAGAATGTAAGCCTTGGATTGAGGAGTCTTATTAGGATTTGGAGAGAATCCATTCACATAAGGGGAAATTGAAACAATTTATTTGCACACCTAATCAGACAACCAACAGGTGTGGGAAGTAGATGGAAAATAAGCCAAAATATATATGCATTTCTGCATGAATGCTAGAAGCCTAACAACAACAAAAAGAAACACTTGGCATCCAGTAGATTCATAACCCAACTGGCGACCCCACATGTAACTGGTTACAAGAAAGGAATGCAGAAGACTATAGACTATTCCCTGGAGACATCTTCCCAATGCGTAGCCAGGGCCAAAAAGACCAATAAAACTCCAGGCACATCATCAGCATAATTGCTCTTTTAAAATATATAGATACTTTATCCAACTCCTGATTTAAAGCATGGTGCAACACAACTGGGGTAATTTGCATTGTTCTCATTCCCCTACCTCAGAAAGACATAATGAGCAGCTCAAGGCAACTCATAAAACAAAGAGAAAATAGAGCAAAGGAAATAAGTGAAAGAGAATGAGGAAGGGAGAAGGGAAAGACAGACTGAAGTATTTCAAAGAGGGGGTTTGATAGGAGATTCTTCAACAGAGAACACTTGGAAGGGATGTTACCAATATCTACAAAATATCCACAAAATTACAAAGGAGAAAGCGAGGTGGCCATGGTCATTCTCTCATGGCTGTCTTCCTTCCTCCCCTCTCTAAGGAGCTTAGAGAAAGTCGTATGGGGACTAACAAAAAGCATGCTTTATCCAATAAAGCAACATATATTTAAAGGATATCTCGCAGGTATAGTGTTCACATTTATCCACAGGAAATGCTTGGAACTTGTTATTCCATCAGGAGAATCCAACAGATGTTATAAATAACTCAAGAAAGGTTAGAAAAAATTATAAACAAATGTGAAAACTTGATTTAAAGAGAATACAGCTCTTCATATATCTTGACCAAAGAACAGTCAGTTTCTTATAGGGGAAGCTGTCTTCTTCAACTATGAGCATGACTTGGGGGGAACATCATTCAAATGCTTTCACATTTTCCCATTAGGTTGCTAGTGCTGGGAGGCAGGGCCTGGTCTTATACTCCTTTATATCCATCTAAAGCTCCTGTCTAGCACACTGCCTCATACATATTCAGCAGTCATTAGTGCTTGATGAAACAAACAAAATTGCATTGATTCTTTGCAACAGCTGGTAAATAAGGTCTCTCTACAAGCTTTCTCGTACTTGCAGCATTCTCTTGGATCCATACGATCAACCCCTAATAATCACTACATTTCTTGTCACCTGGAAAACATTCTTTCTGTGTTTCCTTACACTCTTATTTGGTTTCCCAAGCTTTCCACCTAATAAGTCTTTTAGTAAAGTATGCAATTTGAATAACATCAGAATAAATTCAGCCTTAGCCTGTTGCGATGCTAGGAAACAGTGCCAATCAATTTCAGAACAAATTCCACTGTTAGTACATCCAAATAAAACAGCAGTCAACCAACGATTTTCTTCAGAGCATGACTGTTGGTGCTGAGCCTGCAAAGGAAGAGGAGTATTCACAAGCTATCAGGATTTGTCATCATCCTCTTTGAGGAACAACCAACCAGGACGCAGGAGACGGAAAGTCTAAGTCCAGTTCTATTAAGAAAGCATCGTGTGGTCTCAAGTGAATGATTTAGCCTCCCTGGACCTCAGTTTCTTCATCTGTAAAGTGCAGAGGTTACTGACTAAGGTCATAACACCCAAATCCCAGAATTCTAGCTTCTTAAGTCTATTGGCTAAGAAAAACACTATGTTTTCAGAAAATGAGGTTTTCATTTCTATATTTGAGAAGATAAATCTCTAACTTTCTCTAACTTAATTATAGCTCCATAAGATATTTGGAAGCCCAGAAAAATATCCTGTATGTGCACATATGCATGCATGTGTGTGCGTGTGTGTTTGTGTGTGTGTGTGCATGTGTGTGTGTGTGTGTGTGTGTATGGGGTAGTGAAAGTGAGGAGGGTTGTATAAGACGAAGCTTAATAATAAACTCCCCTTAAACTCTCCTGATTCTAAAAGAAAACTGATTTTCTCAGTGATGTGACCACACTTTACACCACATTTTCATAATTATATTGATCAACGAGACAGTCCTCCAAGAAGAAAAATTCCTTTGAGAATATTCTGGTGGTCCATCCTCTACTCCATTATTGAATGAAAAACTCCTGGAGCACAGAGACCTTAAGCCACCATCTTGAAATGGTTGAAGACATAGAAAAGCAGAGACCTACGTGGTACGTGAAATGATGGGTCTAACAGAACTATGAAAAAAACTGGGCAGTGGAGAAACACTAGAAGTCTTGCTAGAGAAGTCAGAGAGGTATGTTCATTCTAGACAACTGCAAACCTACAAGAAGACAGAAGCCTGCCCCAGAAGATTCTCCAGTCCTTCCAGAATTCCATATATTTTACCAGCCACATAGAATTGAAATCAGTGAATAACATGTCATGTAGTGCCATCCCAGCTGAACAAGACAAAGAAAATGAGAACAAGAAAGGGTATGCTTTTTAAAGGCTCAGGGACCAGAATGGCCAGTGCTC
>NW_017731422.1:728338-813592 GCF_001890085.2 Hipposideros armiger
AAATAACAAATCTACTCATTCTTCCATGTCACCACTTTTTGAATATTTGAGACATTTGTTGGGACTTAGCCTTTGTGCTGGCCACATAAACGTCTCCAGTTCCTTCCTAGGGCTCAGAGGAACCAACCAACTACTGTGAATAATGCGGCATGCCCTTCTTTCTCTTTTAACTCACTGAGAAAGATGGGTTGAGTGAGGGGTTGGATTATAGATTTGAGGGAGAGGGTCTCTTAGAAGCTAGATTCATGAGTCCCTGAACTTTGGTGTGTGTGCTATGCTACCTCGAGGCGTGTGTTCTGTCCTGCTGTAGCCGAGGCCACATGGTCGTTTTCCAATGAGCCTGATCCCTTCTCGCCACAAGCTCCCAAACTCCTATGCTGTAGGTTCCATGGGAACTGTCATTCTCCCGCTGCTTCCATTTCTATCAGAAGGCATTTTTCCAGAAAGGAGCTTTCCCAGTGTCCCGCTGGTAGTTTTTGCCACTAACCTGTCTGTATATTCTAAATCGCAGCCATTACCATTTAAGCCCACTTCCTCCAGCTCAGGTCCCCAGCGCCTCCAGCTAGCAAAGCAGCTGGTTTCTCATCCTCCACACCATAATCCTGCAAATCCTCGAAAGCCTTCATTAAATCACTATTCTACCGATGTCGCCACACCCCTAAGCTTCAGGGAATGCTGGGCTACAAACCAACCCCTCACCTTCTAAAGCAGAGGATCATAGTCAGCATTTCTGAAAAAAACAAAAACAAAAACAAAAAAACAAACAACAAAAAGACCAGAGCTCATCATACTCAAGAAACGTAAATATTGTTCCTGGAAATTTCCTTTTTTATATTCAGTAATATTCTCTTAGTTATACGCATAAATAGTCTTCATGCACTGACATGACATGTTATTTCATTATTTGTTATTGTAGGTTTTGGTCAAAAGAATTTACTAAACACAATCTGAGCTTATACCGCTATGTAATAGAACGAGGGGTCTGGAGGTGGACGCCATGTCTTTCATAGTCTCCTCTGCATCCTCGTGTCTCACATAAAGTAGGTGTCGAATGCATATTTGCTAAATGAATGAAAACCACTCATTAGCTGGGTGACGCCTGGGACTCAATCTCCTCATTTATAAAATGAGTTTTCAGCACTTCTTGATGAACTTTGAGTTCCCTCAGTCTCTACCCTAAGAATGCATCACCATCTCTGGGTCCTGGAAAATGCTTTTGCAATGGCAGACATTGGCTCTGGTAACTTTTCTCTTCCACCAAACTCACACTGTACAAATAACCACCTCTGGGTAGGAAGTGTGAGGATAAACTGGTGCTGAAAATGAGTGGAGCAAAAAAATAAAGTAAATCCTGCCCGGTGTATGTCAGGCTGTGGTTTGTACTAGATTAATGAAAGCGCCACATGGCATAATTGTGTTTACAGTGAGCTTATAGGAGTTTTCCCTCAAGGTAGGGAAAGGGGATCAGGTTAAACAAATTATTTAGCTTTTCTGACCTGAACTGGCAACAGTGATGGGTAGCAGTAGCTGAGGAATCGCCTTCCCATTTCAGCCCACATTATGCTCACCTTGAGCTTCTTTGCAACCAGATGCTGGTCTTCCATCAGGGAGGTGGAAGGCAATTCGTAAGTGCTATCCAAGAAGGTTTAAAGCCCCAAATTGCTTCCTGTGGGCAAATTGTACCTTGTCCAATTGTGTAGAAGCAACTTCCAGCTACAAGGCAGCAAGTAGCTGGTAGTAGAGGAATTAGAAGTCCCGCTTTGGGATGGAAAAATTGAAGCACATAAATCAATTCGATTGCCCAGAACTAGAATGCTGTTATCTTTATTGCTATCACCCACCGCTCCTTCCTAAAACAGAAACACCTCATGGAGTTACAAACAGTTCGCATCTACAGGAGAGTAACATCCTGCAGTTCTGTTAAAAAGTAAACACAAATCCTGTCTGCTGAGCCCCCACAACACCAAAAATCTAGTCTGAATGAACATTTTACTGAATGGATTCAATGAACCACACGTTGCACTGGCATATTTGACTTTCTTTGGTCTAAAAGCAAATTAATTTTAACTACAGCTTGGGGAGTGTGGATATAATTTTGCTTAGTTTTTACGGTTGATTTTTTTTTTCAGTCAATCCACAGCCATTGCCAGTTTCTCTTTAGTCTCTGAAGATATTTTTAGGTATGAGACTGTACTAACAGGATGTATGTAATTTATTGGCAGAACTTTTCTGTCAACCCGTCAGTCATTTTTGATTCCAAATTACAGGGGCCCAGCCCAGGTCTGGGATGCATTCACATTAAATGATTGTGGATCATTTATTTCAGAAATGATAGGTTGGAGAAAATGTGCTTTGCACATGAGAAATGAAATCCCACAGCACATCAAGTTTCCTGTTTCCTTGAGATCCTCATTTTTCCATTTAGCCCCTATTTTAACTTTTCCTCCCTCTTACTTAAAGGTTTTGAGAGGATCCAAAAACAGACCAGGAAAGGCCTAGCCACCCACTCCCTGGCTCTGGGTTAAGTAAGACCACACTCCTAGAGGGAAGGAAGGAAATAATCGAATCATAACTGCCATTTTGCATCACCCTTGGGAGGTCAGCAAGGTCATGAGAGGAGGTGTGATGGCCCACATTTTACAGGCTCACCTGGGTTAGGTGACATGGCCAAGGTCCCACATAAAAGAAAAGGGTGCCCGAGCGCAAATATGTGCTCTCGTAGTGCTGCTCTCTCTTCCCAGAAATGATTCCCACGTTGGTGAGTCTCCTCCTGGTTCACGTCATCCAGCACCACACCTGTACCAATATACCAAATCCCGTATCAGTCAGGGTTCAGAGAAGCACAGTTGCTACGAATGACATGGAGACTGGGACATGTTCTGTAGGGAGGGCTTACAGTCATGCAAGTGGGTTACACGGCTTCTCTGAGTCTTTGGCCCGCCCTCAGGGTGGGGAGTTGGGAGAGAAAGATGATGTGAAGTAGGAGAGGTCAAAGCAAACAGGAAAGAGGTGCAGTGCTCACACCTTCAGTCATGATGACGTGGAGCCCTTTTGTTCGGAGCTGCCCTCACACCTGGCCCAGGATTTGAGGGAGTTGAGGGAGGGGCGTCACAGGCCTGAACGGTGCCCTGGACCAGCGAGGCCAGCCAGCAGATCGGCCCCAAGAGCACCTGCCCTTCCTTTTGTGAACAAAGTTGGCAGGAAAACAAATATACATATTTGACTTTGGGACCGTTCTCAGGCAATTTTTATTACTATTTAGATTTGTATTTATTTATGCTCTTACTAGAGGTATAATGTATATATTGTGAATTTCAGGTGTAACTGTGATTGATTCTGACACATGTCCATGTCCATGTAACACATGCTCCTATCAAGAGGAGGCACACTTCCATTATTCCAGAAAGTTCCCTCCCAGTCAACACCGCTCCCTACCACCACCACCAGAAGTAGCCACTGTTCTGATTTCCTTGTCAACAGATTCACTTTGCCTGTACTAGAATTCCGTATGAATGAAATCAGGTAGCATTTACCTTTTGTGACATGGATTCTTTTACTTCCCATAATATTTGTAATATCGTCCATGTTGTTACATGTATCAGTAGGTCATTCCTTTTTGTTGCTGAGTAGTATTCCAGCATATGATTGTACCAAAGCTACCTACTCACCTACTAATGAACATGCAGGTTGTTTTCACTTTAAGGCTATTATGAAAACAGCTTCTAAGAATGTTTTTGTACAAGGCATTTGGTGGAGGGGGACATATGATTTCACGTGGGTAAACACTTAAGAGTGGAATTACTGAGTCATAGGTCTTTATTAGAAATTGCCAAACTATTTTTCAAAGTGAGATGTTATGAGTTGAATTGTATCCCTCCAAAATTCACATGCCAATGTCATAATCCCCTCTAGCTCATAATGTGACTGTATCTGAGATAGCTTTTAAAGAGGTAATTGAGTTTTAAAAAAAGGTCATTAAAATGGGCCTTCATCCAGTATGACTGGTGTTCTTATAAAAAGAGATTAGGATATGCATACACAGAGAAAGAAGTTCATGAGAAGACACAAGGGAGATGATGGCCATCTGTAAACCAAGGAGAGAGGTCTCAGAATAAACCAATCCTGCCAACACCTTCATCTTAGACTTCTGGCCTCCAGAATTGTGAGAAAATAATTATGTTCTTCAAGCCACCCAGTTTGCATTATTTTGTTATGGCGGCCCTCGCAGACTAACATATGTTAATACCATTTTTATACTCCACACAGCAATGTATGTGAGTTCTTGTGGCTCCACATCCTGGCCAACACTCGATGTTGACATTGTTTTATTAGCCATTCCAGTGGGTGAATAGTGCACATCACTGTAATGTTCATTTGCATTTCTCTGATGACTAGTGATGTTCAGCACTGTTTTGTGTGCTTATTGACACTCACTTGTCTTCTTTTGAGAAGTGCCTATTCAAGTTTTGTCTTTTTATTATTGAGTCATAAAAGTTCATTATGTATTCTGAACACAAGTCCTATCACAAGTAATAGGTGGTAAACATTTTCTCTCAGTCTAAGACTTGTCCATTCATTGGCTTCGCAACAGAATTTGAAGAGCAGAAGTTTTTAATGTTAATAAAATCTGACTATCATTTTACGATTGTTACTTTCTATGTACTCTCTAAGACATCTTTCCTCACTCCAAAGACCTTCTAGAAACTTTATAGTTTTAACGTTCATGCTATGTCTATGATCCCTTTCAAATGAATGTATGTGTGTGATGTGAGGTATAGAATAAGGTTCACTTCTTTTCATATGCGTTCCAGCAGTTTGTTGAAAAAGCAGTTTTTACCATTGAATTTCTTTGGCAACTTCATCAAAAATCAATTGACCATATATGCACGAGGTTTACTTCTGGAGTTTATTCTCTTTCACTGACCTGTGAGTAAGAACAGAGGAAGCCAATCAGATGGGTCAACAAGCCAGGGCAGTGCTGCCCCTCCAAGGCTCTCCATGTCAGTGAAGACACGAACAGCCATCCAGTAGCACCAGCCAATGATCTCTCACCTGCCCAGGGTCCACCTCCATCCTCACTGGCTTCTTTCCAAACGATTTTCTACACAAATGTCCTCTCTTGTTACTACTTAAAATCCTTCAATGACTTCCCATTTTTCATAAGATAGATCCCTAATTCTTTCTGCAGTTTCTATTAAGGTGTTACATGGTCTCCATTATATACACATTGGACTTCTTCAGTCCCTTGCTTTCTCCTGCTATCAGGACCTTTCATACTTGTCATGCTGTTCCCTATATGGCTTCTCTTCCTTTCTCAGGCAATTCCTACTCCCTCTTTAGTACAAGCATCATTTCTTCAGAGAACTCTCCTATCTCCTCATTAATTAGATCAAATCCCTCTCTGATCTAATTAAATCTCCTGTAGCATCTCCTCTTTAACATGTATCACAGTAGAAATTTTTCACTTTGTATGTTTTACTACTTGATTAACTTCTCTCTTCTCATTGTCCTCCATGCACCATGAGGTCAAGGATTATGTCTGGATTTTGCTCACTATTTTATCTCAGTCATACCTAGCTCAGTGCCTGACATGTAGAAGTTGCTCAGTAAATATTTGTTGGGTGAATGAATGAAAAGCAAAGAAACTAAGGGGAGGGGGGACATGAACCTGCATCTCTTTCTCTTAGCCTTCCACCCATTGCCACCACCACCATGTCTAATTTACCTTCAAAATGTGGATTCTGCCCAGGTCAGATCATTTCTCACCACCCTGGTCACCAGCCCGGTTCAAGCCACCATGCTTCTCACCTGAACCACTGTAACAGCTTCCCTTGTACGCTGTCTCAGTCTATTCTGACTGCTATAACAAAATATCACAGATTGGGTGGTTTCTAAACAACAGAATTATTTCTCACTGTTCTGCAAACTGGAAGTCCAAGGTTAGGGTGCCAAAATGGTCAGGTTTTGATGAAGGCCATTTTCCAGGTTGCAGATGACCAACTTCTTGCTATATCTTCACATGATGGAAAGAACTAGAGCTTTCTCCGGCCACTTTGATAAGGGCACTAATCCTATTCATGAGGTTGGAGCCAAAGGCCTCACCTCCTAATACCATCACCTTGGGGGGTAGGTTTCAACTTATAAATCTTTTTTTTTTGCGGGGGAGAGGGGGTGCTCAAACATTCAGATCATAGCATACCCTAAGTTTATTTCAGAACAGTCAGCATGAACCTTTTAAAATCTACATCCCACTTGATACCATCCAGTGGCTCACCACAACAACCAGAGGACATCCAAACTTTTTATTACTCATCTTAGATGCTTGGCTACCACATCCAACCCATCACCTTCAATCATCCCACTCTAGCCACCCTGGACATAAGGCCATTTACTCAACATGCCAAACCCACTCCTGACTCAGGGACTTGGCCACTGATATACTCTGCCTGGAAGTCTCTTCCCCGTATTGTTATCTTTTCTCTTTAGGCCTCAGATCAAATGTCACCTCCTCAGAGAGGCCTTCCCTAACCATCCCAGCTAAAATAGTCCTCATCCCATCCTCATTGCTTTCCATCACCTGATAACTTTATTATTACACTTTGTAGGAACTTAGACTTTCTAACGTATTACATCTGTCTTGTCTTATCTTCCAAGGTACCCTGTAAGCCCCACAAAGCAGGCATAGTATTGTTCAACACTTTATATTTTGAGCCCAGAAAAGAAACACCCAAAAGGTGCAACTATTTGTTGACTGGATAATGGAAAAAAAGAGAGAACAAGCATTTATGCACTGCAGGGCACATAGCAGCTGCTCAACAAACTATATTATATTTCCAAAGATACGTAATAATTGAAACCATAATAAAATGATCTTCAGGTAATTACAGTTTTCAATTTAAGACAAAACAAGTATAAATTAGAAGCACATTAAAAACATCCCTATATTCAGGCATTAATTAGGTTTTTTGCTTTAAGCTATGGTTTTCTTTTTCATTCATTATTGAAGTTTTTAAACTGTTTTTTAAATTGAAATCTATACCCTGATTTTTTTTCTGCAAAACAGAACTAAGTGGCTGAATGTCTCGGAATAAAATTATTTAAAGTAACATCTGAGGGTTTTGTATTTCCTGTGTCCCCAGAGTCTAGCTTCCATGTGCTTGTACTCGGGTGTCTTGCTGGCCTGTAGTTCCTATCTCTAGATTTCCATTAGTATTCCTTTGTAGCTAAAATAATCACCTTACTTAATTGAACTAAAATGATCTTGTTATTTAATAAACCTCCTTATTGGGTGTGTATACCTTGCAATCAGTCTTGAAAATCTGGAAAGAACAAGTCTTCTGTTTTATAAACTTTTTTTGAGTAAGCTACATACTGTGAAAAACTTCATGTCAATAGACATTTATCTGAATAATTTTAAATGATTACATACTATCCCATTGAGTGGTTAAAACATGAAATCTCACCGTCTCTCATAATTTGACTTTTAAATTTCAAGGCATTGCTCTTCTCCCCACTTTGCTGGGTTTCTTTCTTCTAGATTTGATTGACATCTAAAACGGACTTTAGATTAGAAGACAAAACTTGTACATTTTCTTGTGGAAAACCAAAAAAGTTGAAAAGGTAAAAGACTTAGAATGAAATTATTTAAAATAGTACTGCAGTATTTTCGATGTTCACAGTGTCTATAATATACTTGAACAGAGACTGGGCTTCTGAACTGGATGAAAGAGAGCTGATGTCACAGACAGCTGATGTCACACAGCCTGTGTCCTGGCCAGCGTAAGAAGAGAGCTGGATAATGCCCACCCATTCTGTGGTTTTGGCAGAAGACGGCACTTCTAAGAGCCAGATCTTAAAACTTGGATACTAGTTATCCCTAACGAGGATAATTGGATCCCTCTTTCTCAAATCATAGGCTTGTGACATTCTGCACTAAAGTGTGTTGTCCCCTAAAATTAATTTTATTTTTAACTTTCTTTTATAGCTGGGATTCATGCAGCCCTGGCTACTGAACTCAGGTAAGTGTGGTTTGGGGTAGAGCTGCCATGTTTCTCTCTCAGTTTGCCTTCCCCCCATTGTTACCAAGTCTCTGAATGGAATATATTTAAAAGGCTCAGAGTGTCTGATTAACCAGATTAATTATTCCAGAATAAATTGAATTTCCAGGAGTTTAAGTCATTTAAGTCCCATCAGTCTCTGCTTTAACAAGCCCTCCAGGAGATTCTGGTATACACTAAAGTTTGAGAATCACTATCCTAGAGCATATCGTTGATTTTTAATGGCAGTACTCAAAAACTTTCTCTACTATTTCCCCATCAGCATAAAATAATTGAGATTTCTTAGTATAATATTCAAGGCTACTTTACTATGTGGCCTCAGACTACCTTTCCAGAGTTTATTGTCACCACTTCTTCCCACTCACCTCATACTCTAGAAAAGTCTGGATATTTCCTGTGTTTTCTCAGCTCCCCTAGAAGTCATTAGGAGGCCCAATGGTAGACCAAGGCCTGTGGTCTACAAGAAAGACAGAATGAAGGACTGAGAGGTGTCTGGGTTGTCAGTCTAAATCACTGCACCCCTCTGTGCCTAATGAAAGGGTTGAGCGAGATGTACTCTTGTATCTCCCTAAATTCTGAGATTTTGTGACATAGATGTCTGTGAGAAAATTCAGACTTCTTCCCTAAAAGACTTAATCACTTAAGTTAATTTGGAAATTCTCACTTTTATTGGACATAGCATTTTGGAAAAAAAAAAAAAGATGTCGTTCCCTTATGACTTCTTTTAAACTGCTATCCAGTGAGCATTTAATTCTATTTGGACTTGGGAGCTCATAAGATGAACGTTCTGGGCTTGGGGGCTCTGTGAATCAGCATAGCCCTGCTGTCCTTGTCAATAGTTCAATTGAGTTTAATAGCGAGTGTTTAATTCAACATGTCAACTGAGATTCACCAGTCCAAGTTATTGTAGACCGAAGATATTGTGGGAGATAACGGAAATTAATGAGTTTTTGTCTCATTTCACTTAGATGACTAGCTGGACTTATCTCCCTTGCCTGAGTTAGAGAACCCTCTAGCTCTTTTCTCATTCCCACTTGCCTTGGGCACATGTGAGCATCTGTGATGTGTGTCTACAGGCCTATGGAAAAATTCAGCTGATTGAAGATCCCGCACGGTATTAGACACGGAAGTGCAGGACAGTCTACAGAGTAGTAACTTAAAGATCTTTTCAAAGTGTTGCTCACTATTTCTATAGCAAGAGCAATTTTAATGCAGAAAAAAAAGGAACATGGGGGAAAAATACCCTCAAGTCTAATACTTTGTCAGCGTCTTAAGAGCTGTGAAGAAAGTGTTTGTCTTTTTAGTCTGACTTACTTCACTTAACATAATGCTTTCAAGGTTCATCCCTGTTGTTGCAAATGGAAGAATTTCCTTCCTTTAAATGGCTGAATAATATTCCATGCATATCTACAGTATATTTCCTTCATCCATTCATCCATTGATGAATACACAGGTTGTTTGCATGTCTTGGCTATTTTAAATAATGTTGCAGTGAACACATCAGTGCAGACATCTCTTCAACATAGTGATTTTTATTCCCTTTAGATATACACTCAGAAGGGGGATTGCTGGATGATATGGTAGTTTTATTGGTTTTTTTTGTTTGTTTAGTTGGTTTTTTTGAGAACATTCCATACTGTTTTTCATAATGGTTATACCAATTTACAATCCCACCAATAGTTTACAAGTGTTCTCTTTTCTCCACGTCCTCACCAACACTTATCTCTTGTCTTTTTGTTAATAGCCATTCTAACGGGTGTGAGGTGATTTCTCATTGTGGTTTTGTGTTACATTTCCCTAATGATATGTGTGTGTCTATTTATTTCTATATTTATATATATATATATGTGTGTGTGTGTGTGTGTGTGTGTGTGTGTGTTATTTCTGGGCACTCTATTAGGTTACATTGATCTATGTGTCTATTTTTATGCTAATACCATACTCTTTTATTCAGTAAAACTTTGTAATATAGTTTGAATAGCCAAGCTGTTTGACTATTTAGGGTCTTTTGTGGTTCCATACCAATTTTAGGATTGTTTTTCTGTATCTGTAAAAAAAAAATGTCATTGGACATTTGCTAGGGATTGCATTGAATCTATAGATGGGTTTGTGTAGTATGAACATTTTAACACTATTAATTCTGATCCATGAACATGGGATACCTTTTCATTTATTTATATCTTCTTCAATTTCTTTCATTGATGTCTTATAGTTCTTAGTGTACAGATGTTTCACATAATTGATTAAATTTATACCTAAATATTTTATTATTTTGGTGCTATCATGAATGGGATTGTTTTCTCTTTTTTTAGATATCTCATTATTAGTATATAGATATACAATTGATTTTTGTGTAGTGATTTTGTATCCTCCAACTTTACTGAATTCATTGGTTAGTTCTAAGTTTTTTGGTGAAGACTTTAGAGTTTTTTATATTAATATATAATATCATATCATGTGCAAATATAAACAGCTTTACTTCTTGCATACTGATTTGGATGCCTTTTACTTGCTTTTCTTGCCTAATTGCTCTGGCTAAGACTTTTAGTACTATGTTGAATAAAAGTGGCAAAAGTGAGCATCCTTCTTTGTTCCTGACCTTAGAGGAAAAGCTTTCAGTTTTTCAACATTAAGTATGATATTAGCTGTGGGATTGACATATATAACCTTTCTTACGTTGAGATACATCTCCTCTGTGCCCACTTTGTTGAGAATTTTTAACATGAATGGATGTTGAATTTTGTCAAGTGCTTTTTCTGCACCTATTGAGATGAGCATAAGATTTTTATCTTTTATTTTGTAAATGTGGTGTATCACATTGATTTATGGATATTGAACCATACTTGCATCCCAGGAATGAATCCCAATTGTCATTGATACGTGATCCCTTTAATGTATTGTTGAATTTAGTTTGCTGATATTTTGTTCAGGATTTTTGTATCTATGATCACCAGGGTTATTGGCCTATAATTTTATTTTCTTGTAGTGTCCTTAACTGGTTTTGCTATCAGGGTAATGCTGGCCTCATAAGATGAGTTTGAATGTGTCTTATTCCTCTTCATTTTTTGGAAGATTTTGAGAACTATTAGTATTACTTCTTTAAATGTTTGGTAGAATTTGCCAGTGAACCTGGTCCTGGTTGTCCTTTTTTTTGGGGGGGAGGTTGATTACTGATTCAATTTCCTTCCTAGTAATTGATCTGTTCATATTTTCTATTTCTTCATGATTCAGTCTTGTTAGGAATTTATCCTTTCTTATAATTGTCCAATTTATTGGCATATATTTTTTCATATATCATAATTTTTTATGTATTTACTACAGGTTTTGCCTTGGTGGTTACCATGAGGCTTACATAAAATATTACACCCTATTTCAAGCTGATAACTTTGAAAGCATATGAAAACTTTATATTTTTATTGCTTCCCCCTTACATTTTAGGTTTTTAATGTTACAATTTACATCATTTTTATATTGTGTATCTAAAAACAAATTATTGTCGTTACATTTATTTTTGTTTTTTAACTTTTAAAATAGAGTTGCGATTTAGGTACCACTATTGCAATAGTAGAGAATCTAGCTTTGACTATATATTTACCTTAGCTAATGAGTTTTACACATTCATATGTTTTTACAATGGTATTTGGCATTCTTTCATTTTAGTTTGTAGAATGCTCTTTAGCATTTCTTATAAAGCAAGTCTAGTGGTGATAAATTCCCTCAATTTTTTGTTTGTTTGAGGAAGTTTTTAATCTCTCCTTCACTTCTGAAGGACAGCTTTGCCAGGTATAGTAACTTCCTGAGGACTCTGAAAAGAAAACAATAGCAGGGTCATCAAGATGGTGACATAAGACATTACTGACTTCAATCCCCTTCACTAGAATACCAACTAGCAACTATCTGCAGACAAGACACCATTGTGAAAAATCTCTCCTTAGGAGAAGGGACTTTACCTCATAGATTTCCGAGCCAGACCAAAACCATTCTCTGCCTCCTCTGCCTCCACCAGGGTTCACTCACTGAGAAGGAATTGGCCTGAGGTTTACACAGATAGTTGATGGTAAAAATATATATGCAGAATCAGGGTGAGGTTTTCTCCAGATACCTAGTTCCTCCCTCCTTCAAGATTGAAGATATTTAGAAAAAGAAAGAAAAAGTTAGCAAGTTATCAACTTTTCCTACTGTTTTGGGGAGAAAAAAAGATCTCACAAGTTTAATAGTGTTTAAAACACCAGAAGTTCTCAAGGTGCAAATCGTTACATTTTTTACTTACAATCTAGAACATACAAGGGAAAGATAAACAGCATAAAATAACTAAGTAAATGAAAACAATGTAAACTCACATTTCATCTGCCCCTATCACCACCATCCTCAACAAAAACTGTGACCAATTAGATAATAAAGCTTTTGTAAAAAATCATATCTGCCCTCCAGAATCTTCCAATCTTACTTGAAAGGATAAGTATAAAAATCCAGAGATAACCTCATTCTCGTAAGTAATTTTCAAGAATCACTCAATTCTCTGTTTTTAAGCTCTTGCTAAAAACATTAAAATTCTAATTCCTTTAGAATGAATTTGGAACATCTAAGGTTGAGTTTTGTTAAGATCAACACACCATCTTATTCTGGTCAGTTTTATCTACCAGTGAAAAAGCAAAACAGCCAAACCACTGATTTAGAATGGTGGAGATACTGCCAAAAAATTAAAGCAATCAGAAGAAATAAATAAATAAATAAATAAATAAATAAATAAATAAATAAATAAATAAATAAATAAAAGCTTTCCTTTGTATCTCTCTCCTTCATTGTACCAGAGCACCAGTTTACTAAGAATCTCAGATGAGTAGAGAAATAACTATTAAAAAATTGAATTCCTGTCTACACAATGCCAAAACATCTAATAAGTCTGGTTAAAAAAATTTCAACCCAGATGTTTGGCACTGCATAGGTAAAACATCCAGATGACTGGCTGAACTTGTGAATAAACTGCTGAAATGGACCAGATGTTCCCGCTTCTTAGGGCTTCAGGGCCTAGGGGTCCTTGGGGACATCAGGAGAAAGCAAATGTCCCCACTGGGCCTTCACCACCTGCGTGCCTTCCCTGGAAACTGAAGTGGGTGTGTAACAGCGGGGTTTAAATTAAAAACGTCAACGACTGCCTTAGAAGAATCAAGTGAAAAGTACAAGGACATAACGTGATAGTTATCTGAAATCCATGTTTTGGGAAGTCACTGAGTCACATCTATATTGAGGCATTGTGGTTGCATTTCTAAATATTCTCCCTCTCGAGACTTTCTTTCTGAACCCAAATTCTGGGCTACCCTTCCCCAGCCCAGGGTGCGGTGGTTTTTTAGACGCAACAGTTGAGGCTGAAATCTAGAACTTGCTCTTTTCCCCATCACTTTGTCCCTTCGTTGTTCCCTTCTTCATGCTTCCTTTTATAGGTTTCTTCTCCTCCGGCGTGCAAAGTATGAAAGGAAGAATAAGAATTATGCCAGGGATTCTTCTGGTCCAGCCCAAGCAATGGGCAGCCCTTGCAGGAAGGCCTAATGCCAGGACTGGCAGGGCGAGCAGGAGGGACAGTGGGCACACGGGATGCTGAAGGATGCTCGCTGCTGCCAGGGGAAGGAGACCCGCGAGGCTGCCAGCCAGCGGGCGGCTGAAACGACACTCCGGAGGATATTAGCGGACAGGATGGGACAGAACCACAGAACCTGGAGTCCCCTCCAGCAAATTTGTCTAAAATGGTGCCTTGCAGGAAACTGAGGGCAGCAGGAAGGGAACAGCCTCCAAAAACAGCATGTGATTACTAAGCTCCCGACTGTATTTAGAAAACAGCCTTGGCTTCCGTCAGAAAGTTCCGATATGCATTTAATCCGTTATATAAGTTTTGTTTTCCGAGAGCGGTTTGTTTTGTTTCTGTAAAAACAAAACAAAAAAAAAGACACGTCATTAAAAGATTTCCTTCGTGTCAGTGTTTTCTGGAGCCTCCCCTGGCTTTCTGCTGCTCAGAGGAAAAAGAAAGGCTGTGATTGCCTTCTTGTCTCTCTCCGGAGAGACTTATTAAAACAATCTTCCAACTGCCACTGGAGGAGGAGTTACTGCATCTCTCATCGGGATACAATTAATAAAACAAGTGAAGTGATGTGGGAAAGAAAATAATAAAAGAAATCGTTCCCAGCGTCCCTCGTGAAGTTGGCCCCTACGCTTTGCTGGGCTGAAGGAAATCGGAACAGGGAACTTGAAAGTAACTCAGCGACACTCCCACCCCCACCCCAAGACGCGAAGGACACACCCCAATTTCACTAATACCCAAAGATGGCAGAGACAGACAGGGAAATTTCAATACAAAAATAAAGAGTATTATTTTCCTCTCTCTGCATTAAAAAAAAAAATTCTTCTCCCATTTCTAACCACCCCCACCCCGCCTTGCTTTCTCCTCCCCTCACCCGCTCCCCTCTCAGGGATTGGCTTTATTTAAAAAACTGTATTTCTGCCCAGGCATTCAAAAATGCTGAGTGCCTCAAGCAAAGTAGTAGAATAAGCATGTTTCTTACTGCTTCTTGGCAACTCTGCGGCCTAAGACCTGCTTCCAATTAGAGATCATGTGGCTTCAGTTTAGTATTATCATGAAAATGAAATTACCACTTTAGAAAAGTCAAGTTATTTTGGAAGTGAAAACTGCAGGTCAGAGCCCACCAAAATTCGAAAAAATTTGCTCAAGGAACATCTTGTCGAAGGGTCAAAATGGCCTGCCTGATAAACATCCTGGGGTTGTGATACGAGCCACTCCTCTGGCAGGCCTTCCCAGGCCTTGTTGTGAAGGTCAAGTTCATTGCTTTCTTCAAGAAAAGGCAGGCATCCCTCTGATGGCAGATCCAAGCGTGCTCTGCTTGCAGAGAAAAGGTGCCGGCTTCTCTGAGCCTCTGATGTGCTTGAACCCGCTCATCTCCACCACCTACTTGGCTGGGTCATATTCTACTTTAACGGGCTCTTCCTCTCCTAATGTCTAGATCTCCCCTCCCCAACAAGATTGTAAATTCCTGAGAACAAGGGCCATGTCTTTACTTTTTTGTAGCTTTATAAATTCTTAGAACAGGAAGGGCCCTAGTGCAATGGCTTAATTTTAAAGATCAGACCTATTAACCAGTTTCTGGCAAACACACTATGAGAACTGAGGCTTCTGGGTATGTCTAGGTCAGCCCTGAAGCCCCTGAGTGTCTTCCCCAGGAAGCTTTCCAAAAGTGCTATAGAAAAGACCTGGGAAACCTTGTCTACTGCTCTGTGGTTGACACCCTTGAAATTCAGAAGGACTGAGTTTGAATCCTGGGGCTATCACTACCTAGCTCTGTGAATTAAGACAAATTGTTTTACCTATTTTAAGCCTTCCTTTAGTCGCCTGTAAATGGGGAAAATAGAAGTATCTACCTTATGGTTTGCTGGAGATTAAATAAGATAATGTATGTAAAGTATTTAGTCCATATAGTTAGTAAGCACTAAATAAATTGATATTGTTTCATTATCATTATTATTTGGCATGCATTTGATGGAACCCAACAGAGGTTTTCTTTTATAGAAAGTCCACCGCTTGTCATCTGAAAACATGGGTTTATTTGGAGGAAATGGTCTGTATCAGCTTTCTGGAACCATCTCTGTTATTATGAAATTCCAGGAACTGGAATAAAATAACAACGGGGTGGGTGGGAGAGAGGGTGAGTGGATTCTTCACAAAGCAATTTGAACCAACCAGCCAGTAGATCAACAATTTACTGGGCACACTTTGTGTGTCAGACACTGGGTCTGGCGTTGTCGGAAATTCAGGAAATGTTAAACATGGGTTCTGTCTTCAAATGCTTGTAATCTAGTTGGAGATATAGAATTCATGGGAAGGAGACTAAAATTCCAGCTGTGTATAGTGTGTCTCAAAGGGTCTATTGACAAGTACTACAGAAGGCCAGAAGAAATAGTGATGGCTTCCAGGTGGTGGGGGCAGGGAATATGTCACAGAAAAGGTAAAACTTGAGGTAGGTTTTGAAGAACTGGTGGAGATGAGGGAGCAGCACTCTTCCTGCTAAGGGAAGAGTCTGTGCAAAGACCCTGCTGTAGGAATTTCAAGGTGTGTTTAAAGGCAGGGAGTCTAGATTTGTTAAAATTAAAGGTACACCTATAGGCTTAGGAAACATAAGATTAGAAAAGTTGCTTGAAAATGTACTGTGAAAAGCTTTGAATGCTTGGCTTATTACAGGGTCTTAGCACGGGGGTGCTGAGTATGACGCACCTTCATGTTGCACAGTGTACAACCTAAACAACTGTACTTAGCAGCCTGGCTAACTCTTTGGACTTCATCCTGCAGGTAGCAGTGAGGCTTTGTTTTTTATATATGCTGTTAAAAATAATGTGCTCAGCTTGGAAAAGTTTTAGAAACAGTCATCAATTCAATGGGATAATTGATCACCAATTTGGGTGTGGAGAAAGAGAGAAGCTACGATGCTTGAAACCCCTGGCTCTTTACATCTAGTCTTAGTACCTTTGGAGTTGAAGGAATCCTAGTTGAAGTTAACAGTTTTTGTGAGCTGACTGGGGGTGGAAGGGGCGGGGGGCGGAAATATCTCAGACTAAAACATATCACAGTTGCCTAACCTTGACCGTGGGCTGTTCTAACATTCTCTTTACTAAAAACACAATGTCTGAAGGAGTTTGCGGGAGGAGGGGCAGGCTCCGAGGCTAAGGGGAAGGGTGGAGAAGGCTTGGTACCACCTATACCTCTTCAGAGAGGCAGGAAATAAAGGAGCAGGTGGAAGAGAGGATTCAACCCTGAGTTCTCCATTTCCTCTCTCACTGTTTTTGAGAACAATTATTCTGTGACTTAGGTAAAAAATAGGGCCACAATCCATGATGGTGCCAAGAAAAACTCCACTGGCTGCAGCACAGAATTGAGTCTAGCATGAGCTGGGGGAGGGGAAGGAAGAAGGAGTGTATTACAAAAGAAAACAGCAGTGTGTGGTCCTCCTCACAGACATCGGCAATTGATGGGTGAGTCGGGGCATCACAGGCTGCTTCAAATGCCATTCAGACCTGAGCCTCTGTCTCTGGCAGACAAACCGACAGCACCCTGAGGTTCCCAGCCACCCCCGACTCTGGCTTCCACGTGTCCTAGCGCCTACTGAACACCTGGGAAGACAGAAACTCAAAGGAGACCAGCAATTTTCTGCAAGCGCGGAAGGTGTGGAGCAGATGCTTAAGGTGAGGTGCCAAAAAGATGGAGACAGATGCCTGGGAGTTTCTGCCATCAACGCCTACTTGTAGATTCAAGTTTGAGCTGTCATTTGCAAATGCCTGTATAAGATAATCCATCTCCCATGACCTCAGCCGAGCATGACTTGGCTGGTGGGATGAAGCATCCTGAGGGGAAGAGCAACTTGCCCAGATCTTCACGGAGAACTTGAAGATCTCAAGATGGGCCGGACTGCCCGGAGGCAGGAGGGCTTGTTTAGAGGCTGAGAATCCCAGGGCCACACCAAAAGAGCCTCTTCAAACCCCACTGCTGACCAAAGGGGAGAGTAGTGGTCAGAGGAGTGGCCCCTAGAGAGCACCAGGGACCAAAGTCCCCAATGTACCCTGTCTCCCCCTCCCCACCTGCCACACTCAGAATCTCCCCCCACCCTCTCGCTAGAAGAGTCATCTGTTCCGTCAGGAAAGCACAGGCCCAAGCAAAGCCCAGCTGACCCCACAGCTAGCTTCCCATCCCCAAGCCGCCCCTGTCTGGGGCAGGTCCCCTGATGAATGTGCCTGCTGCCTCAGGAGGCCCAGCCATGAAACCAGAGCAGAAAAGAAAATGACTCTCAATTGCTGACAGGCAGCCCGCATCTGCAGACCACAAATGCGGGGGGGGGGGAACGTGCAAACACAAACCGTGGCAGCTACCAGACAGGGTTTCTTGGTGGCTGGCGTTCCATAAGCAAGGCCACCAGGGACAGCGCAAGGATGAGAGGCATTTAACCATTTGCTTTCATTTCTTATAAGTGCAGCTCTGATCATTTCAATCAGGGCCTCGTGGAGGATTGCAGGGCACTGCAGAGGCGCTCAGCGTGGGGTAAATTCAGAATGGGAGAAATACCATAGGGCTCCTTGCTCGTGGTCAACACTGCTCATGTGACACAGAAGTCCCCACCTTCCTCTCTCTTTGCCATTTCCTATCTGCTGCCTCTTTCGTACATACACAGAAAATGCCCATGTATACACATACAACATTACATAATCTATAAACTATAATACAATGCAATATATCCTGTGTACTAGCATAGAGGTCCGGATCCTTGAGATTGACCTTCTGGCAGCGGCTCGTTTTATCACCCCAGAACTTTGAAAGCTAGCTCAGAGCAGGGTCGCTTAGAGATCTCTTCCCCTGGCATTATTTTCCAAGGAAGCACTGGTACACTTCCCTTTAGTGTTCCAAAAGTTCTTTGTGGGTGGAGTCTTTTACTCAGCTCACAAAACGAGAAGTTTCCATGCTTCCAAGCTGAGGCCAACAGTTGGTCTCCGATGGGGACTTGCATCTTGCAGAGGCTAGCTCACCCATAAAGTCGGCAGAAGAGCCTCCTCTAAGCGTCCCAGGCTTCTCTTCCTCCCTTTCTTGAATGCTTTTCCCTACAGCCTTACCTCTCCTGACGGCTCATACTATTTTAAGAACGAGCCATTCTTCTCCATGTCCCAGCTTCACCCATATCTCTAGATGGGTGCCAGCAGGAGTACACCTCACTCTGGTGAGTTGCTAATGCCTAACTCTCCTGGTCTTTTAGATCACTGGAATTTAGAGATAAATTTCTGATTAAAAAGTGCTCAAATATCTCTGGGCATTCAAACCATCTATTCAGACTACAACATCTGAGTCTGTAGATCACCCAAGCTATCACCACTACCCCTGAGAGACACCCTTTTTTTCCTTCTATTGCTACTTCATCCCCTGCTACCTATGCCTGAGTCAAATTCCCTTAAGTGGTCTCATGTTCGTTCATTCATCAGAAAATGTTTGTTGAACATGTACTATGTCAGGCACTGTTCTAGGCCCTGGGAGGAAGGCAGTAGGCAAAACTGCCCAAATCCCTGCCCTCATGGATCTCACATTCAGACTGAGGGGAAAGAAAAATAAATACTTCGTATTATAGAAGGGTGATAAGTGCTAAAAAGAAAGTAGTACTGGTTCAGAAGACTGCGAGTGAACTGGTTAAGGGGACTGGGTACCACTTCAGATGGCAAGCAGATGGTCTGAAGCCCCTCTGCAGGGGAGACACTTGGCAGAGATTGGCGTGCAATGAGAGAGAGTGTGTGAGGACATCTCTCACCTATAAAACAAAACAGAAACAAAAAACCCTCAATTCTCCATGGCAGTGGAAGGTAATGATGGAAGTTAAAGTCCCTTATATTGCAGCACTTAACCATTGTTCACACGCTTTACACTAGCCATTCCTTTTGTTTCTCACAACTCTATGAGGTATTCCTTGCACTTTAAAGATGCTGAAATGGCATCTCAGAGAGGGGAAGGGACTTTCCCAAGGCCATGCAGAGAAAACCCAGTGGCCAGGCTGGATAAGAACCCAGTCTCCTAATTCCCAGCCAAATGCTTCCTAGAATAGATCATGTTGAATAGACCTAATATCAGGCACATGTTGCTTAAGACTTCAACCAGAGATAGATGCCTCAGAACTTTGAAAGTTTGCTCAGACATATACCACTGTCTGTGTGCAGGTCCAATTCCCTCTCAACCTGACCTAAAACACAGTCACATGGTTACAAATGGGCAAATGAATTACTGAATGACCAAAAATATCCCACTCTTAGGTAAATCAGAACTGACTATATTCAATCAAAAATCCAACAAAAAGGATACAAGGAAGAGTGTGCCCACTATGTCTACTATATTTGTTCTAACTACTAGATACATGTGCATTGGCTCCATTGTGTTCATATTAATAAATTTCTCCTGGACTTTTCACACCTGGGTCCCGACTTTCCCCATATATAATGGACGATCCAGTGGAAAAACCGCCAGTCCTGTAAGTTTGGACAAATCTTTCTTCCTCTCTGGCCTGTTTTCTCTTTCCTAAAATCAGCATTTTGAATTAGATTGTCTCGAAGTTTCTTTCGCCTCCTGGCATCCCACAATTCTATACAAACATGTACTTTTTAATAATAAATATAGATTTGGTTAAGGATCTTAAGTAAGCCCTTTGGTGCTGTGCCACGTCGCACCTGGCTAGAGACTTTCAACAATGCCTTATTACCTTCTTGATTCATTTTCCCAACAAAGATGCTCTTCCCAAGTGAAAAAGCTTCCTGCGCTTTTCTAGGGCGAGGCACAGAGGTTATTCACTTTGTCTAAATCAATGTCAATGGCTGACTGAAAACTGAGGCAGGGTAACAGCCTTTGGGAATAAAATGGGAGTGCGTATGGGAATAAAAGGGAAGAACTAGAAAGGGGCAGAAAACAAGAAAAGGAGAAGAAAGAAGAAGAGAAGGTGAAGAAAGGAAGGAAAAGAAGGGGTGGGTGGTGGGTGGTGGGTGATGGAGTGGTGGGTGATGGAGTGGGGGTAGGGACAGGAAATGTCCTAGAAAAGTATTTCCAGAGCTTTGTGATCTGTTTCTTGTATAAGGCATACGGGCTTCATTAATAAGAAAGTGTGTGTGTGTGTGTGTGTGTGTGTGTGTGTGTGTGTGTGTGTATCCTGAAACATGTATTAATCATGCTGGTGACGAGCAGATGAAATCAACGATTCCTGAAACTTCCTCTGAAATCAACTGGAGAGACGACGTACGTGATGTTTCCTCAAACTGGCACCAACATATTCATCCTTCATGGGCTGGTGTCCAGAACTCTTTCCTCTTATGCTCACTCCCCACTCTGGGATGCACTCCCAAATTCTCTTTCCATATCCAACCCTTCACTGGTTTCTCCTCCCCTCCTGGCAGGAGAAGATTTGTCATCTCCCTAGCCGGTGTCTGCCAAGGAAAGCTTGTACTCCTCAACTTTCACACTTTTTTCTATTATATATGCTTTGAGTCTTTTACTTCACTTTCTTCTTCCTGGCTCTTTATTTCACTGGGTCCTTCCATTTGTTCTCATCTTCTCCTATGCCTAGAGCATCCCATGGCTTACAAAAATGGTCTTTAAACTGAGTGTGGGTACCCCTAAGAGGCTCCAAGGCTTTCCAGGGGGAGTACATAGGCAAGAATAATTTAAAAGAATCTTTTTCCAGATCCTCAGTACATTAATGCTTTTTTAAATCAGCACCTCCAGTCTGTCATGTCTGCTTTTTTACTTCCCCTTTCACAGTAACCATTTTCCTCCTTAACAAAATATGGTATTTTTCTTGCCCATCCAAATCTTACTTTGGGGCATTACCTTGGTAAGTAAAAGCCTCCAGGACACCAAACGAGGGGAAAATTTAATAGTGCATTGTTTTAATGGGAACCCCTTCACAGCAAAAAATGGGGACTTTAGTAAGAATCATTAAAGGGCCAGAGCCTTATTTCTTCCGGGAAACTAGCTAATGGCAAAGCTCTGTGACTTTAACTGTGCAACTATCTACCAATCTATGAATTAGAAATGAATAATTGCCATAGGAGCATATCAACAAAAGTATTTGAATTAAAATTTTAAGTCAGACTTTTTTTCTGACAAAGAACAGGCTGATCTGACTGATTTACTTGAACATATGACCACATTGCAAGGGGGTTTTATATGAGTGAAAATTTTCAAAAACCAAAAGAGGTCTAAGGTTATGACAAAAACTATGCTTAAGGCATATACACAATATGCCAGAAATTATAACATTTACAACTATTAAACATGTTTAAAAATCGTTAGATGTGATACATAGTACGTTGGCATTATTTACTGTCTCATTCTTACAAGGGGGATATACTTGGGTCAGCCTTGGCCATATGACTTGCTTCAGCCTATAGATTGTGAGCAGAAGTGATGTGTGGCATAGCGGCACAGAAGCTTTAAAAGTCACCACATGATTCTGCCAGAGCCCTTTTTTCCCTCTGTCATAAGAATATCATGTCCCAAACACCAGGTAGTGCTTTGGCCTGGATCCTGGAAAGAAGATGTATGGGACAGAGCCATGACCAACCAGAAGCCAAAGTATCAGGTAAGCAAGAAATAAGACTTTTTTATTATAAGCCACTAAGATTTGGGGTACGTTTGTTATAGCAGCATAGACTAATACAAACTAACTATAGATGACAACTGAAAAACATCTGAAAGGGTAAGCAACTTTTCCATCTTTATTTTGGGAGAATGAGAACAAAAAGGTTGCAGAACTCCATTTTAGATCAGTGACCACTTCCAATTAAATAAGTCATTTTTCACATGTTCTCCAGATTTATTAGTCAATTAGATGTGAGCACTGAAGATAGAGAAATGAAGAACACATAATCCCCAGTCGCAAAGAAATTATAGTTTAACTAACACAGCAGGTATACGAGTAAAGTACCCTATTGCCTGATGAGCATCACCATAGATATGGGTCTGGAGAAGAGAAATATCACAGAGAAGGGAATGATTAAATTTTTCTACGGTAGAGGTCATTGGGGAATATTTGCTGGAGGAGATGAAGTAGGGGAGGACATTTCAGTCAGATACAAATCCATGTATAAATTCCTAGAGCTACAAAAGGACCTGGTATGTTTAGAGAAGTAGAAACATTTGGTATTGCTGGAATCCTCTTTTCCTAAGCAGTAGAGGGAGATAAAGCCTGTGACAGACAGACCCTATATCTCCATCTCCTGGTGTTCATAGTCTTGTATAATCCTCTCCCTTTGGGAATAGAAAGGTCCTGTGACTTTCTTCTAACCAATAAAACATAGCAAAATGACGTTAGTGGTTTTATTCTATTACATGAGACTCCCAGAAGACTTCCCCTGGAATCTCCCCTTCCCTTGCTGGCTGTGAGAAAGCAAGCTGCCATGAGATGGAAGCCCACATGTCAAGGAACTGTAGGAGTTTTCTGGTAGCCAAGGGAGAACTCAGTCCTGCAACCACAAGGAAATAAATTCTGCAAACAATCAGAGGGCGCTCAGAAGTGAATTCTTCCCCAGGTGAGCATCTGATGAGACCACACGCACAGCCGATAGCTCAGTTACAGTTTGGCTGAAACTCTGAAGCTGAAAACAAAGCTAAATCATGTTCACACTCCCAACACACAGAAACTATGAGAAAATATGAGTTTGTTACAAGTTGCTAAGCTCCTGGTAATTTGTTACATAGCAGTAGAAAACTAAAACACAGCTAGGGCTGTGGAAAGGGGCTTTTCCAAGGAGTTCAGCTTTTATTATGTAGCCAAGAAAGAGCCAGGGTGATGGCCTAAAGAAGAAAAATGACACAGAAGCAAGTTTCAGGATGATCACTTTGACAGCAGGGTGGGCGAAGAACTTCAAAGGAAAAGGTTGGAAGCCTCTCATTTTCCATGAAGCCAGGCATAAAAATGAGCATGTGACCTCAGACCAAGAAATATCAAGAAACACATATTGATTGAACGTCTACAGGATGCTGCATCAGTGAGGAACAATATAGGAAGCGTCACAAAGCATAGGCCTTGAAGCCCTTAGAAAACACGTAATAGATATACAGACAGAGGTTTGCTTGTTTTGTATCATTTTGTCTTATTAACTCACAATAATCAGTAAGGGGATGGGGCTTGACAGGAGGGATGAATCAAAGTTTCTTCCCAGAGGAGTGGTCAGGGAGTGTTCCTGTGAGGAGTGATTTTTGAGGTCCAGGTTGATGGCTGAGTAGTATTTGCATGAGCAAAAGATGTATTTAATGGCCAACAGGCAAATTCTTGGTGAGAGAAAATACAAGCTGGTGTGAGGAGAAAGCCTAGAGCTGGGACTTTTGGAAAGGGGAAAAGATTGAAGTGAGAGGTTGGGAGGACTTTGACCTTTCTCCTTCTGTTATGCCTATATTGCTGACTACATCTTACAATTTGATGAAGTTGCTACCAAAGAAGTCTTCATGGAAGAGCTGAAACATGAGCTGGTTCTGAGGGAGGGCAAGACATAGATAAGCACCAACGAGCAGAAAGAAGCTTACTACGGGGGGCAGCAGATTGCCAGAAATGTGGCAATGGAGTCAGGGTTCAAGGGACATAGAGAAGACCTGTTTGTTAGAGAGAAGGGTTGGAGAGTATAAAGAAATATGGGAAGAGGGCCGGCCGAGTGGCGTGTTGGTTAAGAGCTGGCTTGGGATGCCAGAGGGCCCCGGTTCAGATCCCACATATGAGGGCCAGTGACACTGCCCTCTACAACTAAGATGCTGAACAACAGCTCGACCTGGGGCTGGGCTGCCGTGAGTCGCCGGCGATGGCAGGTGGGTTGCCATGGGCTACCGTGTGTGGCCAGCAGCCAGCGTGAGCGGCCAGCAGCCGCAGTGAGCGGCCATTCAGAAGCCGGTGACTGATCTGCCTCACCTGGGAAGAGCGCAATGATGGTGCCAACTTGGGCCAGTGAAGCAACGTCCTCCACGACTAGACTGAAGAACAAAAGGACAGCAACTTGTCTGTTCCCCTTCCCCGCATTCCTCAATAAAAATCTTAAAAAAAAAAAAAAGAAATATGAGAAGAGAAGGACGAGAGAGTTGGTTGGAGCCTAATTTTTACCTCAAGAGCTTTAAGATAAAACAATATCTTTTCGAGCCCATGTGTTCTTAGCAAATCCATGGTCACATCACTCTCTATGTGTCATCATTTAATAGTTTCCTGTTATCTTTGAGATAAAATCAATACTCTTACGCCTTACCTACAAGGCATTGCCTGACTTGGCCTCAACTCTAATCCCCAAGGCCTGGCGCTCTGGGCTCATTTCCTCAGGACACCTCGCTCCTCCTGTCCTCAGGTCCTTTACACAGCCAGGGTTGGTGAATGGAGAAGGATGAAGATACATTCTAGGCAGGATTTCCCTCAACTCTCCTCACCTTGGGGTCCTTCTCTGTCATGAACTTTCACGGTACCTGCTTGCCTCATAGCACTCACCACTCATGTCATTACAACCCTGGGTAAGGAGTTGTTAAGTGTGTGTGGGTCTAATTACAATACATGTGTTGTACCCCACCACATTCCCTAGGCCCAGTGTCATGTCTAGCATAAAGCCGGCACACGATAAAGATTGGCCCAATGAGCAAGGGGATCCACAGGTCCACCTGGTGCTGGAGTGTAACCCAACATAGATGATAAGGACTTAAGCTTGAAAGTGTTGCTTCTACCACTCACCCTGGGCCAAGCTCTGTCTGTACGTAGAGTATGAAATGGAAGCCATGTCTCTGTGGCTTTCCGCTCACCCACCAGGGTCACCCACAGAGGGCCACCAGCACACCCCACTAACTGACCATGAATAAATATTTTCACAGCCATCCCTCAAAACAGGGAAATAAAAAGGAAAGGGAATCAGGTCTGCCCTGGCATCCCTGAACTCTGTATCTCTGTGGCTGCATAATGCTTTTATTGGCAAGTCCTCATAACAAACTTATGAGGTTGCTTTTTTTAAAAGCACCATTCAAAGATAAGAAGCCAAGAGATTTCAATATGTTTAGGGTCACACAACAAGTTAACAATGGAACTAAAGGTTCAAACTGAAAACCACAGGATAGTCAACATATTTATTGAAGGGACATTGTTCAACTGTGAGCTCTTTGGTTTCATCTGGTGATTTCATTCCAATTGTATGTAGACTGGGAGAAACCCCAGTCTGGCAGAGGATTTAATACTCAGAATGTAAGAGGATTTAAAATTTGCTGGGTTGATGCCAAACTCAGTACTGAGGACAGACAGTGAGTTCAGAGGAAATGAATGACTGGGAAGGGCGACCTTTTTAAGAGGGGGAAAGAGGGATAAGAGAGAGTTGGTAGGGTTCAGTCTGGGACGCTGGGAGCCTCAGCAGGCCCCTGATCTGGTAGAAGTGTGTCAATATTTGGTGTTTTTAGAAACTCAGAAGTGAGGTTTTAAAATGGGGCCACTAGACTGGATTTGAATTTTGGCTCTTCCTGTCCTGGTGACTTCAGAAAAGTGAATTAATCTAGCTAAATTAGTACCTACTTCATGGGATGGTTACACAGATTAAACAGGGCAAAATTAATTCCACCGCCTGTTTTTGTAAATAAAGTTTTATTGGAACGAAGCCACTTCCATTTGTTTACCTACTGTCTATGGCTGTTTTCACAATCTAACGGCACACTGAGTGACTGCAACAGAGAGCATACGGCCTGCAAAGCGGAAACTATTTGCTATATGGCCCTTTACAGAGTTTGCTGATCCCTGATATAAAGCCTTTATTACACATTTAGTAGTATACATTTAGTAAAATACATTTAGCACATAGTCTGGCACAAAGTAAGTGCTCAATAAATCTTAGCTCTTATTATATAATCCCCTCCTGTCAGATGAAGGCCCAGAGAAGGTAAGTGATGTGCCCAGGGTTGCTGAGCTAAGTAATAAAAAAGAAACTGGATTCAAGAAAGAGGATTAGGTGCCAAACAGGGCTATCAGGAAACCTGACCCCAGAGGAATATACACCCAGAACACAGGAAGTTCAATTCAGGGAAACCTGCATGTTAAATCCAGTCTCTTATGAGCTAAGCTGGATACAGAACCAAAACTGAAAGTAATCAAGAGTAAATCGCTAAGGACAGTAACTTTTCTCATGTGTGTTCCCTTATTAAGAAAATCCAGGAAGAGCGGTCTGAAGAGAAAAAGTTCTTCTGTAAGGATGCTTTTGACCCCTACGTTATAGTTGTAACAAGTACCCAAAAGTGATAAAAAACCAGGTAGCAAATCTTCATCTTAATTAAGGTTAGAAACTGTGTAGTCATTGCAGTCCATGATTTACATTTCATGAAAATAGACTGGAAAAATTTTCATTTAATTTGTGTTTTGTAACCCAGCAAATACTATCTCGAGTGTAAATAATGAAAATAGGCACAAACATAGGCCAGGTCAATGATAGCATTTAAGTGTGTCTAAGGGGTGGTATGTATTGTATACAAGAAATTATTGAGCAATGCAGTTTTAACATGAAGCAGAAAAGCTGGAAGCAAAAATAATCTTGTCATCGAGGGCTTACTTTCTTTTATTTTCTTTTATTTTTATTTTTGCTCACTTAGTGAGGTATCTAACACAGGGATGGCAAATACTGGCTATGTAAATACTGATTATACGTACTCCACTCCTCTATCCATTGCAGACATTACTAACTGATCTTGGCACATTTTCCTACTGATCTCAGACTGCTTCAGAATTCTCTGCAATCTATGAAACTACTAGGTGGCATGCAAAATGAAATACAATTGCCATCCCTAGATGCATGGCACACGGTAGGTGCTTATTTAATTTCTATAGAATGATAAATAAATGAATTAATGAATGGATGAACAGGTAAGTGATTCAATGATGGACCTTTCAAAATTCAGCAAACTGCTTTGTTTGTTCATACCATTGCTCTCAAGAGAAATCAAGTAAGGGCAGGGTTGGAGAAGATTGTGGGTCTATAATCAAGGAAACTCTAGCACATCCCGGAGTCTTGAAATAATGTTGACAACTACATCGCTAAAGAACAAAATATGGGAAGAAATGGTTATGGGACTGACTTGTTGCAACTATCCAGGAGTATGGCTCACTAAGGTAAAGCCTCATTCATTTCCTCATTCAATAAATCTTAATTTTGAGATCCACGATAGCAGAGTAGATAAGCACTGTGCCTGCTTCCTTCCATGAAGAAATTAAAAATACAGTTAAATTATAGAATAATCAATCTGGAGAGCCATCTGAAGTCTCACTGAACAGAAGTTTTATAACTAAGTATATAAAGAAGAAGCCATGTCGAGACTGGCAGGAGAGGCGGACAACCAGAACTGGTTAACCTCAAACCTCTGTGTTGCGGTTGAGAACTGGGGGGGATATCTCAGATGTGGAGGTTTCCCCCAGAGGAGTGAGGGACCCCAACCCCAAACCAGCCTTCCCAACCCAGAGTACTCCAAGAAGAGGACTCCCCACAACATTTGGCTGTGAAAAACAATGGGGTTCCTGACCGTCCAGGTGAAATGGAAGCTGTGGGAAACCCAGGCATCATCTTAAAAGGCCCAAGCACAGGCTCTCTCACTTGTAGACACTCATCTTGGGCTCTGGTGGAGGGACACTGTTTCAGGGGGTGTTGAAGACATGTGGGGGGCTGACTGAGTTGTGTGACTTTGGGATGAGGGCTGGAGGACAGTTGGCATTTTCCCTGTCTGGGGTGGGGGTGGGAGGGTCTTCCTCCCGGGAAGTCAGCAGGAGGATGCCATCTTTCCTGTGAGGAGCTCTCCCCCTATGCTCACAGCCAAATCTGATTCTGATTGAGTTGTGTAGCTCTGCGGCTCCACCCTGCTGACTCACTTGGACCCCACTCCACCCAAATCCTTCAATACCTGAGGCACTTTCTCGAAAGCAGCCAGCCTCATCCACATTGCATTCTTTCCTGGAAAACTATCAGAGTCTTCAGGACCCAGGCAGCTGATGATGGCCTCATTGTACTCCAAGACTTTTGATGAGTAGCTCCAGGCTCAACACTGGCAACAAACCAGAATTCACATTAACCTGGTGACCACAACTCTTCCAACTCTAGTGACTCCCTGAGACCTTGCCTCACCCAACTTGCATACTGCATGAGATTTTATCAGTGGCTGAACATTAAAGGAGCTGGGAGGTGGCAGTAGGCTTCAGAGTGTCTTGGTTTTTTGCAGAGCTATTCCAGGCCCGGTACTGGTGGCAGATGTCCTCTGTTCAAAGCGTGGCCTCTCCCATATGCCTCCAGTGTTAGCACAGGCAGTGAACAAGCAAGGATTGCTTTGTTACTCTTACCAGGTAGTCACCAGCCTGTCACAGGCAGTAGGTGACCTTAGCCTGCACTGGAGCCCCTCGGAAGAGACCCCAGAACCAACATACTTAGAGGTTGGTTTCAGGCCACAGCAGAGCACCATCCAATTAGCCCCACAAAGGGCAGTCTCAACAGGCACCAGAGCCTGCTGGGGCAAATCCCACTCAGTGGGGTAAGCCCCCTGTATAGCAGCCTATAAGCTGTGGACATGGTAAAACCCCACAGGTAATCAGCCTGAGGGGAAATCCCACCCACTGAAATGACAAAAGCAACCAAGGCTCAACTATAGTAGGTAGACACACACAACCCACACGAAGGACACTCCTGGAGCACCCAGTTGAGGTGATCAGGAAGACAGTGCCACTGGGCCCCACAGGGCACCTACTACATAAGGCCACCCTGCCAAGACTGGGGGCATAGAAGATCTACCTAAATACATAGAAACAAACACAGAGAGGTAGCCAAAATGAGAAAACAAAGAAATACATTCTAAATGAAAGAACAGGAGAAAACTCCAGAAAAAGGACTAAAAAAAAAGGAATCAAGCAACCTATCAGATACAGAGTTCAAAACGCTGGTTATAAGGACGCTCAAAGAACTTAGTGAGAACTGCAATAAAGAGATAGCAAGCATTAAAAAAGGACATAGAAACCATAAAAAAGAACCAGTCAGATGTGAAGAATACAGAAACCAAAATGAAGAATAATACACTAGAAGGAATCATTAGCAGACTAGATAAAGTAGAGGATTGTATCAACAATTTGGAAGACAAGGTAGCAGAAAACACCCAGTTAGAGCAACAAAAAGAAAAAAAGAATGCAAAAAAGTGAGAGTTTAAGAGACCTCTGGGACATCAAGCCTAACAACATCCACATCATAGGGGTACCAGAAAAAGAAGTGAGAAAGCAAGGGATTGAGAACCTATTTAAAGAAATAATGACTGAAAACTTTCCTAACCTGGCAAAGAAAATAGATATACAAGTCCAGGAAGCACAGAGTCTCAAACAAGATGAACCCAAACAGGCCCACACCAAGACACATTATAATTAGAATGGCAAAGTTTAAAGACAAAAAGAGAATCCTAAAAGCAGCAAGAGAAAAACAGTTAGTTACCTATAAGGAAGCACCCATAAGACTGTCAGTTGATTTCTCCACCGAAACTCTGCAGGTCAGAAGGGATTAGCATGAAATATTCAAAGTGATGAAAAACACACCTACAACCAAGACTACTCTACCCAGCAAGGCTATCATTTAAAATTGAAGGACAGATAAAGAGCTTCCCAGACAAGAAAAATCTAAAGGAGTTCATAAGCACCAAATCAGTATTACAAGGAATGTTAGGGGGGATACTTTAAGATGAAAAAAAAAGATCAAAATTATGAATAATAAAATGGCAATAGGTACATATCACATATCTATCAACAATTACTTTCAATGTAAATGGATTAACTGTTCCACTCAAAAGATATAGGATGGCTGAACGGATAAGAAAACAAAACCCTTACATATGTTACATACAAGAGACTCACTTCAGATTGAAAGACACACACAGAGTGTGAAGGGATGGAAAAAGATTAATTCATGAAAATGGATATGAAAAAAAAATAATAAAAAGCTGGGGTAGTAATACTTATACCAGACAAAATAAACTTTAAAACAAAAGACAAAGAAAAACCAATTAATCCCACTTCAGGGTATTTATCTGAAGGAACTCAAATGCTACTTCAAGGGGACATGTGCATCCATATGTTCATTGCAGCATTGTTTACAATGGCCAAGATGTGGAGGCAGCCTGGGTGTTCGTCAATGAAAGAATGGGTAAAGAGGAGGCTGTACATATATATACAATGAAATATTTCTCAGCCAGAGAAGAGAATGGATTCTTGCCATCTGCAGCGGCATGGATGGACCTGGAGTGAATTGCTGAGTGAAGTGTCAGACAGAGAAAGACAGCTGCAATGAGATTTTTCTCATATGAGATGTGATCAATAAATATGTTGAATGCTTAAATTTAAAAAGTTTATTACAATAAAAGACACATTGCCATTAATCCTCCTCAAAATCCACTCACCCCCCAAACACACTTTACTGTTCTTGCCACTTTCTGAAGCAGATCTGGAAGTCCTCTTCAATTAGTGCCTTTAGTTGTGCTGTTATGGTTCCCTCGATGTCCTGAATCAATTCAAATCATTTTCCTATCACGGTCATTGACTTTGGGGAAGAGCCAGAAGTTGCATGGTGCCAGATCTGGTGAATATGGTGGATGAAGACACACTGTAATGTTTTCATTTGACAGAAGTTGCCATAACAGAAGTTATGTGTGACACGGAGCATTGTCATGGCGAAGGATGAAGTAAAGACACTCACGAAAGAGGACTTCCAGAACTGCTTCAGAAAGTGGCAAGAATGGGGTAAGTGTGTTTGAAGTGAGGGGGATTAATGGCAATGTATCTTTTGCTGTAATAAATTTTTAAAATAAAACTTTCACCAAATCTTTTGATCACACCTTATATGTAGAATCTAAAGAACAAAATAAACAAACAAAACAGAAACACACTCGTAGATACAGAAAACACTTTGATGGTTGCCAGATGGGAGGGAGTTTGGGGATGAGTGAAAAAGGGGATGGGATTAAGAAGTACAAATTGGCTGTTACACAGTAATCATGGGGAATAAGGTATAGCATAAGGTATATAATCAATAATATTATAATAACTGTATGGTGTAAGATGGGTACTAGATTTTTTACAGTGATAGATGGGAGAGAATTGGGAGGCAGGGTGTAAAAGACGAAGAGAGTAAGAAGTACAAATTGGTGGTTACAAAATAGCCATGGGGTTGTAAAGTAAAGCATTGGAAATATAGTCAATAATATGGTAATAACTATGTATAGTGCCAAGTGGGTACTAGACTAGTCAGGGGGATCATTTCTTAAATTATACAAATGTCTAACCATTATGCTGCTCACCTAAAATTAATATAAAATAACATTGAATTTCAACTGTAATTGAAAAATTTAAAAAGGGGGGAAATGGTGAAGGGGAACAAAAAGTCCAAATTTCCAGGTATAAAACAAATAAGTCATGGGGATGTAATATACAGCATAGGGAATATAGTCAATAATATTGTGATAGTGTGGTATGGTGTCAGATGGTTGCTGGACTTATCACGGTGATCACTTCTTTAGGTATATAAATACTGAATAACTATGGTGTACACCTGAAACTAATATAATGTTGTATGTTTTATATATATATATATATATATATACATATATATATATATGTATATATATATATATATTTTTTTTAGCTGAGTCATCCTGCCACCTGTTGGCAGCTCAGTGGCAGCTCAGTTCGGGCCAGGAATCAAACCGGTGACCCTGTTGCTCAGAACTCGCACTCTTCAGTGAGCTGTTAACCAACTGAGCCACTCGGCCAGCCCTGATAACGATATTTTAATACAAATCTTTTTAAAAGAATCTTCATTTCATCAGTCAGGACTCCAGCAGGATATAGATAATGGAGGAAACAGAGAACCTCAAATTGAGTCATTTTATGAGTTTAATGAAGAGACTATTACAAGGCATAGTACCCTGGGACTAGAAGGAGGGAGGTCATTACCATCCCCACGCCTGACAAGGGGTGTGGCTACAGTCCAGGGACTCAACCAGCCTGGATACTGATGTACCCTGAAGCCTCTCCATTGGCTGCATCCAAAGGGAAGCCAGAGGGCCAGGAAGCCTTTGTCAGTGAGGTTTTTTTAGAGAAACAAAACCAATGGTGTGTGTGTGTGTGTGTGTGTGTGTGTGTGTGTGTGTGTGTGTGCGTATTTTGTTATAGGAATTGGCTTGTGGTTGTGGAGGCTAAAAAGTACCACAACCTGCCATCTGCAAGCTAGAGAACCAGGAAAGCTGGTGATGTAAGTTCTGAGAACCGGGTGCCCAAGAACCAGGTCTGATGTCTGAGGGCAGGAAGAGATGGACATCCCAGATCAAGAACAGAAAGAGAGAATTCGCTCTTCCTTGGCAGTTTTGTTCCATTTGGGTCCCCAATGGATTGGATGATGCCCACCCACATTACTCAGTCTATGGAATCAAACGCTAATGTCTTCTAGAAACACCCTCAGAGAAACCCCGAGAAATAATGTTTGATAAGCTAGCTATCTGGGTCTCCTTTGGCCCAGTCAAGTTCACACATAAACTTAACCATCACAGAGCCCATTAACATAGTTCATAGAAGTCAGGTCTGGGGCACAGGGTGGGTGGGGGAGGGTGCGGAGTGCATTTGGAGGGACAAACAGAAACACCCAGCTCAAAACAGGGCAGCAGCACTGGTGAGCCTTGCTCTAGACACTGAAGACTCGGGAGTGAGCAAGACAGACAGGCCCTTGCTCATAGGAAGCTGACCGTCTAATGATGGGAAGAGAAGCACTCAATTAATATGCTAAAATAAGATGATCTCACATATTTTAGAAAACGCAAAGCTAGCGATATTTTACCGATGGTGTTCCGATTATATAACTTTTCCTGAATTAAAAGATGAGCCATCACCAGCAGATAATAAAATGCCGAGAGAGCACTCTGCCTAATTGGCTGTTTATTTTTAAAAAGGAAACGAGGCACAATTTTCCTATCTTGTCTTTTTGTCACATGCTCACTCCCAAAGTCGTTCTCTCTTTGATAGTTTGAGAAAACAAGATTTTTGGTTTTGGAACGAGTGCGTTGTTTAATCCTGGTTTCTGCAATCTTGGTAAATCAGGGAGAAAGATATGTCCAGTGGGTAACACAAGAATGTTTTATTTGCGTAAGAAAAAGAAAATAGATATATTTTTTTTCCTGAGTGTCAGGAACAGAATCTTGACCATACTTCGGCGTTAAACATCCGTTCATCTCAAGAAACATTTTATTTCCAATTTGTTCTGGATTTTATCCAAAGAGAACTATGACATTTCTCTTCACCAATAATATTTTAAAGCTGACTAGCCTACAGGACCTTTCCTAAAGGCTGTAAAAAAAGACAGGTTTTGCCAGGGCTTTTGCAGGTTTACTTGGGGGCTTCTGGGGTGGGAGTTTGCAAGTGACAAGTGGGAGAGGTTTTGGGTTTTTTTTTTGTTTTTTTACCAAGATACCAAGCCCTGATCCCAAAATCTAGAAGCCATGCCCAAAGTTACGAAAGTGGAGAAGGGCTGGCTGAACCTCAGAAAACTTGCAAACAAATTCAAAATATGATGGGTTCACAATATTAAATTAAGTTTTCAGCAATCACAAATCTTACAACACATTCCAAAACAATGAAAAAAGAGAGAGAAATAAAGGACCCCCCCCCAAAACCAGCTGAGCCAGTATTTAAAGCCTTTTTAATTTAACAGAACCCATTTTTTATGGTATCCAGGATATGTTTCTGGTTTTTCAAGCTGTCACATGATCCCTTGTCCAGATGTGTGGGTGTATATCTGGGACCAGACCAGCCAAAAACTGCAGCCCTTTCCTTCAGCTTGTAGCTTGTTACTGTAACTCAACCGTACTCCTCTCAGCTACAGAAGCCCCACGTTAATATGTGGTACGACAACAATAACACAGGAGGGGATAAAGTTAACCAAAACATTCACATGACTCTGGAAAAAAAACAAGGAGAGGAAGGGAGTGGGGAGAGGGGGAGAATGGAGAGCCAACTCAGATAGGTTTATTTGTCAGCTCCGCACAACACTGAAAACGAAACCTCCAAGTGTGTGGTGGTCTGAAAACTTCCCTTTTTCTCACCTACTGTGAACAGCTTTTACCCGAGGACAAGACTTCCTGGAGCTTTCTTCAGGAAATTAGCAAATGCCTCTGTTTGGAACGTCAGGTTGCAGGAACCCACAGCAAGGCCAGAAAGTGCCTCAAGAACCGCAGAGTACAAGGCTTCCCCTTTAGAGAAATTTCTGGAAGCCCAGGCCCTCACCACAGAGGGAGCAGGAATGGTAGCGAGGGGGAAACCGCCTGCGTGGTGTGTCTTTGCTGATGACCTTAGGGGGACTAACCCGTTAAACTGCTCAGACAGCTTCTGTCAATCAAGTAAATTTGTTAAGCCTTGATTTTTTTTTATTTCTTCATGTATGAAGAGGGGATAGTAATAGAACCTGTCTGGAGGGGGTGTTTTCAGAATTCAGTGGAATCACCATGAAAGCACTTCGCACAATGCCTGTCACATAGCGAGGGCTTTAATTCATTCCCGAGTCCACAAATAACGACTGAACGCCTACTACACACCCTTCTGTACCAGAGGCTCAGAGACATCTCTGAACAAAACAAAGATCCTGGTCACGAGGACCTTCCCTCTGATGGAGGTTGTCAGAGACCCCTCCATTTAAGATCCTGCTGGGGAGTGCTGTACACCTAATAGATAAGCAAATGAATTTGTGTGTGCGAAGGTGACAAGTGCTATGGCACAAAGGGAAAGGAAAGGCTGACGTGGGGCATCAGGCACAATTTAATAAGGTGATAAGGGCAGACCCCATGGAGAAGGTGACTTTAAAATTAATTAAATAAAACAAATGCTATTTACAATCTTATCTTAAGTCACAAAGGACACCTATCAACCCAGCTGGCTCTTCCACCCGATTTCTAGCCCGAACAGTTGAAAACAGGGGGCTTCACCAGAATGAAGGTGAGTAGCCAGATAGCGTGGAGTGTCTCAGAGAGCGCCCCCCACGTAAGATCCGGCCCGCTCGTCTGCCGGCCCACCACGGCGGCCTGCAGGCCGGGAACCCTGCCTGTGACTGCTCAAAGGGTTGGAGCCACGTGATGTACTGGCTCCAGTCCTCCTGTGGGTTTTCTCTCACCCACACAGCAAGAGGGTTAAGACAAGTAGAGCCCCACAGCCCCTTTCACGGTGTTATAATTCTCCACTAAAGGGGCATGAAAGGGGAGAGCTGAAGATTTATTAAGGGGAGGCTCTATGTTCGTTTTTGCCTTAACTCACACCCTCCCGGTGTCATAGAACGGTTGCCAGAAGGGAATTCTAGGCCAGGCCCTCTCCCCAACCTATTCCATTTTCAGGACACTTGCCCCTCTTCCTTTGGGTGTCAATCCTTCCAAAGCCTCTGTGCTCAACTCGGTTTGACTTCAGCTTGAGTGGTGAGAGGGAAGATTTATTTCCACAACTTTCTGTGGAGAGGGTTTCATAGAAGACGTATTGTTCCGAGTGAGATTTTTACCGGGGCCATGGAAGAGGCAAGAAATCTACCCCCAGAAATAATGTCACGTTACTTCAACATCAATGACTTTGAAAACAAAATAAAGAAAACCCTATAATCATTTCAGTTAGGTAGTATGCAGGTATCTATGTTTTATGTATAAATATATGTGCGTGTGTGACATAATATACATATACACACGTTAAATCATATACTCTCAGGATCAGGAGGGCACTTAGAGTAGAATTCCCTCTCTCGCCAGAATGCATTCTGAATTATGCCTGCATTAAGTATTACGTGGGTTCCAGCCAAAGAGAAATAGCTACTCATATGCAATCCAGCCAGTCTACAGAAATTCTGCAGATGGCACCTGATATATTAATTCATAGCCTCAATTATAATTATGTTCATTTAAAAACAATTTTATTTTGTTTAAAGTGAGTTTAAAGGCAAAGAAGTGAATAAAAGGACTCTCACTGCATTTTAACGGTGGTTCGCATCCCTGGCTACAGATTAGAATCACCTGGACTATAATATATTTAATCCATACCTGTAGAGAATCTATTCACTAAGTATTCCATCATTCACTATGGTAAGTACACTTTTGCCACAGGAAGAAATATTCTGGTAAAAAGGCTCATGTATAATATCCCTCTGATAATGTCTGAAATATAAATCACTCATCTCTCCACCCTGTAGTCATACTCTGATGTTTTTAATTGGCCTTCACAAAGGGCCTTTTGGTTCTCCTTGATGCAATTGTGTGGTGTAGTTGAAAGAATCGTGGTCTAGGAATCAAGAAACACGGTCTTCCCCTGCTCTTTAGCCAACTAGCTATATGATTTTAGGTGAGCTGTTAACCTTTCTGGCCTCAGCTTGCTGTTCAATAAAATGGGCAGATTGTCCTAGGTGATCACGAAAATCCCTTCCTTTAGAGAAAAAGCATTGACATTGTGGAAGGAGTCAGAGAGATAGGAGTTTGAATCCCAGCTCAACCACTTCCTGAAAAGATGACCTTGGGCTTGTCTTTGAGTTTCAGAACAGCCATGGTAAACACGTACTGAAAAAATGAATTGAGATGACGTACATGAAAGCATCTTTACGAAACAGACACAATTAAATATTCATTTCCATTCTATTTGGTTCCTTTCCTTACTCCAGCTCTTTTCTGAGTTGACAGAGGACTCAAGTAAAACACAAAGTAGTGAAGAAACCCACCCAAATAACAAAGAAATTTCTACTTGGTGCATTTTTCTGTCCAGTAAAATCATTCTCTTCTATCCAACTAGTCCAGAGGACACAGAGACTTGCTCCTGCTGCCAGCAGGCCTTTGACATTCAACTTACTTCCTGGAGTTGTTGGACCACCACTGGGACCCTGATGGTGGGTCTTGGAGGCTATGCGAGAGACATTTGGGAAGCAACCCCTGCATGGAAATGTCTAAGCCACATTCCATATTCACCCACTGGTTTTTCCAATATTAGATGAGCCCTACTTGTCTCAGCCACTTTCTTTAATTGCATCAGTGTCAGGCCCTCTGAGTAGCCATCTTGGGGTAAATCTGAGGTTTTAGTCTTTTCATGGGAGGGAAGAGACTATTGAGAGAGGGCAGGAAGGAAAGTACACATTTTCTTGCCATCCCTGAAAGGTCTTCCAATAGCCGCGGTATCCTGGGTATTTGCCTGGCCCTCTATATGGAGGGCTTTCTATCCTGAATGAAATAATCCTTTTGATTAGCCCAACATGTCAAACCTGATGGTACATCAACCAAGCATAATTCCTTGTCACTTTTAGCCATTATAACTACAGACTATAAGTTTGGTGTTTAGATGGTTTTCTGAGCCTGGCAATTGGAAAAAGATCTAAATCTGACTTGTTCCCTGAATGAATATAATTTGGGGTGTGGGGGTGGATGGGAGACAAGCAAAATGAACAGGAGCTGTGTGAAATTCGACAGTTTCAGTTCACAGGGCTTTGAGTTAACTTATTTCAGTTTCAGTTCTTGCAGGTTTCCCTCCTTTGGAGAGAAATTTTGACTTTCAGGTTGAAAGAAGCCAAACGGAGCTGAAACCACATTATTTGACGTACTTTCAAGTTGAGTCGAGGAGAAGAAAGAAGTGGAAAGGTTGCCCCAGCATCCTTCCAGTTTTTCCTACAAAAACTTGCCCTTGGCTCACCTCCAGAGTTCTGATTCCTGGTTAGCCTTCCTCCCAGATAGATTCAAGTTGAATTGTGAATCCAAATTCCCATGTATTTAGGTTATCCTGGAGGCCCACGCCCTGAGCCCAGGCCCGACCTGGGTGAGCAGAGACAGTCTGTAGGGGAGGAGCAAGGCCTCCCCAAAAGACCTGTCTGCCCCCAAATGTCGCTCTGTTGACCTTTCTGAAATCCCCCTTGGGGCCAGAGATGGTAATCAGTAGAAAATCTTGTTTTGAACCCAACCTCTACAGCTTACTAGCAATCTGATCTTGAGCGGCTTAATTACCAAACTCTTCATGCAAACATAAATGATTTTTAAAAATTCCTAACATTTGTCTTACTAACCCCGAATTACATTATTGTTTCAAATTTGGTGAGTCAGTCAACACATTTAGCAGAGATACGTTCATCTGTCACTAGCCCAGGCACTTAAAATTACCAAGTGGTTTTTAGAGAAGTGAGTAATGGAGAAGTTAAGAAACGTTTAGGAGAAGGGAAAGCTGGTAGAGACTTGAGAGGAATGAAGATGGGCAGAGTATGAAGTAACCAGAGCCAGGAATTTGGGAAGCCCAGGAGGGGGCAGGAGGATATGAAAGCCAACTTCGCCTAGTCCACAATGTGACCACAGACAGGACATACCCTGATGCAAATGTGCTCAGCTCCTCCAAAAATCGAAAGGGCCCTCACTGGAGGCTGTGACTGCGTAGTCCCTCCCAGTCCTGCCCTGTGTCTGACTGAGGCCCTCTTTCATTCTGAATTACATCCTGTCCCCTCTGAGGTCTGTGCCTGAGGAAAAGGATCCCAGAGCACCCAATATTCCTGTCCCATGTTACATGGCATTTCCAAATAGAAGGAATGAGAGAAAGAGGCAGACACAGAGAGAGAGAAATAGAGAGATAATCCTCCAAGTTTGCTTTCATTTCCAGAAATGAATTAGTCTGCATCCTGACAAAATTCTTGCTGCAGGTGGAACTACTTTAGATAGTGATCGCTTACTGGAATGAGAAGGAAAGACTAAGTCCAAAATAAGAGGAGAAACTCTAATAAATACAGATAGGCCCCAATCAGCTCGAATGTGATTTACTAGATGTTTCAAGTAACCAGACGGTCTACATTACATGGTTAGAAGAAGAGCCTTTGAGAGGTCCTATCAGAGATGATTTTCTCCCTAGAAAAGCAGCAAAAACTTCCAAGATCTGACCTGGGCTCAATATAGAGTCAAGCCAGCCTCTGACACTCTAGGTCACATGAGTTGATTCCACAAGTCACACATGATAGGCAGCTCTTCATAGGCACGTCTCAGACCAAGGGCAAAGTCAACCAAGGGCTAAGCAACCAAAGCCTACACCCACCCCACTATGGGAATGGGGAGTCTCTACTCTGTTACACTAGCCTGCTAGACCATGACTCAGAGAGGCAATGGTATTGGGAGAAGGAGGTCATTTTAATGAAAATCCTTGAGGCATGGATCCAAAAACTCTTAGCCTGGACCAAAAGACTCCCTGTCACCAAAGCAAAGGTTGTAGGACTGCCTTTCCCCAATTCCACCAACTCTCTATAGTAATGATTACTGACTGTCCCCAAATATCTATTCTCCTCTTCTTCCACGTACTTAGAGTCATGATTTGGGGGGAGCACCTGTCTGCCAGATCAAAGACTACATTTCCTGGCCTTTCTTGCGGTTGTATGACCATGTAACTCAGTTCTGGCCAACGGGATTAAAATGGTGTGTGTAACTTGCTGGGGTGGTTTCCAAAGCAAAATTGTGCCCTTTGCCCCTGCCCCTCTCCCCAACCTTGTTCCTTCCCTCTGGCTGGAATGTGGCTATGATGGCTAGAGCTCCAGCAGCAAATTGGGACAATGAAGTCGCCTAGAGAAGTCATGCAGAGTGGATCAAAGATGCCTGAATCCCTTATACCATAGGTCCCACAGTAGCCCTGGACTGACTGCCTCCATACTTCTTAAATGTCAGGTGTAAATCAACTTGTACCTGGTTTACACTATTGCTCACAGCTAAACTTAATCATGCCTGATTTTTTTCTGTAATAGGCTGCATGTTTTCTCACTGTATTTCCTCTTCCAGTTATTCCAATATTTCCTCTTCCAATAACCCAAATCATTCAGTTAAGAAAATTAAACTAATAATAGCTAGCATTTATATAGTGCTTATTATGTGGCAGGTACTGTTCTAAGTGTTTTATATAATTAATTTGTCACAACAACTTATGAAGTAGGTGCTACTTTTCTTTCTGTTCAAGGACATTTATCATAAGATTATTTGCAATCAAAAAAAATAGGAAATAAACTATTTTTATGGGGACTGATTAAATAATTAAGTATGTGTGTGTTAAATAATTATGCAGCTTTCTATATATTGGTACAGAACAATCTCACAGGTATGTAGTTAAGTGAAAAAAGCAAGATGTCAAACTATGTTTTCACAAATCAGGAAACTGAGGCATAAAGTACTTAAAGAACTTGCTCACAATTACATTTCTTATAAATATTTTGATACTTGCATCCAAATTACCGGATTTCAACTTCATGAAAAACGATGGAGAGGGATAAGTTGGACTTGAGCCACCAACTGAAGTTCACAGTAATGGGGGAATCGAGCGACTGAGAATAAAATTGGATCAGCTGTTTCTGAGATGCATTCTAGTTCTAAAAGCTCCATATCTGTTTGACTAGGAGATGTTGTAACATCCTTAAGCAACCAATAAAGATTCACTGATGTGTATACTATTTTCCTTCCTGAGAGAAAGAGAGTGAACTAGAGCATTTTAGCTATATTATCAATGTTTTTTGTTCCAGGATGATTCTAGATTCATCAGAAACTCAGCCAGAACTTGCATTTCTCCAGGTTTCTGGTTAATCAAGCTTCTTCTCCATCCATTCACGATTCATTCGGTCAAGAATAAAGTCAATTCTTTCCACATTCAAGTCACTGTGCTAGAAGGTCTGTGTAAAATAAAATAAAGAACATGACATGGCCCATGACCCCCAAACATGTGAACTCTTAGCATAAAAGAGTCATGTGACAGAGTCTTAGGCTTGGATTCAGAAGACCTTGGTTTGAGTCTTGGACCTTAAGAAAGCCACACTTTGAATATCAGTTTTCTCATATTTGATTTGGGATTGATAAGACCTGGATCAAAGGGTTGGCATGAGGATTAAGTCGCATGAGTAAAACATACTATGTTAAGTTGTCAGAAAAGTCATGATGAATTTTTTCTATGTTTTTCATTGCAAAAATGCATCATGACTTTTCCAACAACCCAATAAATCAAAAAGCACTATAAACATGGATAATTCCTAACCGCCCTTCATAATCTACACCTCGTTTTCTACACACACATTTTCTATATTATTTCTTCTTTATTACAATCCAACAGGATATGTCACAGGGATAATGTTACTCTGCTTTACAGAGGAGGAAGCTGAGACACAGAAACATGAAGTAACTTGGCCAAGTTCACACCTATCGCATAGAAGAGTCAGCTCCTACAGCAGACACCTCAAAGAGGAAATCCCACCTGTGCCATCTCCAGGGAGTGAAGGAACAGAGAGAAAACCCAGCAATTTTAAGCATGGGCCCTGGAGCCAGGGTCCCTAAGTGTGAACCCCAGACCTGCCGCTGCAACCTGAGCAACTCTAAGAAAGTAGTTTAACCTTTCTGCCTCAGCCTCCTCATTTGTAAAATGGGAATGTAATAAGGTAAGAAGGGTGAGGCAGGTGTAGTGATTCTCCACAAGATTTTGTTCACGTACTGGAAGTTTTGCTTTCAAATCTCTTCACTTACAGATGGCACCTTTCGAAAGGACAATCCTGTGCTTGGTTCAAAGGACAATTTAAGCTTGCCCTTCCCCCAGTTCATGGGAGCCTGGTGCCCACACTTGTTGCAATGGCCCAAAACATCAAAGGAGAAGGGCATCACAAAAGGTGCGTTGTATCTTCAGCTAAGGGCCAGAACTCCAGGCTGCAAGATCACCTCCTGCAGGGAATTTCTATCTCTGAACAGGGAAGGGTAGAATCTGCCGAGCTCCAGAGACAAGTGAAAAGGGGGGATCAAACCTAAATGTCCAGGCTCAATTCTCGCCATGTAAACACTCCTCAGCTGCACACAAACACCCATAGCCACACTGGTATGTACATTTACATTGGGACCAAGCAGATGAATCGGCTCAATTCACTAACACTCTTGTTTAATTTGGAGCCTCAAGCGCCCAACTGCCAAGTGAAATGGTTGTCTTAGAAAGTGCCTGTGTATTTTAAAGGTACATTGCATGCATTTTAACCAGATATTTCCTCTGTGTGTTTATTTCCAATAGTACAAGTGCCAAAGGGTGGTAAGTTTACTGCCTCTCATCTGTGGCTGTTGGGACAAGACGACTGGCCCACCTGAGGACATTGAACGATGGGCTACAAGGACTGAATCAGAAATCAGCGGGGTTCCTCTAATCCCCATTGTTCAGCAAGAGGGAAGAAGAAGGGGCTACTTTTATACAGAGGGTGCTGGAAAATCTTCTGACCTCAAGGGGCTTGCTGATGGTATGCTTTCTCCAAGCCATCACTGTAATGCCTCCTGTTTTAATGCTGCTTTGCAGGTTAGAATCCTTTCACCTACATTCTGTCGGTCAGTAGGCAGCAGGATGGCCACTGGTCTTGCCATCTGGTTACATTCTGGGAGAAGTGTAAGATGACCCTATGCTCAGGTGGCACGCACAGCCTGACACCAGCAGGAGGTAACACCCTACTTAATTGATGTGCCATGTGCCAGGTGTGTGATCTTGGACAGATTTCTTAACCTCTCTATACATCTCTTCCCTCATGTCCCCCACTTGTGGGGTCGTGAGAATTAAATGAGTTAAGGCATGTAAAGAACTTGAAATAGCACCTGACCCATAGTGAGCACTCAATAAATAGTATTAGTGACCATGACAATGAACTTAAGACAGCAAGGACAAAAAAATTGGTAAGATAAATCCACAGTAACTAATTCTTATCAGGTAGAGTCAGGAGGAAGCAGGGAGGGGGCTCAGGAGACATAGCTGTGTCCAACATACCTTTAGCAATGACCCTTATTCAAAAGGATGTGGTAATCTAACCTTGTTTCAATACTCACCAAGAGCTAGACATCTTCCAGATGTCTTGGAGAGGACACATATTTCCTGATTTCACAGGTAAATAAATGAACAGTAGCCCAGAAACACTAAGATACTTACATCACCTGGATAACTAGTGACTTTCTTGAGAAAGGGGCACAATTGGGTCTCATTCACGACTGTGTCTCCTGCCCTACTACCCAGCACATGGTTGTTGCTTTACCTGCTTCACCAACAGCATGACCCTCCCAGATGACTCACATCTCATGGGCAGGACGTGAGATAACACCCAGCAAGTGGACGTGGCAACTCAGAGAGAGGGATGGTATTAAAAACCCTACTTACCAGACTACTTCTATGCCCCTCTGGCCTGCTCCAGGACATGAAACCCCTCAGACTTTTAAAAAGACATGCCAGATGCCGGCTGTTTTATGGGGTTCTGAGGTCCAGACCTACCTGCCTCCCCACTAGGAGGAAAGTGTGGCCACCATACAATTGTCCAAACAGCTTCCCTCTTGTGCGTAGGGCCTCCTTCCTGAGCCATCAGCAGGCATGATGCCTAATATACATCTTGTCTTCTACCTTTGACTCCCCTTTACCATCATTTCAACTGTCATCCAATAACACCGCTACTGTAATCCTTTCTTGCACCTGGGGTTTCCTCCTTCTCCTTTAATATTAGGTGTTAAGACTCTGGTGGCCCCTGAGCAATGTTTCTTGGCCAAATTTTGTTCTACCTCTGGGGACTGCTCTCCTCCTTCCCACGTGCCTCCCCTTTCCTCACCTCACCATCCAAGCTCCACCCTGGCCACTTCCCAGAGGGTGGGGAGGCCTAGAGGATGGGCCTCTAAGCTGGACGTTGCCTGGCCCAAGCCAAGGCCACATGGTTACAGGGGACCTTAGACACAGTTACGATGGACAACAATAGACGGCAGTGAGAAATGGGGCACAGACAGTGTGGAGCCAGCATTTGCAGAAAGGACAGAGGAGGTCTGGATGTTTCATGGTGGAGGGGCCCCCTAAGCTCAGTCAATTAGAAGGGTAGGATTTGACAGGCCTGGCTGCATACAGAGGGGGATGTCCTACTGAGAACCCTCGTGCACTACTGGTGGGAATGTAAATTGGTGCAGTCACTATGGAAAACAGTATGAAAGTTTCTCCAAAAATTAAAAATAGTACTTCCTTATTACCTGGCTGTTCCACTTCTGGATATTTATCTGAAGGAAACAGAAACACTAACACGAAAAGGTACCTTCAACCCCGTGTTCACTGCAGCATTATTTACAATAGTTAAGACATGGAAACAACCTAAGCGTCCATCAATAAATGAATAAAAAAAATGTGGCATATATACAATGGAATATTACTCTGCCATATAAAGGAAGGAAATTCTGCCATTTGTGATAACATGGATGGACCTTGAGGGGATTATGCTAAGTGAAGTAACAGACTGAGAAAGATAAATACCATATGATCTCACTTATCTGTGGAATCTAAATAAAAACAAAAACAAAAATTTGTTCATAGATATAGAGAAACAGATTGGTGGCTGCCAGAGGCAGAGTACAATGTGGGCAAAATGGGTGAAGGTGGTCAAAAGGTACAGACTTTCTTATAAGATAAATGAGTCCTGGGGATGTCATGTACAGCATGGTGACTATAGTTAACAATACTGTGTTGTGTATTTGAAAGTTGCTTAAGAGAGTAGATCTTAAATGTTCTCATCACAAGAAAAATATTGTAACTGTGTGGTGATGGATGTTAACTAAACATATTGTAGTGATCATTTGACAATATATACAAATTTCAAATCATTATTTTATACACCTGAAACTAATATAATGTGATATGTCAATTACACTTCAACTTAAAAATAAATATTCGCATCCCGGTGGAGTCGCAAAACAAACAAACAAACAAAAAAACACCAGAAACCCCCCCCCAAAAAAAAAACAAAACTAAATAAATCAATCAATAAAAATAAATAAATAAATAAAAAGAGATACCCTAGTGAGACAACCTGAACCAACTGTTACACCTGAAACGAGACTGGGGGACATTACATTAGCTTGGTAATGGTGAGGCAGAGACCCAGAGTTTCCACAATGGGATGAGACAGCTCCGCAGGTCACGTGGAATCTTGGAAAATACATGAGTTTTGAAGCCAAATGCCCATGGGTTTTAAACTTGCCTCTGCCTTTCCGAGCAGCGTCACCTGAAGCAAGTCACTTAACCTCCCCAAGCCTCAGTTCCCTTATCTGCAAAGTGGGACTATCAATATCCATCTCAACAGGGTGGAGAAGAGGATGAGCTGGCAGAACATGCACAAATCACTGAGCCCTGAGCCCGGCCTTTATTCTGAGCTACATCAACGATTCTCCACTGTCTTCAGGATCAAGTGCAAACCCCTCACTCCATACCTGTGACCCTTAATACAAACATATCCATTCTTGTAATTTAATTTTAAATTCAGAAATTGATTTTTTTAAAAATCAATCGATCTTCATAATGCCTATGTGTAGACAACAAGGAAGTCAGATGAGAGCATGGATGGCTCAGATAAACTCGTTCCTGCTACCACAAGATATAAAGCTCAACAAAACCTTGGGAGGCAAATAAAAGAAGGCCCAGGCCTGCCCATAACAGGGATCAAGATCTGGTCAGCATAAAATTGTCACACATATCAGTAGAGGACAAGGGTACCTAAGGTTGAAAACCTGGGACTCAGGGCTTTCCTCAGGGTCCCTTTGGCAACAAGATTCTAAGTCTCATTTGAGTAAAGCCAAGAAGAGTAGAAGAGAGACTCTTACCCCTCCTAGCCTGAATGGGATTGGGGAATTAGCAGTGCCACAGGATTTATTTTTCTTACACGTTTTGCCTGAGCCTGCCTCTGGTCTCAGGCCACTCTGGGACAGGAGGAGTCATTTAAAAGAGTAGGGATGTTGGAGTGTGGGGCAGTACCAGGATTTAAGAGCTGAATGCTTTCCGTCAGCCCCTTCGCAACAGAAGCGAAATTCTGGAGTCCAAATGACTATCAGTATTCCAGAACACTCCGGAGTCTTCATGGAAGTTCTCAAGCCATTAGCCAAGCTAAAACACTCTCTCAAACATTTAGGAGGAAAAAAAAAAATACGCTGCCATCTTTTGCTTCCCGAGTACATTCTCCAAATTTCAGGACCCATCTCCCACCTACCTTCTATCTCCTCTCCCACTTGAGCCAAGCACACAGAGGATGCTGGGTAGCTGCCACACCCTTCACACCAAGCTCTAGCCTTGTGGAGAGCCAGGTGCCAGCCACTACCACTTCCACTGGCTGGGCTGCTGAGGGGCATCCTGGTCTCGGTTAGAATGTGATGCAAATTGCAGACTGAGAAGCAACCAGGCCCCAGCCCTCCCTTCCCCTGCCCAGAGCATCTATCTACTGTCACATCCGCTTATCTGATTGACTGCAGGCCCATTTTTGCAAGGGTAGGTTAAGGACACAGCCAAGACAGCTGCAGGAAGAAGCTAAATTACTTGCAGCTCACCACCTGGGCTGCCAGCTCACTCTGGTCCTGGCAATGACCCGACTTTGGTTGGGCATCCATGATGCTGACACCAGAGCTCAGTTGACCTCTGATGAAATTAGGCCCCAAGGAAATATGAGCTTCCGTCTTCTTGGAGCTGTGTTGACTTTGAGCATACCTATTCTATTCACGTTTGTGCCTTCAGACAAGCATATGGAAATGGAAAAGAGATGCCCCAGGCCAGTCTGGGGAAGAAGCTGAAAAACCTGTGCCAAATATGTGCAAGACACCATGCTCACAAAGCCAAGTGCAGGAACATTGGGTGGCTCAGGTAGATCCTAGCTTTGAGCCATCAATGTATCCTCTTCCTACCTGCAACCTGAGCCAATTATCTCCATAATGCTTATGTGTAGACAACAAGGAAGCCAGGTGAGAGCGTGGATGGCTCAGGGAAACTCACTCCTGCTACCACAGAAAGAACCCAACCCAGCCCTGGGGGTGGAGCTTGACGAGGCTCATCTTTAAATGTGAAAAGGACCACTCTTCTCTGTAGCTCCAACACCGTGGGTACCAAACACCTTCTCTGTCCACCCAAGTGGTGGCCAGGAAGGCTGGGGAAGCCATTTCAGCAAGAGGCCTAATCCCAGACATGAAGATGACGTAGGGGTTTCCCTGAGTACGAGGCACCCCCACCCCTCCAGAGCGCCTACTCCACCGTCCCTCCTCTGGTCCTGTGGCTCCAGATGGCAGCCCTACAGCAATTTCAGTGACAGGACTGATGTGGCAGAAGAATGTCCTGCCTCTGACTGGTCCTGGCCCAGGTTTCCACCCATCACATCATTGCACGGACCAGCTGGGGGAAGTGAATGCTCTCAGGATGAGTTGGCTCAGGGATAGCCTGAGTCTTGGATGGCCTAGGTGGAGAAAGAGCTTTCTTTTTCAAATCTGGTCGAATGTCTTTTGTTAGACAGTTTCAGCTAGAACTATTTTCATAACATTTACAATGCAACATGGACAAAGATTCCTGTGGACCCCAAACAAGAACCTCATAAAAGATAGTGTAGGGTGCCCCCCGACACAGGGTACCTCCTTAAACAACCTCTAAGGGCCCCGTTAGACCCCCTCACCCAAAAACCTCTCTTCTGCTGGCTTGTTACAACTCCAGGAATTGCCATCTTTAAAGTTTCATTCCTTTGGGTTAAGATAGTGTCCCCTGTCAAAATACAAAAATTCCTGGGAAGGATAACACATTGAGTATCAGTCTCCAGCATCTTAGAATTCATTTATCATGTTTTCATCACCCTCACCCCGACCATCTCAGCAGCCCCCTCGCTGGCTGCCCTGCCGCTGTTCTCCCTCCCTCCCAGTTCATCTTCTCCTCTTCTGCCAGTGATTGTTAAACATAAAGAAAATCAGTCCTTGTCGCTTCACTGCCTAAAAACCTTTCATTCCCCTCCTCCTACAGACTACAACTCAAGCCTCTTAGAATTCAAGGCCTCTCATGTGTTAGCCCCTGCATGGAGATGGCAGCCCTACACCTCCATCACCCATACCCTGAGCATTTCCCAAACAAACCAGGCTCGTTCACGCCAGTCTTTTCCCACACTGTTCCATTGGCCCTTCCTCAGCCTCTGCTCCTGAAGAATTCCACCCCACCTTTTGAGATCCACCTGAAATTTCATCTTGATGGTGCTGGGTTTCCACATTCCACCCCACTCCCTCTGCCTTTCTCTTCATTCCCCAAATTCTTTGTGGGGGTCTCTACAAAAACACTCATCACATGGTCCCATGATTATATATGAACATAGTGAATATGATATTCTTTCAAATACATAGGAATATAACAACATAATCATAATAATATGGATACAGTAATATTTCTTTCCCCCTTTCAACTGTGAGCTCTATGGGCAAAGACTGTGTCTAAGTCATGTGCATGCCCCAAATCTCAGCACCTGGTACACAGCCAGCCTTCAAAAAATACATGTTCTCTTCCACCACTGACAGTCAGCTGGGAGATTTTTATCTGAGAAAAAGAAGGATACTGCAGAGTGGGGTAAAAGCAGCCAATGCATTGTACATTAGTCTAAAGACACCAGGCAGTCACTTGAAGACTGGATGAAGGAGAAGAATGATAAAAGACAAGAACCCAGGAGGCACCCCCAACTTAGTCACGTTTTCCAGACCAGCCCACACTTAGCAAAGAGTGCTAGCCACTTACAGCTGTTAAAACCTCTGGGCCAGAGTTTATACCATTTTATTTTGATCCCCATGTTTTTTTTAAAGTATAGGCAAATGTCATTTAAAAGTATAGGCAAATGTCCAAATGGGTGTGTTATCTTTTTGTTACTAATTTTTAACTTCATTGTGTTGTAGTCGGAAAGCATGGCCTATGTGTTCCTGGCTTTTTGGAATTTGGTAACCCTCTTTGTTGCCTAATGTATAGTCAGTTTCTATAAATATAATATATACATAGGAAAGAATATGTAAGCTCCAACTGTGGGGTACAAGGCTCCATATATGGCCACCAAATTTATCCTGTTCAGTGAGCAGTTCAAAACCACTACAGCTGGACTCATTCTTGGTCGGCTTAATCTAAAGGGCATTGCACTTAACATCTCCCGCTGAGATGGCGGGGGTCTCCTTCTGGCCCACTGATTCTCCACAAACCTACCTGCTCCCTCTTGCCTCAAACCGTTGTCAGCTCCGAGGAAGAGAGGGTTTACATACTACAAAGCTACACGTGCAGGTTAATTGCTACTGTTGAAAATTTTCACAGCAACTCTCATCATCTTGACAAGACAAAAATAAATTTTTATAGCTTTTATAGGCCCTCTCCTCACCTTCATCATCATCACGCCCGATTGCTGAACACTTATTGGGTGCCGGCTGTTCTCATTTATCCCTGGTTTTCTTCTCAGGTGCCCATGAGGAGGCGCCATTAGTCGCCAAGGGACGAGCCTTGCTCAGAGCCCAAATTAAGAAAACGGCAAAGCCTGGAGTGGAGCCCAGGTTGGCTTGTCTCCAAAACATATGATTTTATTATGTTTTGTTTCATTACTTACATTGCTTTTCTAATGATGAACTATTTCATATACAATAATAATAATATAGATAACATTATATAGGAGGTGTAAAGAATAATGAAACAAAATAAATGTCCCCACCACACAGCCTCAAACATAATATATCTGAATGCTTTAGAATCTACTCAGTCCTCATTACCTTCACCCCCTTCTCCAGGGTAACCACTCACTTGAATTTTATCAGTATATTTTTTTCCCACCTTGCTTTTTTCTCAACAGTTTTACTATATATGTATGTGCATAGGTATGTGAAATGATATGTTATTGAGCTGTGCATAACTCTGAACTTCATTTAAATGAATTCATACTACACGTATTCTTTTGCAACTTAGGAGATCCATCTGTATAGATGTGACTGGAGGAATACATTCATTTTTCGCTGCTGTATAGTATTCCACTGTATGATTATATCACCATTTTAAAAATTTTTTCTGCTGTTCTTGGACATATAGTTTGTTCCAACTTTTTGCTATAACAATGGTGCTCTAAATAGACTTATTCTTGAGGTACATATGCAAAGGTTTCTCTAGAGCGTAAATGCTAAGAGTGAGTCTTAGTCAGCTTGGGCTGCCATAGAAAACACTACATAGACTGGGTGGCTGAAACGACAGGCATTTATTTCTCACAGTTCTGGAAGCGAAAAGTCCAAAATCAAGGTGCCACTATGCTCAGTACCTGGTGAGAGCTCTCTCCCTGGCTTGTAGACAGCCACCTGATCACTGTGTCTTCACATGGCAGAGAGAGAGAGAGAGAGAGAGAGAGAGAGAGAGAGAGAGAGAGAGAGAGAGAGAGAGAGAGGCAGCAAGCTCTATTATAAGGGCACTAACCTCATATGAGTGCCTCACCTGCATGGCCTCTCTGAACCCGATTATCTCTCAAAGGCTTCATCTCTAAATACTACCACATTATGGGTTAGAGCTCCCACATATGAACTGGAGAGGGCCCACAATTCAGTTCATAGCAGAGTGGAATTGCTGGATGATAGTCTATGCATATCTTCAACTTTACTAGATACAGTTGGTCCTCCATGTCCGCACGTCTACATTTGCAGAACAACGGTGGATCAAAAATACTTGAACTATATATATATATTCACTTATAGTTGACATACAATATTATACAACATCAGCTTCAGGTGTACAGTGCAGTGATCAAGCCTTTACCCCATCCATGAAGCGGTCTCCCTAACAAGACATGTGACCATCTGACACCCTACAAAATATTTACAACATTATTAATTATATTCCTCGAACTGTCTTTCCATATGTGTGGGAGCGGAGTCAAGGGAATTGTAATAGATATGTATCATATGGGAGTGTATGTAATAGATATGTATCAAGTGGGGCGGTGGATTGGGGGAGGGGGGTTGTCACTTTGAGGGGTAAAAAGTATAACTACTGCACTGTGTTGTAGAGCTGAAACTAATTTTTAAAAATGTTTATTTCACAATAAAAAAACATATTTCAACAAAATAATTCTAGAAAGTTGATCACTAGACATTACAGTACAACTATTTACATAGGATTTACATTGTGTTAGGTATTGTAAATAAGCTAGAGATGATTTAAAATCTATGGGTGATAAGCATAGGTTATATGCAAACACTGTGCCATTTTATGTAAGGGACTCGAGTATCTTCAGATTTTGATACCCATGGGGGACCTGGAACCAAGCCCCTGCAGATTCCAAGGGACAACTATATTGCCAGACTCTTGTTGTCTAAAGAAGGCAATTCAAAATCCGTGTTCCTGACTGGCTTCCTCACTGGACCACCTGTGCCCTTCAATATGCCCGCCATTAACATCTTTCAGTCAGATTCAGAATTTTTCCTCTCCAAGGGTTTAAGAATCTTTTATATGTGTCCTAACCTGTTTCTCTTTCCCACCCGCTCCCTCAGTCACCCTGCCTTGTTTGTTTCCTCCCCACCTCTCCTTCTCCCCACCTTCCCGGTGATGACACTGGTTGACACACGCCCACACCCTACCTGTGCTCCGGGAATCTGGAGTGCTTCCAGGGGCAGAGCACAAAGGAGTGTTTGTCTCTCAAAGGCACCCAGAGGAAAGGTGCCAATCGCCCCTACAGTTCACCACCGTGACTAACCCACACAGTTACAGAATCTGTGGGCACTGAAGATCCTAATGGCGGAAGAGGCCCAAGGAATCATCATCTAGTCCCCCTTTAACACAGAAAGAAATGCAGTCCCAGGGGAGACAGTGCTTTGCCCGAGGTCACCAAGCCAGTGAGGAGCAGCTGTGTGGGACCTCTTAGTCCTGTGTTGTAAGCAGAAGTTACCATCCAGGAAGTTTGTAGGGACAGGGGTGATATTATTCCATGTCTAGGCTCTGGATGCAAACAGCCTAGTCTCATCATAGTCTGAAAAAACAAGTAATAATAGTGTTCAAAATGAATCACCTGTTTAGTGAATTTATTATTGAGGGCCAATTTTATGTCCAGCCAAAACTAACAACTCTCAGTATATTATAGCAAGGAGTTTGTTTATAGTATATGACAATTAATACCTTGTTACTCACTTTTCCTTTATTTATTCAGTAAGTATTTATTGAGTAGCTCCTATGTGCCATGTTTTAGGGAGATGGGGGGCAGGGGAGCAGGTATGCAACAATCCCTGCCTTTTTGGAGCTTACTTACTAATGGGCCACGACAGACGATAAACAAAAAAACAGAAACAACAAACACATAGAAATATCAGTGTGTATGTGTCTGTGTGTGTATCAGGGGGTGACAAGTACTACGAAGAACAAAGCAGGGTAACAGAGATGATGAGAAATAACAGCCGACAGGAGGCGCTGTTTTAACAAGGGCAAGGCGGTGTTTGAGCTTCCAGCAGAGACTGCCGGGAGAGGGAGGAGGCAGTGTAGATATGAGGTAGAGCACTTCAGGCCGAGGAAACAGCAAGTGTAAAGATCTGAGGTAAGGGGCTGCTGGTTAGCTCAGTTGTTTAGAGCACAGTGCTCATAACACCAAGGTTGCCGGTTCGATCCCCACATGGGCCACTGAGTTGCACCTTCCACAACTAGATTGAAATAACTACCTGGCTTAGGGCTGATGGGTCCTGGAAAAACACAGTGTTCCCCAATTTAAAAGAAAAAATCATGTTAAAAAAGAAAAGATCTGAGGTAAGAGCCCTCCTGGTATTCAGAGAAAAAGCAAGGAGGCCTGTGTGATAAGCGGGGTAAGCAAGTGAGGGGAGTCAGAGGAGATGAAGTCAGAGTGCTCACACAGGGCTTTGCAGGTCCTGGGGAAACTTTGGCTTTTACCTAAGTGGGATGAGGAAACTATTAGTTTCCCACTGCTGCTATAATGCATGGCGGTAAACAAACGCTTAGTGGCTTAATACAACACAAATTTAAAATCTGGCCGTTCTGGAGGTCACAAGTCTGACATGGGTCACACTGGGCTGAAATCAAGGGGTCCGCGGGGCTGGGTCCCTCTTTGGAAGCTCCAGGAGAAAGTCCCTTTCCTCAATTTTTTTTTAGCTTCCAGAGGCTGACCTCATTCTCTGACTTGTGGCCCCCTTTCTCCAGCTTCAAAGCCAGCACCATGGGATGAGGACCTTCCCACATGACTTCTCTCTGGCTCATTCATTCCCACAACTCTACATCTCCGAACTCAGCATGGGAAGGCTATCTGCTCCTAGGGACTCACGTGATGAGGTTGGGCCCACCTGAATAACCCAGGGTACGTTTTCCATGTCAAGGTCCATACCTTTAATCACATCTACAAAGTCCCTTTAAGCATGTGAGGTGACACGCTCATAGGCTTTAGGCATTAGGCCTGGACATCTTGGGGGCCGTTAGTCTGCCAACCACCCAAACCACCGGAGGGTTTGGAGTAGAAGAGTGACCTGCTATCTGAGTAGCTGCCAGGTGACAGGAGGAGCGGAAGTGGGTAGGAGCAGTGGAGGTTGTGAGAGGTGGTCTTTTTTTTTTTTTTTTAAAAGGGGTTTTTTTTTTTTTTTTTTTTTTAAAAGGGTTTTTTTTTTTTTTTTTTTTTTTTTTTTTTTTTAAAGATTTTTATTGGGTAATTGGGGGGATGGGAACAGTGCTGGGGAATTAGGGGAAGGGGAACAGACAAGTTGCTGTCGTTTTGTTCTTCAGTCTAGTTGTGGAGGACGCTGCTTCACTGGCCCAAGTTGGCACCATCATTGCGCTCTTCGCGGGCGAGGCAGATCAGTCGCCGGCTTCTGGACGGCCGTTCACTGCGGCTGCTGGCCGCTCACGCTGGCTGCTGGCTACATACGGTAGCCCCTGGCAACCCACTGCCACAGGGACTGCAGCCTATGCCGTCGCCAGCAACTCATGGCAGCCCAGCTCCAGGTTGAGCTGTTGTTCAGCATCTTAGCTGTAGAGGGCAGTGTCACTGGCCCTCATATGTGGGATCCGAACCGGGGCCCTCTGGCATCCCAAGCGAGTTCTTAACCATCGCACCACTCGGCTGGCCCGAGGTGGTCTTATTGTAGGGATATTTTAAAGATAGAGTCCATAGGATTCCCTGACAGACTGAACAAAAGAGGGAGGGTCATCCAAGGATTTTGTTCACCGACTTGGAGAATGGAGTTGCTTGTTGGAGGGCAAGACTTGAGGACAAAACAACAGATGGGCAGCCATGAAATCAAGTAACACTTCCACCAACAAAGTTAATCTACGCACCTACTCTGGCCCCCAGCTTTCAGGAGCTTTTATTTCAATTAGGGAATCAAAACACACAAGATAACACAACTGGTTACTTACATCAGAACTTATTCCTAGAAATGTACGCTATCCCCAAAGCTGTCGTCTCAGGAAGCCATATACATTTATCCCAGGGCTGCTGTCCAAATGTCCTTGGAATTCCTTTCTAGGAATTGGATTGATTGATGGACCGTACAAGAAAACCGACCTCGTCATTTCTCTTTCAGAAGATCAGTTTAAACACTTACTGAATGTTCACTGGACCTGACTCGTCTTCCAAAACACTGAAACCATGTTTCCCAGAATGACAATCTGCCACCACTGAGGATATTCAAATACCCAGCTGTGGCTATGTCACTGGGAAAATCAGCGATTATCTCCAGGGAGGACAAATTTCCTCAGTGGAAGTGAGAGCCATCTCTCTCCTGCAGCTCCAGGTGTTGCCATTCGTATTGGGATGGGGGACAGGGGAGTCTTCTTAACAGCCCAGTACTCCCTCACCTGAATGTATAGATTCAGGTACAGTATGGCTTAAAAATTGTGTGGCTTTATGATAGTGTATCACCCATATATTTCATAAGAGACCTTTTCTCTGGTTTCAACACCAGGTATATTTATGTTACTCGTAAGCTACTAGATTGTTCAAATCGTGTGGTCCCAGTGAACATATAACTGGTTGTATTTCTTGCTTCATTGTAAGGGCTAGAAAATTCTCTGGACCCAGTTTGCTCCGTCGTAAAATGTGGGTGCTAATCGTCTCTTCTGAAGGTCGTGTTGAGGAGAAAATCAGGTATTTCACATAAAGCACTTCACACAAGGCCTAAGAAACTCTTGAGAAATCTTGGCTGAGATTGTTAACCTCGACCCATGTGTGGGATCACATTTACTAGAACACTGCTCACCTTTTGTTTTTCCCTAGAAGAACTTTCTACTTTCAGGCTCCAACTGATTTTGTTTCTATCTTCTGATTCTTATCTGGTTCTCCTAAAATTCCCTCTGAGGAACTTGTCTGCCCAGTTAGTGGTGGGGATCGGAAGGCATGGTCTTCTCCCCTTTCCCTCGCTTCCTGTCTCCTCTGACTGCCAAGCCATCCCAGACACATGCAACAGCCCCGGCCAAACCAGCATCCTATAAAATATCAGCCTCCCACTTCCTTCATGATGGACATACAGATGTCAGCTACTGCCTGGACATCACCTGCAGAGAACAACACAAAGATCTTACAGGTTCCAGGTGGGAAACTTGGTCTCCAAAGATCAGACAATTATGTTCGCGGATTTCCCACTGTGCAAGTTGACAGTGGAAAGTTCGTGAATGTCATTGTCCAACTTTTGTATGCTGATACCTGGATGCTAGGAGAGAGAGGTGAGATCTATCTATGTAAACATTGGATCTCCATCCCTTGCAATTAAACCAACACCTAAGTTTTGCATTAACCTGAGAAATAACCACATGCGGTGCCAGGAGGGCGTTTCTTCTGTTACAGGGAATTTTAGGGGCATTGTAACAGCGAGTGCCTGAAGTCCATGGCTCATGCTTCAAATCTGATTCACTAGTGGCTCAGTTGTTCAATGCGGGAGATAGTTTTGACCAGAATATCTATTAGAAGCACCCCCCCCCACACACACACACACACACACACACACCAAAGACAGTGAAAGACAGTCCATTTTCTATTTGGCCATGGGGTCGACTGGGCCCTAAGGGCAGCCTGAGGCCCCTCTCCACCCACTCCTTTCCTTTTCCTCTTCCTCCCCGAACCCCTCCCTGCCCTTAAAGAACAGTCATGACCCATGGTTGTGAGGCCATTGTCCACATTAGATGAGAAAAGAGATTTAAAAGTGCCTCACACTGTGCCTGGCACACAATGGTCACTTTATTAATGTCAGGTTAATTGTTTTTCTGATCCCCCATGTTTGCCCACCAAAACCATAAAGTACAGACCCCAATGGACCAAGTGCCCCTGGCTGTGAAGGTCCCCATCTCCTGGAGCCTTCCCCTGTCCATTTACATCGTCTAAGTCTCAGTACAGCACTGATGGGCCAGCCATACCTTTCTTTCTTTCTGAGGCTCCAGGACGTTGTAGAAACGTCTAACTGCTTGATTTGACAAATGACTTTCTGAGTGGAAAGGGGTTTTACATTTAATACATATCATAAGAGACATCAGAGCTATGCTCAGGAGATCAAATAGTTTCTTCAGCTAAGAATGTAAGCATGATCCCTATTAATATCTTTCCAACAAAGGCCCTGGGCTCCCCACCCCCTGTTATTCTATGATCTCAGTTTATTAATGTTGCAGCCCCTCCCCCTGGTTAAGCTGCCCTCACCGCAGACTCTCATTCCAGCCTGATGTATACCCTCAATAGAACACACCTCCTTGGCAAGCATTTAATGTAAAAAAAAAAATCCTTCATGATCATAAATCGTAAAATCAAACAACTGAACACCATCTCCTGGGAAATAAAATCTGAAAAGTGAAGAAGGGAAAAGAGAGGGCTATGATTATTTTAATCCTATTCCAGACATTCAAGTACTCTCCCCAAACAAAACCCAAATTAAATACGAGCCTTATTAAAAGGGATGAGGGCTGTGCAAAGGTGTAAGATAATGTTTGACAAATAGTAGATGCTCAGTTAATGTTTATTAAAAAAAAAAAAGTGCATACATCCAGGCAGCCCTGTGGACGACCCTGCCCAGCCAAGCCTCAGCCTGAACAGACAAGGTGAGTTCTTGTTTACTAAAGTCCCCACCCGGACCCAGGGTACTGTGATTGTCAAAAGCACCTTCATGCTTATTAGCTGGTTTGGCTAATGCAACATAGAGAAGCTTGCACCTGGCCTCTCTGAGGTGCCTCAAAGAATGGATTAAAACAGACACCCCCACTCAGACATACACGCAAACACCGAGAAAATCCTGTGCTCACAAGATTTTGGAACCATCTAAAGAGTTTGGAATTTCTGTCAGCACTACAAAACTTGCTGAGATTGGGACCACTGATGCGTTACCAAAACTGGAGTGAATAAACCCTGTCCTTTACCACAGCCACCAACAACAAAAAAAGCATCAGAAGGATACTGACATGATAGGATGGATACTTTGGCTCTAGAGAAGGTCAAAAGGGCAAACATACCAGCCAGAAAACTGCCCTTTTATTTAGCCGATTCAACCCTGAAATCAATGGCAAAAGCCATGTAATTCCCTGGTTCTCAGTTTTTGCATCTCTAAAATGGGAACAAAGAGTTTGGCTCCATCTACCTGCCAGGAGTCTTAGGAGAACAAACTTAGATACAGCATAAGAGTTTTGAAGAATAAAAAGTTATACACACACACCCGCAGCAATAGATGAAGGATAAATGACATGAGAACCCACGAGAGGAGGTTCTTGGTACTGAGTTATGGAGGGAGTTCCTTGCCAACATTATACTAGGGGACAGGAGTAAGAATGATCATTTACCACACATAGATTGCTGTGTTCTTTCCTTAGAGGGCTCTGTCATATTACCTAGGTTCAGAGCCTTGGCTGTCCTGGGTGTGAACCCCAGAGCTGCCATCTACCAGCTACCATGTTTCCCTGAAAATAAGACCGAGTCTTATATTAATTTTTGCTCCAACAATCTACATTTATTTATGTACGAAAATCTACATTTATTCAAACAGTCATGTCTGGCTGATGATCTTAACTGGGGCTTATGTTTGGCATAGGGCTTATATAACAAGCATCCTGAAAAATCATGCTAGGGCTTATTTTCCAGTTAGGTCTTATTCTGGGGGAAACACGGTACATAACCTGGAGCTGGTCCCTTGGCCTCCCGGGACCTTTGCCTCTTTACCTGAAGGGTGGGCTAATAGCCTCTCCTTCACAGAGAACCACTGTAAGAGCCCAGTGAGGTAGGCAAGGCCAGAGCACACAGAGGTGCTACACAGAGGTGCTGCACAGATGTTAGCTCCACCTGAAAGTTGTCCTTCAAAGAAACCTTTCCACCCTCAGAGGGGAGAAGGAGCTTCCTTACAGCTTCCTGTGTAAATTTGTCTCAAGTTCTGCCTCATTGCTCTGGGTTTCCTCCCACCACCCTCTCTGTGGCACTTCTAGAGCCTTGGAGAGTCACACGCTGGGAAGCAAATGGCCCTTTGCCTGTGCTCTGTTCCCTGCTGGTGGAGGCAGTACCCAAGGGGAGGCAGGATGGCCTGATGTGGTAGGGGGTGGCAGGTCTGGACAGACAGCTCTAGCATCTCCCAGCAGCCTCCAAGCAGTGTCAGTAAGCAAAGGGGTGAAGCCAGTGAAACCCTCTTGCATGGTTTTCCCACCTGCATTTTAGCACCTTCCCCCCCAACAAGGCCCAGATCTCCCCCAGGAATTGCTGCACCAGCTTGCCCCTCCCCCCACGGGACCAGACCCTCTTGCCAAAGCCTCCTTACACTCAGAACTCTGAGATCCAGACAGGACGTGGAGACCATCTCATCTGGAGTCTCACCTTGGTCCTGAGTTCCCTAACTGTCCTAGCAAGCAATAATGGGAATACTGGTAATATTCTTGATATTTCAAAAAGTTATTCCTAAAACATACACATGTCTCATATGAGACTGGACAGGCTAATTGGGTCTCGGGTCTCTTTCGGATGGGATTATATCAATTCAATGTGATCACTCTGGTTAGCTGGTGCAGATAAAAGTTCTGATTCGTAGTTTGTAATTTCAAAGTGGCAGCAGTTATTACTTAATGAATGCTGTTTGACAAACATTTTTTTCTGAACAAGGAGCCCATGGGGAAAAATAATGAAAGGGCTCCTTAGTGGCAGAAAGGCTCCAAACCACCAAGCTCGCCCATTTTACAGGTGAAGAAATAGAGTCTTAGGAGTTAGGTCTCTCTCAAACCCGAGCAGCTTCCCTGGGACAGAAGCACGATGATGAATGACAACCCTGGTGCTTTGCTTCCAGTGCTGTTTGTAAAAGCTGCCCTGCCACATCCAGGTTGTCGTCCACTCCACACAGCCCTGCGCGTTACTAGGTGACACCTAATAAGGAAATTACACGTTGTTGGCCTATTGACATACATATGTCAACGGGTCCTTCTATAATTGTGCTGTCCCTTACGTGAGATACATGTGGATATTTAATTTTCAATTCATGAAAATTAACTAAAATTTACAATTCAGTTTCTCAGCCACATTTCAAGTGCTCAGTAGTCACACGTGGCTAGTGGCTACCGTATTGGGCACGGCAGACATAGAGCATTTCCACGGCTGCAGAAAGCTCTACTGGGCAGAGTAGACCAGGAGTAGTGACTCTAATAGGGACGCATCTGGAACCTGTGGTTGGGCAGAACATGGAGGTACTTTGCATGTCCCCCAGGCTTTGCCCAGACTTACAACCTGTGAGTCACCAAGGACCTGAGAACCTTGAGGGAGAAACTGCCTAAAGGACCAACTCCTTCTGAGACTGGCCCTCTGGCTTCCATGACCAGAAGCCTCTCTCAAGATTCAGCCACCCTGAATTTTTACAAGTCATTCTTACAAGTCACAGGAGAAGGAGCACTAAAGTGGGAGTCAGGAGAAGGGGGTTTCAGTCCCAGTGTTGCCTATGACCAGCTGTGTGTCTTCAGCAAGTAGCTCTCCCTCTCTGGCCCTCAATCTCCCCCTAAGAAAACAAGTATCTTCTGTAGTCTTCAAATTCCATGCTGTCCCATCATCGTGTCATTCCTCTCTCTTGGGTACATGTTTTACTTTTCCTGGGTGTGTGTACATTTAGAGAATTTTTCATCTTAATCAGGGGAGTAGTGGAAGGGGCAGAGGTAATCGCCTTTGCCAACACCAAAATATGTTTCAACGTAGAGAAAAAGCTCTGATGAGATTCTAAGGCAGCGGAGGGGCTTTGGGGTATTGTCTTCCATGCAAGAATCCAGTAGAGGGGGATATTGCATAGAGGCGATTTCCAACTAGGCTTTGCCTAAAGCTTGTCATTGTGAGTGCCCAAACTCAGAGGGCAGGAAATGTGTCTTTTTTGGTTGTTGTCCTCATAGGCCCCCAAATCTCCTCTCCGTACACCAAGACTTAATGAGTCACAGCGAGCAGCCTCTGTACAGGCCCAGGAAAGCCCCTCACGCTCTTTCCGTGCCTTTAGCCCTGATGAATTTTCCCTTCCCATTTCCAAATTATAAAATTGAAGCTATTTTCTCAGGTGCCTTACTTAGCAGCTGTCAAAAGTTGGAACCTGGCAAGATCAACAATGTCTTAAAGCTCGCAATTCACTAATGTCCCAGGTGGCTTTTTCCCTGCTCTGCCCCCCCCCCTTTTTCCCTCAGAGCAAATGTTCATGGTCCACCACGGTTGCCTGAGCCCCCTGGCAGTGTGCCTCTTTTGATAAAGAATGCTTTTAAGGAAATAAAATTGCATTCCCCATTCACTGTTTCCGAACGCCTCTTTTTCCTCCCCGCTGTGACAACGGGGCTCAAATCGTCCTCCTCAGATAAAAGTTGATCGGCAGCCACCGTCCACAATCTCTCACCATCTTCTGAGAAAAAGATGCACCCGGCCTCAGCACGGCAACTTGAAAGCAGAGGGTTTGTGGGAATTTCCAGCTCCCTTGCTTTCCCCCTTCAGTTCTTCAGAGGTGGAGGTGAGAGTAAAACATGTCGAGAACGCCGGTGACTGTGAGCGCCCACAGTGCAGGTGGACTTCCCAGTGAGACTGTCACAGGAAGGCTCTTTTCCTTGTAAAGGTCCCATGTAAGGCTTAAGGTTTGAGAAGGTGCCTGGATCCACCCTCACCAGCATCTCCATGCCCCAGGCTTTCCAGCCCTGGGAGGCGAGGGAGAAGGGGTGCTGAAGTCAGTGGCTTCCAGCAGGACTGTCCTGTCCCTTACCTGTCCTACGAACGGGGAGCTGTACATGGCAGCTCAGCTGCTATCTTAAAACAATCAAAGAAAAATTTGTGGTAGGCGGAGAGAAATTTCATTGCTTGAGGTTTGTCTCCAAGCTGAATAGACTAACAAACAAGAAATGGGGGAGGGGGCATTCCTCAAGCAAAAATAAGGTGTACTTGCTGGTCTGAGTGAGAATTCTATGCAGAAATACATGCCTTGTGTTCATTAGGAGAGCCTTTGTGTGGGGCCATGGAATGTCCAGGCTTTGGGGCCAGATGTTGGATCAACTCCCATCTCCCAAGGCTTCAACTTGGATTGCCTTCAGCAAGCTGCCTAGACCCACCGATTCTTCGTTTTCTCATCTCTTATAGATTTGTTATTGCAAGGAATCAGTAAAAATCTGTGTGCAAGCACTCAGCACTGTGTCTGACATGTAGGAAGCATGTACTAGATGTCAGCTACTATCTTTACTTTGCAAATAAAATAATACCACAGTGTTCTTCTACGTTTAGAAGCAGAGATATATGAGCAAATCGTCTTTCCACAAGCTATGGGAACTTCCTTAGGACTGACGGTCTGATGCCTGTGTGACTTCAGACTGACCCACAAAGAAGTGTCATGGGGGATTTTGATGCATGCTTCCTAAAATTTTCTTCCTGTTCTACCCAACAGCCCTTGTGAGTTTGGAATTCTACAAATGAAGCCACATGGGCAATATAAATGGCAGAGTATTAATCAACCAAAAAACAAATATTTCTCAGGTCCCAGGGCAATAAAACCCTGTGAAAACACCCCACCTCCACCTCGTAATTTGTAAATCAGACACAAAGAGATTGGGTCCGTCCTCATTCTAGCCATCACCATAATATAAAGACCCTATATTTCATGTCATGGGATATTTTTCAGCCCACTTAGAGCATCATAGTGAAGTTTGGGGTATGTGTGGGGCACTGTGCCAACAACCCTGCGTGGAGCAGGGCACAGCCCAGGTGGTGTTAAATGGTATGTGTTTCAGTCTTCATCCTTGTTCCTCAGCCACACTCAAGCTGCTGCTCCCTGTACAACTCAGGGGCAGCACAATTCCGGAGAGTTCTAACCCCAGCCCCGCTGCTCCCGCAAGTGAGAGTTACATGATCACACAATATGAGCCTTGAGTCCACACAAATAAAATAATTGAAAAGGGGGTAAAGAAAGAGCATTGGTTCGAAGTCTGAAGACCTCAAGATTGGCTAGAAATTACCTATGACGCACGTCTCAAGTGATCGATCAGTAACACAGTGCCACCCTTAATTGAATAGTGGGCTGGCTTATTCATTCAGTTCACAAGTTTTTATTAAGCGCCTACTAAACGCCAGGCCCTGTGCTAGACTTTGGAGAATCGAGAATGAACTGGACGCAGGCCCAGACTAGAAAGCCCTCACAAGGGTGCAGGGGAGACGGACAGTGTAGGGTGGCAAGTGTCTTGCAGGGTAGCACTGGGCGCTGTGGAGACCACAGAAGTGAGACAAGCCCCAGACTGTTGGTGGTTAGCAGTTCTGCCTAGAACCAGGAGGCCAAGGTCCTGAGGTGGGAGAGTCAGCACAGCCTGGGGCACAGGAGGGCCCCAGGGGACATGGAGGAGGAGGAGGCAGGCTCAGGTAAGAGTGCCTGAGGCCAGCAAAGTCAGAGGGATCAGCTGCAAAGGCTGGCAAGTGGGGGCCTCGGAGAGGGTGTGACAGCCAGTAGGTGGGGAGCCTAATTCCAAAGCCCACATTCTCCCCTTAGAACCACGATTTCTCCGAGTGATAGTCGCACTCAGATTCACAACACACAACGTCGCAGCATCATTAGTGCTGAATTTGAAGAACCAATTTGAGTCGCTTATTCTGGGACTGGAAAAGACCTACAGGGGTCCTGTGAAGTTTTTCTTCCTGACCCTCAAACAGCTCCAGGAAGGCCACGTGTCAGGCTCCAAAGCTCTCTAACGAAGGACATGCCACAGCATTCTCAGATAATAATATCTGACCTCTCTCCTAGAAAATCAAGCAACATTTCCTCCCATGGCCCCTGTCACATTGTGAGCCAATGGTCTCTTGCTCGGCACGTGTCATAAAGAGCCTAATAGCATGAGCTTAATAATAACAACTTAAAAAAAAATAGAATGATGGAATGAATAAAATGCCCAGACATAGCACTTAACCCATCTCTCTACGTCAGCAACTACAAATGTAAATGCTGGTTGGTCTCGTCTATGGCAGGCCTGAAGCCAGCTCAGCCCCACACTTAGGTAGGATTTCAGAGGCGCCAAAAAACCTGCCCTCGGTGGCAGAATTCCAATAAGTTATTCATATTTTGAGTGAAGGCAGTGGGAGTTTGGGGTTTTGTTTGTTTGTTTGCCTTTCTTTTAAGCCGTAGAAAACTTCTTTCAAGTGGCATCTTGTAGATTCTCCCATATAAATCATAATAGCAAATTCTTAAATAGCATTTACTCTGTGCCAAGTGTTTTAACTCATTTAGTCCAACAACAACCCTATAAGACACAGTGTACTGTTATTGTTCATATTTTACAGATGACAAAATGGAGGCACAGAGACATTGAATGGCCTGCCCAACATCACGCAGCTTGGTAAGTGGCGGGCCTGGTGGTCAGACCTGGGTGGAGTGGCTCTCACTGACCCCACCGGTTGGCCCCAATGTAGAGGCATGTGAAAGCAACATGCCCCTGGTTGGAGGGCAGGGGTTTCCAGGCTCCATAGGGTGATCCTCAGGCATGTTCACGGAAGCTTAGGAGTCCATGAAACACTGCTTTAACGTCATTGGGTTAAGATATTGTCCACCAAGGGTCACTTTAAGACAGCACCTTGTTCCTGGAAGGCATAACAAATTAGTGCAATAGTAGGAATCCGTTTTTAAAAATCAGGTTCTTGAAAGAATGGGACTTCGGACAGGTCAGTGGTGACAGAGAGATCCCAGATGCAGGGCAGGTATGCTGGCCAGGGTGGACCCGGGTAGAGGGAAGGCTGGATTCCAGAGCCTGAATAGCAAGAGCGGAGGGTGATTGGGGAGAAATGACACCTCCAGGAACAAGTGCCCTGCTGTGCATGAGAGCTGGAGACCAGGCTCCAGCAAAGTGCTTGTGAGGCCATTTGCAAGGGCCTCGGGGCAGGCAATTTTCTGGGTGCTGAGCACTAAATAGCAGGGTTAACTCCCTGGCAGAGGCATAGCGTGACTAGAGTTGTGGGGTGGGTGAGAACAGTCTGACGTGAGAGTGTGTCAGGGCTCCCCAGGAGGTGACACTGAAGAGTTTTCAGTTTCTATCTTGATAAAAATTTTGTAGTTTTCACAATTGCAGAAGAAATAGAACCATGACTCATATTTCAGAATTGGCTGGGTGACTCTACTGTATTATCATGATTATGATAATTGCATGTTTTTCAGGGCTGATGGGGCATAGGGATAGAATATCGGGCACAAGGGGCATGTTATAGGGGGCATAGTGGGACACACATTGCCCTCACCTCATATCTTATGTTCAGTATCAGAAGCCAATGATTTATGTGGGTTATAGGTCTCAATGGACCAAAGGGCACATTACAAGTTTTGATATATCCACATGTGTATTTTCTGTTTGTTTTTAAATCATCTCTGAGTTGCATTTTCATTCCCTGTAACTACATGAGTTGAATTACTTGAGGTTCATCTTTTTTTAAAAAAAAAAAAAAAGAACTTTTAAAATTTGAGAATTTAAATGATAGGAATTGGAGTAGAAACTTTTAAGATTAAGTGATTGAGTGCTGATGACACACATAATTAAATCTTGACACTTTACAGGAACAATTAAAACACCTAGTGAAACTGAAAACCAGAGTTTTTGCCCTTTTGTTTCTAAAGGAGGAAACAAGTCAAAATGTCTGTGGCCTCTTGTAGAAGAAACAGACATGGGAACCAACCCACTGATAGATAGCACCTAGCAACTTGTCAACAACATAAGAGATAATCAATTATTATTTGTTGAATGAATAAGTGATAAATACATATATGCAAGCATTCAAGCATACAGTCCATACATGTTGACATATAGGGCTCAATCTTATCATACTTTTAAGAACCATTTCTCGATTTAAGATTTTGATGGTACGTGTTCCTTTTTCAATACGTGCCCATTAACCTTGGAAATGAGTTTATACAGGAAGAGAAACTACTTTAATGTTCCAATGGTTATATCTTACACTTGTTCAGCACCTTTCACTCAGATCCTTTGATATTGTTCATATTTTCAATTCTCAGAACACCAGTGGGCTGCTAAGGCCCGAGCTGAAGGTCATGGTCTCCCATATCTCACACCATCACATTTGTCACTCTCTCTCTCAGGTGCTTTTGTGGAATGGAAACCTGATTCGAGAGACTAGTTCTCATTAAAAGATGATTCATTTGGATAGCCATTTGTTGAGTTGCCTACCTATATAGGCTTTGAGACAGAACCGTAGTCATTATTTCATTTAATCCTCCCAAGTGTAGTGTAATTCTGCGCATTTTAGGAGATAAGGAATCGTGGTCAGAGAGCCTTGTCCCAGCCACAGACAGGAAGGGGCAGAACTGGGATCCTAAGTCAGGCTGCATCCAACGCCGGTGATCGTTACATGAAGGGCTAACAGCATTACTGCAAACGGGAATGGAGAGACATGGCATATTGAGGGAATCAAGAGGGCTTTTAGGCCAATGGGTGGGGGTGGTACTTGGGGGGACCCTCCTGTTGACCCTCAATTCTCACTGTGTAACAATTTGACCAGTTGGATGCTGTAGGGGCCGCCCAACAGGTCACAAACCATCTCTGGTCCCCCTCCAGGCCAGCTTCCACACTCAGCCAGAGTGATTGACTGCAAGTCTGATGAGATTACTCACTTGTTGAAAGCCCTTCAGCACCACCCATTGCACTCAGATTAAAGGCCCCAATCCCCACAGGCCCGAAGGTCCTGCCTGCCCTGCCCTGCACACCTCTTTAGACTCATTTCACCCTTCTGCCAATGCTGTCTGCTCCCCAGGCACAGGGCATGCACTTCTTTTTCCCTGCCACAGGGCCTTTGCATGTGTTGTCCCTTTCCCCAAGGGCTCTCCCCACCTTGCTCTCCACCAGGCCACCTTCTTCCCCTCTTTTTCTGTCTCAGTTTAAATGTCCCTCCCTCAGAGAAGCTTCTCGTAATAACCAGGTGAGCCCCTCTGCAGTGCATCCCAGAGCCCCTCACCCTACTCATCTTTTATTAAATGGGATAGTTATTTGCATAATTACATCATCTCACACCTTGGCCAGAGGAAGAGATTTGGATTAAATGACACCTGTGAGGCAGGAAGCCATCAGTCTTGTTCATTACTGTATCCCTAGAGTCACCTTTGGCACCTGGCATATAGGAGACGCTCAATACATGCTTGTTCCACCCCTGAGGCAATTAATCACCACGCCAGACGCTGGCTGATCTGGTTCCAGACCCAGGGCCTAGGAATCCCCAATCATGTTCACTGTCTGATTTCCCTGCATTCTCTCAGAACCAATATGTGAGGAGCTGGTGAAGCAAATGTGTAGCACACATGTTAGAGGAGAATACTTACCACTCTGCCATCCCCTCTCCCCACCGCATTTTAGTAGCAACAGCTAACATTTATTACATCCTATGTTCTCACAGTGTGTTAAGAGATTTTCACACAACCTAAATCCACACAGCGCGACCCTGTTTAACTTACTAATTCAGATCCTGACCCTGCTCTGTTCACCTCCAGCTGCTCCATCTCACTTACAGTAAAAGCCCAAATTCTAGGCATGGCCTGGAAGGCCCAGAGGATTGGCTCCTCGCTGACCTCTCCCCTACCATTCTCTGCCCCCTCTCACTCAGCTCCAGCCACACCAGTCTCCTTGCAGCCCCTGGTACACACCTCCCTGGGCCTGTGCGTCTGCCATTCTGTCCGCTTGGACCCCTCTTCTCCCAGGTAGCCACTAGTCTCTAGCTGTAGCATCTGCTGTCAGTGTCACCTTCCCTGACCGTTATCCTGCACTCCCGTGGCCCATTTCTTGCTGTATTTTTCTCCATCATGTACCACCATCTAACATACTACTGCTGCTACTGGTCTATTTATTTATTATCGGCCTCACCGCATTGGAATAGGAAGCACCATGAGGGCGTGGATTTCTGTCTATTTGTTCATGGCTGGGCCCCACTTCCTGACACAGGGAACTCAACAAATAGTTGCTCCTTGAGTAAATGTTGTCATTTCATCCTTATGTTAATTCCAAGGGATGCGTACACCACCCAAACACCTCCCTTGCCACCTGTTTTTGTCAAGGCCACCCCGGCACCCCTCTGGTAAGGTGAGAGAGGAGAAACCAACGAAACTCAGGCCTCCCAACAGTCTGGGTTCACACCACGACCCCCAAACAGCCTTATCCAAAACAGGTGCCCTGTTTCAATGTCCCACTTCTCTAGTGGAGCCAAAAGTGGGTTTCCTTACATACGTATCAGTCATTCATTTGTCGGTTGTTTTAGCTGTAGCCAACCAACATAACATGGAGCCCCGGGGTGAGCCAGGAAGGCCCCGCCCTTGGGGATCGCAGAGTTAGAAAGCCACCCCCAACAGCCATGTTGAACCGCTTTCCTGCTCATTTATTTTTCTAATCTCAAATATAGATTGTGTTACCTTTCAAAATACAGGGCATTTAAGAGAAGCAGTGCTCATGGCTAGAACTGAGAGAGGTTCTTTCATACCTTCTGGTCACAACCTCCAAGGGTGAGAGGGGTGCAGCTTGGTCCCAAGTCGGAAAACACAGCGTTTTTTAAAACCAGGCAACGGCAATGTTTCTGCACATAGGACGGGTTCTGGGCCCTGGGATAGCAGTGAACTTGGTCATTTTTTAATTTTTTTCACTTCAAACGCCATTTCTCTGATTTTTTTTCCCCAACCCATGACCGCTTAGTGTTGCTGTTAATTGCTCCAAACATTTTGCTTATACTTAAGGCCTTGTAATTATCTCACAATAAATACACCCAAAACATGCTTTCTTCTAGCTCCTCACTTCCTGCCCTGGATCTACTTTTCTATCCCTTCCACTAGCTTCACAGCTTTGTCATTTCCAAAGTTGCCTCCTGTACTCACGACAGCCAGTTTCTTCTGTTCATCAAGCCAGTGCTTTCAAATCAATTTCTCTCTCTCTCTCTCTTTCCCTCCCTCTCCCTCTCTCTCAATCCCTCTTTCTTCATCAGCAAACCCTTCTGTTTCGGTCTCACGAGGAGGCCCCCTCCCTCCTGCTACCCCACCCCAGGGAATATGAAGAGGAAGGATTAATATTAGAACTGAAATCAAACGTCAGTTTCAGCTAACCAGAGCAAGACATACTTTCACCAGGTGTTTCACATCTTGCCCCCAGAGGCAAATGAGGGTCACAAAAGCAAAGGGTGAGGACCTTTTACCCCTTACACTTACAGCCTAGACTGTCAAAATCCACACCTGCTTCTGAATAAATGGGATATGGACTTGCCTGCACACTCTGATTAGAGAAACTATCAAGCCTCCATGCACCCTAATTAATTCATTAATGCTGTCCTTCATTTATGCAGCAGATAGTATTATGCCTTTGACTGCTGAAGGTTTTAAAATCAAATCCTCAAGAGTGCTTGCTCTATTAATTGCACATAGTCTTACGAGGCATTACTCTTATTGAATGGAATTCAATTGATAAAATTCAGTTCCTTCATTTGAATCCCCATGGTGTTTTCTGATGTGGCAAAGCAGCACTGGACTAGGGCAAAGGAGAACTGGAGAAGAACCCCAGGTAGTCTACTTATTGGATGATTAACCATAGGAGAATCACATGATTTCTGCAAGCCTCCGTCTGCCTTATCCATAAAATGGGTGTGATACCAATTGCTTCACCTACATCACAGGAGTTGCTATATCTTATTTATCTAAGTGTCCTTGGCAATCAAGGACAAAATGCCCGACACATGGTGGCCTTTCCAAAAACATAGATGGAACTGAAAAGATTGCAGTTACATTGAGCAAGTAGTAACAAAGGTCCTTTTTGCTGAGTCAAACATTACAGAGATAAAAGCCTCATCTCTACTTAACAAAATTCTATGCATCCACCAAGGCCTAATTCAAATGTGGTTTTAGCCATGAAGTAGTCCATTCCCCTAGTCCCAAGATAGGAAAGAGCCAAAGAGTTTGGGTGGTGCCTGAGACATCAGGCCATACCTAGGAGATACAGCCCACTGGAGCAGAGCCCTTGAGAGCTGCCATGAGAAGAGACCCAGTGCAGGTACTGGGGTCTGGAAACCCAGGCCCTTCCAGGGAAGAGGGACAAACCAAGAGCCCAGGGCAAAATGGGTCTCTGAGCTGTGGAGAGCTGGAATGGAGCAGATAGAATATCTGAGAAGAGAGTTGCGAGTTTCTGTGGAGCAAGAAGGTGATAGCAAGGGGCAAGTGGACAAGGACAGACTCATACTCGGAGTGCCTGGAATGTTCTCATGCAGCTGAATTGTGCTGGACAGAAACCATCCCACCCTTTCTCAAATCCTATAGCACTTCGTACTTATCAGGGCACTGCCCATGCTGTCCGTCCTTGTGGTTCTTTGAGGACGTGTGTGTCCTCTCTCCCCTACCAGAATGTAAACTGTTTGAAGGCAAGGGCCAGCCTTACTCATAGGTGTACCCTTTCTCAGCCCAGTGTCTTGCATATATAATCAGTATAATAAATATTTGCTTGATGGATATTACACTTGTTTGGCTTCAACTATGACCAAATAAAACATGATGCAAAATACTATTGAACCCTTAAACTAGTGTCTTCATCTAGTTTGATCATCTGAGTTTTGAATTTTCTCCCTATCCTTCAGCATTTTACAGCATGCTTAGTTTACTTATCCAAAAAAAAAAATCAAAAATCACTTCTAATTTGATTGTATGTTTCATACAAAATAATGTAGGAAGGGCTACCATTTATTGAGCATTGGCAAAATGGCTGGTGGTTGGTCTAAACCTTTTGGCACCCCTTCAAGTAGGTAGCACTATTGCTAAGAGGTGGCCGCTAAGCCGGGACTACATTTCCCAGCTCTCCTTGCACCCAGGTGAGGCCAAGAGAATAGGTCTCATCAAAGTAATGTGAATACAAACGGATGAGTCTCACTTCTAAGACCAGGACTTTGTTGTTGTTGTTGTTGTTTTTATTTTTTTATTGGGGAATTGGGGGGGATGGGAACAGCGGTGGGGAATTGGGGGAAGGGAAACAGACAAGTTGCTGTTGTTTTGTTCTTCAGTATAGTTGTGGAGGACATTGCTTCACTGGTCCAAGTTGGCACCATCATTGCGCTCTTTCCAGGAGAGGCAGATCAGTCGCCGGCTTCTGGACGACCGCTCACTGCAGCTGCTGGCCACTCACGCTAGCTGCTGGCTACATACGGTAGCCCATGGCAACCCACTGCCACAGAGGCTGCAGCCTAGCCGTCACCAGCGACTCATGGCAGCCCAGCTCCAGGTTGAGCTGTTGTTCAGCATCTTAGCTGTAGAGGGTAGTGTCACCGGCCCTCATATGTGAGATCCGAACCGGGGCCCTCTGGCGTCCCAAGCCAGTTCTTAACCATCGCGCCACTCGGCCGGCCTTAAGACCAGGACTTTTAAGAAACAGATAGGGCTTCTCCACTCTCTCAGTTCCCTTTGCCACCTGGAAGCAGTGGTCTCTGAGATGCCAGCGGGTGGGGCAGTCACAAGATGGAAGCCTAAATCCCTGAATGACCACGTGGAGGAAAGTCTTCTACTTTCCCCCATTTAGTCTATTACGTGGGCAAGAAATCAACTTGAATTGTATTAAACCACTTGAATTTGCCATTTAACTATTATAACAGCTAGTGTTACCTTAACTAATACAAAGTACCTACTATATGCCACGTGCTTCACACAACTTATTTCACTGAACACTTGCAATAGCCCTGCACCATAGGTCCTATCGCTACCCCTCCTTTTATTTTCCAAGTGAGTAAACTAAGACACAGAGGGGTTAAGTTACTTAGACAGGAGGTCACAGCTAATAGGTGTTGGAACTGGAATTTGACTGAGATTGGTCTGGCTCCAACTGCTGGAAATTTCTCTGTTCCAACTATATCATCCTGTCTTCCATCCATCAACTATCTTGAATTCTGTCTTTGACATCATTTTTAAATTAGGGGTTTCTGCCCTGATTCTGACCTACACTTTATAAAAGCAGTTTAGATATACGTCTCCCTTTCCTTCACAGAGCCCCTTCTATCACCTGGAAGAATTATGCATTCCAAGCCCTGGAGAGTTCTACAAAGACCTTAATTTCTTCCTCACCTGTTTTGACACAATTTTTTTATTACCAGAATCGAATTCTTTCTCTAAGGAAATATTTAAGCTTATTACTGCTTCTGTGTTTTTCACCAGTTGTGAAGGGTAAGAAGAGAATTCATTATGGGTTTTGAGTAGGGGATAGGAAAGAGAGTGGGGGAAAAAGAGAAATCATATGGATTTATCAAGTCCCGCGTGGTCCTTGCTTGCTTCAGAAAGCTCTCTCAAAACCTTTGTACTAATTCTCAAGCACTTTGTTGATAAAATTTATGCCGCCCACAGTTATGTCTGTGTTAGTTCTGTTTCTTTTTCTCCTTTTGACTGAGGTATAGAAACGTTCAAATGACTTATCCAGAGTCACATTGTATCAAGGGACAGAACTGGAAAGCAAATTACATCGCCATGAAAAGGCATAGAAAGAAAGGTCAGTATAAACTTATCTGCAAAAAGGAGCTCATAAAATAACACTTTTTCCCCTCCACTTTACATATAAAATGACAGTTACTCAAATTTAGAAAAAAGGAGGCAACCCAGATATTTTTTTTAATAATGGAAACTAACTCCTTTAGCTACTTCAACAGTAACCTTTCAAAAATGTATATACTTGCTGCCTTATTCAAGTGTAGTAACTATTCTTGATGATTCAAGATAAACATCAATTATTGAACTGGAGTGTTATCTAATGGACCAATTCAGTGAATATTGAAGAAAACAAGGCTGTTGGTCTCTACACTAAATATCCTCAAAGTGATGTGTAGTACTGGTTCAGTGCTGAGATTTTTTTTTTGTCTCTTTTGTTTACTAATGTAATTTAAGCACCTAGACCAGTGCCTGGCACATACGGTTGTTCAATAAACATTTGTTTAATGAATGTTTACTTTCCAATCATTCTGTCTCCTCTTTTTCTATCAGTTCATTTTTTGTCATCATTCCCTTTGCCTTTAATTTACTATTTCTAATCTGCCATGAGTTGGGGAACTAATATATATATGTGTATATATATATATATATATATATATATATACATATATATGTATGTACGTATATGTATGTATATATATGTATATATGGTATAGCTAGATAAAAGAAATTGTAATGTAACTCATCAAAACTTTTAGAACATTTTGCAATGATGGAAATTTCTTTGTGCAATGTCTACTTAACCACTATTAAGTACTTGAAGTATGGCTACTTCATCTAAGGAACTGAATTTTAAATTGTGTCTACTTGTAATTAATTTAAATAGCCTGTGTCACTAGTGGCTACTGTACTGGATAGCATGGGTTTTGAACAAGTTGCTATATAAGTCAATAAGAACTCGTCTGAAGGCTGGAGACAGATATTTTGAAAGCTCAGCAGCCTTCTTTCTTCTTCGTTTTCTTTTTATTCTGCCCTGTTTCTGAATGAATAATGAAGCCAATCAAAAGGCTCTCCAGGAGAGCTGGGCATAGGAGTGGAGTTGGACAGTGATTTAGCTCAAGGAGGACAGTTCAGCCTTAGTGATAATGTTTAGAAGGTCAAGGGCACTGACCGTGGAAAGCAGGAAAGCTCTGTCAAGGATGCTGCTGAGGCCAGGTGAGCCTGGAGAGAAAAGCTGACCTTTTCAGGGAGCCCTTCCATCTAGGTCACTCTGGGCAGGGAGCAAGGCAGGCAGAACCTCCTGAAACACCCAGGACCAGCTCAATGAAGAGTGCCCTCAGGCACCGAGCACATACCTGGCATCAGCCTGGGCAATGACAGTGCATTGATGTGGGGTATTTTAGTTATTGCTTTTTGTTTTGTTTTAATCCCCAGACTGGCTCACAATTTTTTCCAACACAGGACTTTAAGGAACCAGAATTGGCATAAAATCTCTTCTCTGTTCTTATCCTAAGAGGCAAGAATCATTCTAATCTAGCTGGGAAGCTTCAGGGTCTATTATCTGATGAGATGTGGGCTTTTCTGGGGGCATCTGTGTCTTTCAGGGTGACTTGGTGGTTTTCTGAGTAGGGTGGAGGCAGCTCTGTTTGCTGAATGGAGTCTACCCTTTGCATCTTTGTTTGAGGTAGTCCTTGGAGCTAGAACAACTTCAGCAATTTAGACTGCAAGGATCCCACACCAAATGCAAGGCTTGTTGTGTTCAGAAGTGGCATCTTCCCATCTATATGCAGGGAGAGAGAGCCTCATTGCTCTACATTGAGACATACATACCTCTTTGATGGTTCAGGATAGCATTGCTTACATGTAACCTGTAGGCACACATCACTGACTTGTATACCCACTTACTCCCAGTAAAAGGGACAGGTTTGCCTCAACCAACCACACTGAGACACCAGGTCCCTAGTTCATAACCAAATCTACACAATTCTTTCATTTTTAAAATAAAGTTATACCTATATATGTACGTAGAGATAGATTCATGTGTCTATGTAATATAATATAAAAGGAACAACTAATCATTAAAGAAAATGTAAAAAAAAAATTAAACAAAGACCCTCATCCAAAGACAACTTCAGTTAGCCTTTTGTTGTATTTCATACCTACCATTTCTCTATCCACAGAGAGATTTTTCCCTCTTAACCTAGTTGTAAGCATTTTATAATCAGCATCTTGCAAGTTGGCATATCATGAACATTTCCCTTATAATCATGCAGTTTAGCAAACATCATTTTCAATGTCTGCAGAGCATTCTGTGAAGAGCAGTTGCCATATTCACTTCATCATTTCCATTTTGAAAGACATTCATTTTATAGCAGTACACTTTTCTAAATTATGATAGCAAGTAACTGTGTGCGAAGGCTTGCCCCCAACACATGCCTGTCTGGGAAGACTCTTCTCAGTTAGGATAGAAGCACAGAAGGGTTTCTGAGTCTAAGGTCATGAAGATGGGGAGCCAAGGTTCAGGGTAGGTCAGCAGAGCCAAGTTCATGAACCGATAATCTTGACCTTTCTGGTGTTTCAGCTCCCAAACGCAAGACATACTGCAACAGGATTACCTGGGCATTTATTTAAAACCCAGATTTCGAGGACCCACCCCAGACTCACTGAATCAGGATATGCTGTGTCAAGTTTGGGCATGTGAACTTCGAACAGTCGCCAGGTGACTGTTTGATAACCAGTGCTTCGGGACAACAGAAACATCAGGTGGGAACGCATTTTGGAGAATGCCTTCTCAGTCTTCTGTTTATCTGTTGCTGTTAGGACTGCAGACAACAGGCCTATTCCTAGCCCTGCCGTTTGGCAGGGGGAAAACTCATAACAGCAATCAGTTCATTTCTTAGTTCCTTTCTGAAGTATTCACTTAAAAAAATTTTTTTTTCTAATCATTTCACCTAAAGGTATGGAAATTAAGACTCCACTGATTAAAAGCCCTGCCTTCCCCCTCCGTGATTTTTGAAAGCTAGCCCTTCCCCATGTGGAATTTTGTTATTTTTCTTAATACTTCCCTTGCTGAGTCCCTCTGCAATTTCCTCTATCAGGATTCCATGGTCTTCTGTTCTCGCTACCGAAGGACAGGGAGAGGTCCTCATCCGTTCTAATTAGAAACCTCGAGCACTTAACTGGAATTTCAGTGACATAATAATGTTACACTTCCGCCAAAGGAAAAGTGTTCGAGAATCACTGACGGAGTGAGTCCTCCAAGGAGGAAACACGAACCTGGCTCAAACCCAGGATGTGCAAACACTCAAAACTCCTACGTCCGTCTTCCTGACCCCAAGCGTGTTTCTGTGGTGTTTCTTTTATTAGGGAACAATGAATTCACACAAAACAAAACTGAGAAATAAAGACAGAGACAGAAATTGAGTCAAAAGCAGAGACCCATTTGGGAATGCACAGGAGTTTGGGCCAAGCTGGGTGTGATCCCAGAGGCTGCCACCCAATGGAGTTTGGAGGGAAAGATCTTGCCTCCCACATCTTGGCCCCGGGTCAAAACCTCTTTCTCAAAGGAGGCGCTGAAAAGGCGTCTGAGTATTAATTTGTCTGTTGTGAGAGGTTTTAGTGCTGCTATAAATCACTCCAGATCACAAACAGGGCCTCAGTGGAGGTGTCCCGAGGCTGCTTGAACTTGGGGAGACCTGCAAAGAAGAAACTTTCACCCATGTCAGAAGGAAAAGGAGGAGTTGACTACGGGAGATTTTTAATCACCTGCAGTGTAAGAGACCATGGCTCTGGTCCCACAAAATCACCCAACAGAAGTGCACCTGGCACGTGGGGTGTCCTGGCAGTTGAGAGGGTTTTAAGGAAGCATTTCTCAAAAGTAGGGTGTGTCGAGACCCAAAGGCTGTGGTTCAAGGTTAAAGGGCCTGAGTCAGGGAAGGGCGATATTCTGTAAGAGGATTCCTTTTAATATTAGACAAGCAGTCCACTGAATCCAGGTGAGAAAGTTATGAAGTTGAGAGGATGGTAATGGCACTCTATAGAGAAGGGGCAGCTTAATAATATAAAGAACCTGCTCCAAGGGCCGACCAAGTGGTTCAGTTGGTTAAGAGCTCGCTCCAGAGTTTGAGCTCTGAGCAACAGCGGTTCGATTCCCAGCCCGAGCTGAGCAGCCACTGAGCTGCCAACAGGTAGCAGGATGGCTCAACTTTAAAAATAGAAAGAAAGGAAGAAACTGCTCCAGGCTGGCTGAGTAGCTCAGTTGGTTAAGAACATGAGCTCTGAGCAACAGAGTCGCTGGTTTGATTCCCACATGGGCCAGTGAGCTGTGCCCGAGCTGAGCTGCCGCTGAGCTGGTGAGAGCACATCATGCTCTTAGCAGCAAGGTTGCTGGTTTGACACCCATATGGGATGGTGGGCTGCCTCCTCCTCCACCGCCCGCCCTCCCCACCACACACACACACACACACACACACACAACTAAGATTGAACATGGCACCTTGAGTTGAGCGGCTGCGGGCTGCCGACAGGTGGCCGGATGGCTCAGTGTGCAGCAAGGTTGCTGGTTCGACTCCTGCATGGAATGGTGGACTACACCCGCTCCCCCCCCCAACTCCCCGCAACTAGATTGAAAGCGGTGACTGGCCTTGGAGCTGAGCTTGCACCCTCTACAATAAGATTGAAGGACAACACCTTGACTTGGAGCTGATGGGTCCTGGAAAAACACAATGTTCGCCTTCCTCAATTCCCCAACACAGTTCCCCTTCCCATTTTCCCAATAAAAACCTTAAAAAACAAAACAAAACAAAACCGCTTCCTGGCTGTTCTGCCATTGCCTTTGTTCTCTTCATCTGGGAGTATCTGCAGATTGGGCCTTGAGCTGGCTTCATTGTACCAGACCACGCACCAGCCCACATATTATTGGAGATGTAGGTGAAGCACCTTCAAACTCTAGAGAACTTTCCTACTTTGAAGTTGCACCCATGACCTGACCAGGTCGCCAGTCAGACTGGCCATCCACTTTAGAGTGTGTGAGAAAGGCCTGGAGAGCCTCAGGCCTGATCACCAAAGATTCCCAGGGTGGTCCAGGAATCTGTGATGTAAACAAGCCCCCTTTCCCAACGATTGATTCCAATATTGGTGGTTGAAAGACCTACTGTGAGTGAGACCCTCTCCCAGAGCACCAAGCCTGGCCCCACTTATGGGCCCCAAACATAACACTCGTAGTCAGGGTTGAGCGACCCTGCAATAAGCTCTGTGCTCTGACAGTGAAAAGGCCATGGTTTCTTGGCCCGTCTTTTGGAATGAATCACAGACAGAGACTGTGCCTTTGTTCTTTGTGTACATAAGCCAATGACTCAATTCTGGAAGCAGTATTCTTGTAAGATGGCCCTTGCCGGGTCCCATAAGCAAAAGAGATGGTCAATGTGCTAATCCAGCTAGCTGACTATGGCCACACTTCAGCTACAGAGTGGCCTTTATAGATTGTATTATTGTTCCCAAATATTTATTCTCCTGTTCCCACTCCAACAGAGCTGCAACCAAGTATACATAATATAAGGAAGGAATATAAGTAGTATAAGCAAGAAATAAATGCTTAGTGTTGTTTTAAACCATTGCATTATTGGGGGCGTTTGTTACTGTGGCAAAAGCTGGCTAACACAGACATGTTCCTTGACAGACACGGAAATGTTGGACATTCTTTCATCCAACACACTTCTTTTAAACACCTACTGTGTGTAGATAAAGTACAAACCTTACAAATATAGAATCTGACCACACCCCACCTTTCAGCCTCATCATCTCCTACCACGGAAACAAAGCATGTCACTCTTCTGCTCAGACTCTTTCAGTGGTCCGCCAGCTAACTCAAAATTAAAGCCCAAATCCTTGATGATGGCCTGGAGGGCCCCTCAGAGTATGGCTCTTATCTGCTCTGTGACCTCGTTTTCTACCACCCCCATTTCACCCACTCCTCCGGCCACCCTGGCCTCCGTACTATTGCACCTCTCTCTCTGCCTTACAGCCTGTGCACTAGCTGTTCTTTCTTCCTTGAATGCTGTTCCCCAAGATTACGCAAGGCTCACTCCCTCCCCTCCTTTAAGCCTTTGCTTAAATGTCACCTCCTCATTGCCTGCCTGGGCCACCCAGTTCGAATTGCAACCCTCTCCCATTGCTCCCCCTGTACCTCTCTTCCCTGTGATCATTCTTTCTGTTACCCTTACCACCTCTCTATATGGTCAGTCATCTATACCAGCATTTCTCAGAGTGTGGTGTGCAAACCCCTGAAGGTCTCTGTGACACTTTCAGTCTGTTTTCATAAAACTAAGATGTTATTTGGCCTTCTCATTGTGTTGGCCTTTGCACTGATGGTACAAAGGCGGTGGTGGGTAAAACTGCTAGCACCTTCCCATGAATGAAGTCAGAGGCACCAAACTGTACTGTTGGCCATTGTATCCTTCACTGCCACACACAATAAAAATGGTGCTAGTTTCACTTAAGAATGTCCCTGAGGAAATGGTATCAATGATTAATTTTATTAAATCTTGACCCTCAGGTACATGTCTTTTTAATGGTCTGTGACATATGCAGGAAGCCCTTCTGTCACCTACCAATGTATGCTAGTTGTCTCAAGGAAAAGTACTTGTGTGATCATTTGAGTTGCAAGCTCAACTAGCTCCTTTTTTTCATGGAATTTACTTTCACTTGAAGGAATGACTCACTGACAAATAATAGTCATTCAGACCTGGGTATTTGATAGGCTTTTTCTGGAAAATAACTGATGGTATTTGCTGCCCAAGATAAAATACAGGCTTTCACATAAAAATTAAAATATTTGAAAATTTGTACCTGCCATGTCCCAATACTTAAAAGACTTTTCTGATGAGATTGGTGTTGACGTTAGTAAAGTTGATTTTGCTGTTGGATAATGAGATGTATTAACATTTGGAAACTCTGCATAACTAGGTGAACCCATACTTTCCAAATGACAATTCATGATGCACAGATAAAAAAACATTCAAAGTGTAAGACAGACCTATGGATTTTAATGAAATAGAATATTGATATAGCTTCAGAGTCAATGTTACAATTTCCCTTTAAGAAACTACTACTTGAGTTCTGATGTAGTATCAAAAAAGAGCATCCACAATTAAATGAAAAGACTATTAAAATACTCCTCTCTTTTTCAACTCATCTGTATGAGGCCAGATTTCATAAATTTCAGCCAAGATAATATATCAACACTGATTGAATGCAGAAGCAGATATGACAATCCAGCTGTCCTCAACTCAGTCAGAAATTAAAGAGATCTGCAAAAATGTAAAAATGCCACCCTTCTCTAAATTTATTTTTGTTTTGGAAAAAATAGTAGTATTTCACTAAATATGTTATTTAATATGAAATACAATGAGTATGTTGTTATTTGTAAATTTCTATATATAAGTATTTTTAATTTCTCAAATTTAATTTCTAGTATTGTGAATATCAATAGTTTAACCACCATAAGCAAAAGTTATTTGAGGTCTTCAGTAATTTTTAAGAATATACAAGGCTTCTCATAAAACTCCTATAAGAAAACATAGGCAGTAAATTCTCTGACATTGCTCTTAGTAATATGCACATATTACTAAGATATATTTTATATGTCTCCTCAGGCAAGGGAAACCAAGGAAAAAAATAAACAAATGGGACTACATCAAACTAAAAAGTTTTTGCACAGCATAGGAAACCATCAACAAAATGAAAAGACAACCTACCGATTGGGAGAAGATATTCGCCAATGAGACATCCAATAAGGGATTAATATCCAAAATTTACAAAGAATTTATACAACTTAATATAAAAAAATAAACAGTTCAATTAAAAAATGGGCAAAGTACTTGAACAGACATTTCACCAAAGAGGAAATACAGATGGCCAATAGACAAAAAGATGCTCAATATCACTAATCATCAGAGAGATGCAAATTAAAACCACAGTGAAACACTACCTCACACCTGTCAGAATGGCCTTAATCAATAAATCAACAATCAACAAGTATTGGAGAGGGTGTGGAAAAAAGGGAATCCTCATGCACTGTTGGTAGGACTGAAAATTGGTGCAGCCACCGTGGAAAACAGTATGGAGGTTTGTCAAAAAATTAAAAATAGAACTACCTTATGACCCAGCAATTCCACTTCTGGGTATTTATCTGAAGAAATTCAAAATACTAATTCAAAAATATATGTGCACTTTTATGTTTATTGCAACATTATTTACAATAGCCAAAATATGGAAGCCACCTAAGGACTCATCAATAGCCGATTGGATAAAGAAGAGATAGTACATATATACAATGGAATATTGCTCAGCCATGAAAAAAAAAGAATGGAATATTACCATTTGCAACAACATGGATGGACCTAGAGGATATTATGCTAAGTGAAATAAGTCAGGCTGAGAAAGACAAATACCATATGATTTCACTTATACATGGAATCTAAGGAACAAAATAAACGAACAAACAAAGCAGAAACAAACTCAGAAACAGAGAATAAACTGATGGTTGCCAGGTGGGAGGGGGGTTGGAGGGCTGAGTGAAAAAGGTGAAGGGATTAAGAAGTACAAATTGGTAGTTACAAAATAGTCATGGGGATGTAAAATACAGCATAGGGAATATAGTCAATAACTGTAATGGTGCCAGGCGAGGACTAGACTTACCAGGGGAATTGCTTTATAAATTGTATAAATGTCTAATCACTATGCTGTACACCTGAAACTAATATAAAATAATATTGAATATCTACTGTAATTGAAAAATAAAAATTAATTTTAAAAAATGTAATGAGGGCCGGCCGAGTGGCGCAATGGTTAAGAACTCGCTTGGGATGCCAGAGGGCCCCGGTTCGGATCCCACATATGAGGGCCAGTGACACTGCCCTCCACAGCTAAGATGCTGAACAACAGCTCAACCTGGAGCTGGGCTGCCGTGAGTCGCCGGCGACGGCGTGGGCTGCAGTCCCTGTGGCAGTGGATTGCCATGGGCTACCGTGTGTGGCCAGCAGCCAGCGTGAGCGGCCAGCAGCCGCAGTGAGCGGCCGTCCAGAAGCCGGCGACTGATCTGCCTTGCCAGAGAAGAGCGCAATGATGGTGCCAACTTGGGCCAGTGAAGCAACATCCTCCACAACTAGACTGAAGAACAAAACGACAGCAACTTGTCTGTTCCCCTTTCCCCAATTCCCCAGCACTGTTCCCACCCCCCCAATTCCCCAATAAAAATCTTAAAAAAAAAAATGTAATGAATGTATAGGGGTTCTGAGAGCAAGAGCTTTGAGAACTGCTGCTATATATAACTTCTTAGTTATTTTTCATCTTCCTCTTTTAGAATGCAAACTACAATAAGGAGGGGGTAGTTTTTCTGTCTTGTTCACTGGTGAGTCCCCAGAGCTTAGAAGAGTGCCTAGCAACAGGTACTCAGTAAAGACCAATTGAATTAATGAATTATGAATGAATGAATGTCTCCAACCACACCCTCCACTCACCAAATCCCAGCTGCTCACTCTCCCATGAGCGTCCCCAAGGCACAGAGACGAGCTAAGGCCCCATATCCACTCATCGGCTCTAAGATATTTGCCAACTTCCTGCCCTCTCCAAACCAAACCATTCTCACCCATTCTGAACTCCCACCCCACTGACCCATTTCACTCATCGCTGCCCTTCAGGCTACCTATGAGCATCTCCTTTCTTTCCCACCAGGCTGCAAGGTCCTGAAATACCACGCATCAAGATTCCTTAGTCTCTTCCTCAGCTCTAAGCACAGTGCCTACCCCTGAATAAATGCTTCTTCCATACATGAATGCTTTTTCAATAAGTGAATGATATATCATACAAAATGAACATCTATTCACATGAATAGCACATATACACACACATTCAGAAGAATTATTCCCAGCAGCCAATTAAAACCTTTCTCCAATGACAACCTGGACCCCACACATTTCTTTACCTGGAGCTAAATTCTTTACTCACGCCTGCAGGTTTTCCTTAGCTGACCCTCACTGGCCAGTACACAGGCCTGATATCCAAGCTGCTGCCTCACGGCCACAAGCTCAGTAACTGGGCCCAGGCATTGTTCCCTTGCAGGAGTCCTTGTCTTGGTGACAACATTAGCGTTTCTTAAGCATCTCCTGTATGCCAGTCACCATGGTCACAGATATATATAATCCCCAAATCTCCCAGCAACCTAATAGGAAAGAACCTTAAGAAACTAGAGGTCGTGTCTAATTAATTTGTTGTGTCTCTAGCCCCTGACACAGTGTTTGGCATGTAGTAAATGTTCAAGAAATATTTAGAGCATAAATGGATAGATGAATAAATTCTACAAGGTGAATGTTCACATCCCATTTTACAGATGAGCAAACTGAGCCTCATAGAGGTTAGGCAGCCCATCCATCATGTGGCCATCCTTCCACATATTCAAGGCCACCTCTGGTATATGCCTGGGTTTGCCCCCACAAGCCTCTCCATCCAGTGAAACAAACCCAGTTTTCAGGCCACAGATGCTCCTGGTCTTGGTTCATCCCCCTGTTTATCTAGAAACAATCTCCCAGTTGCAGCTGCCTGAGACACAGCACCTTGGCCCTTCCAACCCTACCATCCTTGGCAGAACAAGCAGGTGTTTGCAAAGTACATCAAACTTCTTGCATTAAACTTGATTTCAGCTGTTGGTGCCTATCAGGAACTAATACCACCCAGAGTAGCTAGCAACCCAGAGAGCAACATACCAGACCAAAGGAAGCAATGCTGCTTTTGCGTGTGAAGCTAAGTGAACGGCTTTCAGTCCTCCTGAGCTTCTGTCGCTGGGGGGAAAAAGTGACGAGGGAGGTCAGGAAAGGCATGCTGGCCTATACACCCAAACTGCACTCAGCCTCCCTACCCGATGGCTACAGTTTTTGCTGGAAGGTAATACACTGGTGGCCTGGGCAAATCTGTAGTGGCTCCTGTCTTGCTTCCCCAGTGCATCTAAAAGCTGCACTTAACCAGAGGAAACAGAGCTGGGAAGGAGCTAGGAAGACCAAGTTTTGCCTCCTTCCCCAATGGGTAGGCACCCCCATGGCCCGGCCACAATCATTCTTTGCTTAGTTATTGCCACTTGCAGCACGGGAAGCAAGTAGCCTCCTGTGCAAGCTAACCATAAAGGGAGAAGGGATGCCAGGGCCCCAAGGAGGATTGGAAGTCCCAGGCATGGGCATTCCCAAGGCCTCTGGAGCTCATTGTGGCCAGGGGACAGCACCTACCTGGTAGCAGGAGAAAAGATGTCAAGAGGGACAGGCCTTTCCCCTGAAGCCTTTACAAGGAACAGAGTGGCTGTGGCACCTTCACACACACACACTCTCTCTCACACACTTTGGTTGTTTTATACTTTAAAAAGTGATACATTTTAAAAGTAGAAAATTTGAATAATACATAAAAAGCACTAAGAAGAAAATGAAAATTACCCATGACCCCACCATTACCTAGAAATGACTATTTGGGGGTATTTTGTACAAACCCTCTAGTCTTTCTTCTACACATATCTTTACTTTGTAACATATTTGCTCTCATAATGCTCATAATGTTTTGTAAATGGGTTTTCCACCAAACACTACATGGTAAACCTTTTCTTCATCATGGTAAATAAGATAGTGTTATTTTAAAAGCATACGTAGTATTCCACCATCATCATCTGGAATATATTTAAGCATTAATTTTTTTGACTATGCCCTCTTATTGAACTTTTTCACTATCCTAAACAATGTACCGAAGATCTTGAACATAAATTGAGCACTTCAATTATTTCCTTAGGAGGGTGACTAGAATGGAATTATTGGGTCAAGATGTACAGACATTTTTTAAAAAATTTAAACAGTCTTATTAAGGGATAATTGACATACAATAAATTGCACATATTTAAAGTGCCCAATTTCATAATTTCTGACATGTGTACATACCCATGAAACCACTGCCACAATCAAGATATTGAACATCCATCACCCTCATAAGTTTCTCTGTGCCCCTTTATAATCTCTCCACTCTCTCGGCTCTCCCCCTTCCCAGCAACCACTGTTCTGCTTTCTGTCACTATAGATTAGTTAGCATTTTCTAGGGTTTTATATGAATACAATCATATAATACGTCCTTTTCCACCCCTGGCTTCTTTTACTTAGCATAATTATTTTGAGATTCATTCACATTATTGCATGTATTAATAGTCCATTCCTTTTTTTTTTTTTTGGTTGAGTAGTATTCCACTGCATGGATAGAAATGTGCACGCATTTTTAGCACTCTTGCTAAATTGTCTGTGGAGGCTTCTTGAGGCTCTTTATCATAAAAGCACAGTGATTTGGAGTTGACCATCCCTGAAAAGCGAGGATTGAAATTCCACTTGTTCCAAGTGCACCATGAGTTGCAAAGCCTCTAACATGGATTATCAGGACACAAGGAAAATGACCAAAAAGAAACACAGGAGAAGAGGAGCTGTGGGGGCAGCAGTGGGGTTATTGGCATCCTGGTGGTTCACGCCTCAGGTCTCCAAGCCCAGAAGGGAACTGTTTTCCCAGATGCTGCCCTGCTGGCCACGGAGCCTGCACTAAACCAGCTTTTGGTGACTGGCAGTAATGGGCATTTGATGAGCAGGGCACTCAGACCACACAAACAAGTGTGTGTAAGGTGCCTCTGCTTTCCCTGGAACCATGCATGAACATGGTATTGAGGCAAACAAATATAACTGTAAAAGAGCAAAAAATAAAAATAAAAAAGAAAGGAACCCTATATTTGCATTTGCTTTGCTACTAGACTGTAAAACCACTTGAGGGTAGAATCAGTAGGCGATTCATCATCCTACACCGCCTCTCACTCTGGTAAATTCTCAATAGACTCTTCTTGAATGTTGTTGACTACATTTTCTTTGAAATCACTCAGCTCCTACCCAGCACCACAGAGACAGAAATCAGGTGACCTCAGGGAAGGCTGAC